>NW_024070207.1:18043295-18406008 GCF_014754425.2 Oryx dammah
ATATATATATAAAAGCAATATGGTTGTATGATTTCTGAGGTGTAGGAGAATGAGCAGCATGCTCTTGAGAGAGCCTGAGGAGAAGCCAGGGGATTGGTGGTAGAGCCAGATTTCAGTTAAAGAAAGAAGTGTTCTGAGAAGAAGTTGGGCATGTTGGAGAATTTGCCTACGCTGCAATGCTGATTCCAGAAAGCTCAGTGGAAAAGCTTGGCCAGATGATATAGGGAAAGGAAGTACAGAGAAGTCTGAGAAGTGAAAGGGGATTTGGACTAAATCAGGACATTCAGACATTTTGATCCTTTCTCTATTGTACTTTTATGAGAGGTGGTTGGGTGAATGTCTTTTCTTCCTCACTAAAATCCTAAGGGGGATAACTCCTCTTGGTAGTCCCACAGGCCACACAATAAGTATTTAAGAAAGGCTTGAATGATAAAAATATTCTCATGTAGAACTTCTTTGGTGGCCCAGTGATTAAGACTTTGCCTTCCAATGCAGGGGGCATGGGTTCTATCCCTGGTCAGGAAGATAAGATCCCATATGCATACTAAGTTGCTTCAGTCATGTCTGACTCTTTGTGACCCCACAGACTGCAGCCCACCAGGCTCCTCTGTCCATGGGACTCTCAAGACAAGAGTGCTGGAGTGGGTTGCCATTTCCTTCTCCAGAGGATCTTCCTAAGATCCCACATGCCTCATGGCCAAAACACCAAAACATAAAACAGAAGCAATATTGTAACAAATTCAATAAAGTCTTTAAAAAATGGTCTACATCCAAAAATTAAAAAAAAAATTATCTAATGATAATATAATGTTTTAAGGTCACCCAGGAGGTACAACCTTGTCAAAGGAAAGCATTAAAATATTTAAATAGATTATACCCAAGGGTTTCCCTTATTGCCATTTCTCAATATCACTGTACTCCTGCCAAGATCTCCCAGTGCGTTGGTCAGGAGTGATTTCCCTCTTCCTGCTACCATGCCATTCCAGCTTTCCTGCGATCTATACTTCATCAGAGTTTCCAACAACTGGGGCCTGGAATAAAAGCCAGGCTCAGAAGTCTGATCTTTCAAGAGTCTCCAGGGAAGCTTCATTTGTTGCTGAATATGCCCCTGCCCACACACTAGACCTCTGACATAAGTTGTGCATTTTGGTTAATACCTGTCCTTCTACTTGATAGAGACCATTCAGGCTCTTGTTTCTCTCCCCGTTGATTAAATCTAGATCACTTTCTATAATAGGCCAGCTAGTAAATATTTTGGGCTTCTCTGTTGGCTTAGTGGTAAAGAATCCACCTGCCAATGCAGGAGACGTGAGTTTGATCCGTGGGTTGGGAAGATCCCCTGGAGAAGGAAATGGTAACCCACTCCAGTATTTTCCCCTGGAGAACCCCATGGACAGAGGAGCCTAGTGGGTCCATGGGGTCGCAAAAGAGTTGGACAGGACTTAGCGACTAAACAACAGCAACAAAGTAAATCTTTTAGGCTTTGTGGGCCATAGAGTGTCGCTACTAATCAACACTGTCTTTGTAGTGCAAAAGCAGCTACAGACAATACTTAAACAAATGAAAAATGACTAAGCATTCCAATAAAATGTTATTGACAAAAATAAGCAGCAGGTTTGACTGGCAGGGTGGAGGTTTGCAACATCTGGAAAGTTCCATGTGTTTGCACACTTTGATTTCATAACTGTAACATGGCTACTTGATCATACAGGTTTGCCATTCTTTTTTAAAAAATAATATTTATTTGGCCTCTTCTGGTCTTAGTTTTGTCTCATAGGATATTTGTTGTGTCAGGTGGGATCTTTTGTTGTGGCACATGGATTCTCTAGTTGTGGCACACAGGCTCAGTAGTTGAGATGCTTGGGCTTGGTTGCTCTACAGGTTGTGGGATCTTAGTTCTCTGACCAGGGGTTGAACCCACATCCCCTGCATTGCAAGGCAGATTCTTAACCACTGGAAAGTGAAAGTGTTAGTTGCTCAGTCGTGTCCAACTCTTTATTACCCCATATACTATAGCCCATCATGCTCTTCTGTCCATGGTGTTCTCCAGGGAAGATTACTAGAGTGGGTTGCTATTTCCTTCTCCAGGGCATCTTCCTGACCCAGGGTTTGAACCTAGGTCTCCTGTATTGAGGCAGATTCTTTACCATCTGAGCCACCTTAACCACTGAGCCACCAGGCAAGCCCCCAGCTTTGCCATTCTTAACAGAGTCAAAGACAGGGAATTCATTCAGTGTGTCAGTCTGAATCATCATCTTCTTCAGTCACTGAGTCGTGTCTGATTCTTTGCGATCCCATGGACTGCAGCATGCCAGGCCTTCATGTCCATTGAGTCAATGGTGCTATCCAACCATCTCATCCTCTGTCATCCTCTGAATAATAATCAGCCTGAATACCTGACCATTATTGCCCTTTTACCACTGAGCATGTCTTTGCCACTATGGTCAACATGGGGAACTACTGATTTCTTGGGGTTTCTTCTCCAGGCTGCATTTTCAGGAACTCTGATGCATTTTCAGGAAACTTGGAGTCTCTTGGTAAATGGCCATCAAATTCCTTTTTGTCCACCTAGTCTCTACTTGGCATCTGATGTTGTCTTCTTTCTTTTCCTTCATGCTTTTCCATTATCTGAAAGATGACCTTCCCCTTGCAATATGCTTTTTGATTTACCGTTTAACCAAGATCCCCTTGACTTTACCCCACAGTACAGGTTAACCAGGATTTGTAGTCAGAAAAAGAGAGGGCTGAGTGAGCAGTTTTCCCTTCATGAGCTTGGCCTAGGTTTGGCTTCTTGATTATGTCTTCTCACAATGTACCAAAAAGACATCTGTTAAATGTGAAATCCTTGATTAGATCCTGAAACAGTAAAAGGGCATTAGTGGAAAAAATGATGAAATCTAGTAATTTAGTTAATAAGAATACACCAATTTTTTAAGCTTATTTTATGTTGGAGTATACATGTAGTGATAGTTTCAGGTAGACAACAGAGGGACTCAGCCATAAATACACATGTATCCATTCTATCTCAAACTCCTCTCCTATCCAGGCTGCCACATAACATTGAGCAGAGTTCCCTGTACTATATAGTAGGTCCTTGTTGGTTATTCATTTTAATTATAGCAGTGTGTACATGTTCATCCCAGACTCCATAACTATCCTTTCCCCCTGGCAACTATAAGTTCATTTTCTAAATCTGAGGAATAAATCAGTGTTAATTTCTTCCTTTTGATAAAGGCACTATGGTTACACAAGATATTGACATAAGAGGAAACTGAGTATAGAGTATCTGAGAGCTTTCTGTACTCTTTCTGCAACTTTTCTGTGAATCTAAAATTATCCCAAAATACATAGTATATATATTTTTAAAGTACTGCCTGCTTAACTGATCTGTGTGGATCGCAACAAACTGTGGAAAATTCTTAAAGAGATGGGAATACCAGACCACCTGACCTGCCTCCTGAGAAAATCTGTATGCAGGTAAAGAAGCAACAGTTAGAACCATACATGGAACAACAGCCTGGTTCCAAGTTGGGAAAGAAGTATGTCAAGGCTGCATATTGTCACCCTGCATATTTAACTTATATCCATCATCATGCAAAATGCCGGGCTGGATGAAGCACGGGCTGGATGAAGCACAAGCTGGAATCAAGACTGCCGGGAGGAATATCAGTAACCTCAGATACACAGATGACACCATCCTTATGGCAGACAGTAAAGAAGAACTAAAGAGCTTCTTGATGAAAGTGAAAGAGGAGAGTGAAAAATTTGGCTTAAAACTCAATATTCAGAAAATGAAGATCATGGCCTCCGGTCCCATCACTTCATGGCAAATAGATGGGAAAAGAATGGAAACAATGAGAGACTTTATTTTGGGGGGCTCCAAAATCACTGCAGATGGTGACTGTAGCCATGAAATTAGAAGATGCTTGCTCCTTGGAGCAAAAAGCTATGACCAACCTAGACAGCATATTAAAAAGTGGAGACATTACTTTGCCAACAAAGGTCCATCCAGTCAAAGCTATGGTTTTTCCAGTAGTCATGTATGGATGTGAGAGTTAGACTACAAAGAAAACTGAGTGCTGAAGAATTGATGCTTTTGAATTGTGGTGTTCAAGAAGACTTTTGAGAGCCCCTTGGACTGCAAGGAGATCCAACTGGTCAATCCTAATGGAAATCAGTCCTGAATATTCATTAGAAGGACTAATACTGAAGCTGAAGCTCCAATATTTTGGCCACATGAAGCAAAGAACTGACTCACTTGAAAAGACCCTGATGCTGGGAAGGATTGAGGGCAGGAGGAGAAGGGAACGACAGAGGCTGAGATGGTTGGATGGCATCACTGATGTGATGGACATGAGTTTGAGTTGGTGATCACAGGGAAGCCTGATATGCTGCAGTCCATGGGGTTACAAAGAGTCGGACATGACTGAGCAACTGAACTGAACTGAGTTAACTGATCTCTTACCCTCACCCCTCCTACTTCATTGCTAGGTATGATGACAATCTTTATCTGTGATAGCAGCTGCAAGGTGATTCCCTCTGCCCCACTCCCTACATTGCTTCCCTGGAATGACATAGACTGAGGACACTTCTGGACTAGATACAAATGCACTTATTTCATACTTCTCTCCTCTGGCTACATACGTCTTCAAAGATAGATCCTTAACACACAGTGAGAGCAGAGTGTGAAGAGTCTCTTGAACTGTCAATAGAAAAAGAATCTTTTTGGGTTTTTGGTCTAGAGGACATAAACTCTAACAGTGGGCAAAGAAAAAAATAGCTTGTTGGGTTGATCCCTCGTTAGGGAATAGATTCTTAATATGCAGTGTTTCCTAAATTCTTTTTCAATGACTGCCTATTCAATAGGCCAGTGGAAAATGGGGCCAGACAGAGTGACTTGACAGGAGGTTAAAAAGGTCTGCATTTTCTGTTGCCCCCTAGTTAATGTGGCCCAGAGTTCTTCATTCTTATGAGCTAGGCCTAGGGCTTTAAAATGTTCCCTATTAAAATGCATATGTTACCTAGTTAGGGGTATAAGTCAAGTAAAACTAAACAGTACCTGAATGAAGTATGAGGACCCGCAGGGGAGCTGTGGTGGGTAGTTATGTTTCTGCTTCATATGTTTTGGTCAGAACTATTTTAAGTACTCCCATGTACAATAATATAAAAATAGCTTTAAGGAAAAATACATAAATGGATTGTTTTTTGGTTGGGCCCTTTTATATGCAAAGATGCTTTGATTTAGCTATTTTCTTCGTTGGGTTAAATGTAGGTCCAGTTCACCATCTGTTTGTTGGGTAGGACAAGCAAAGGTTTGATGCCTTGCTGCTGCTGCTGCTGCTGCTAAGTTGCTTCAGTCATGTCTGACTCTGTGTGACCCCATCAGGCTCGCCCATCCCTGGGGTTCTCCAGGCAAGAACACTGGAGTGGGTTGCCATTTCCTTCTCCAATGCATGAAAGTGAAAAGTGAAAGTGAAGTCGCTCAGTCATGTCTGACACCTAGCAACCCCATGGACTGCAGCCTATCAGGCTCCTCCATCCATGGGATTTTCCAGGCAACAGTACTGGAGTGGGTTGCCATTGCCTTCTCTGGTTTGATGCCCTAGGAACAGGAAAATTAGGTTGATGCAGAAGATTATTAAGATGTGGAGACTGAGGCCCAAAGAGTCAGGTATGGCAAAAAGGAAGAGGCAACCCATCACTCATTCATTGGTTAATTCAACACAGTTTTTGGGGTGCTCGAATGTGAAGCAGGCGCTATTCTAGGCACCGAGGGAACGGACAAAATTCACTGTCTTCTCAAAGTTTGTAAACAAACATATATGTTAAGAGGAAGTAAGTGCTATGTAACTAAAAAAATCAGGGTAAGGGAATAGTGATAATGAGACAAGTGGGTGCTGTCTCAAAACTAGGGGAGCATTGATATAGAGGCTGAAAACACCAAAGTAGCAGCAAGCCAACACCAGTGAACAAGTGATGCTAAAGACAAATGCTAACACTTGGGCAGAAGTATTTTTTCTCTACTTTGGTCTGTCCTTTGTTGGATGTGGTGGACTTCAGCCAATAAGTATTGATCAGAATCCTAAAGGAGTCTAAAGAATAGGGGCAAATCTTGCCTCTGATTGAGAGTGGCGTGGAGTTTTATATATGCTCATTAAAATATCTTGACAATTGGAAACATTCCTTTATATGCCAACTGTGGCTTGTATTTATTGGATTGTATTTATTTATTGTATTTATTGCATTTGGCTGTCTTGCAAACCACATGCACTTCTACTTTTCTCATAGCCTACAGCTTGGGTTAAAGGGGTGTGTGTTGGAGTTAAACCAGAAAGGGAGGAATTTTCCAAAGCCAAATGGAAAATCTTAAAATTGGTGTTAAAATTTTGGCCCTGGAGGCTTAACATCTAAGCAGTTCTTAAAAGCCAAAAACTATGACAATACCTAATACCATACTTGATTAAAATCTGTGCTTAGTAGATATTTGAATGTATGAATGAATGAATTAAACAAATGCCACAGAGGAGAACTCAAAGCAAATTTTTTTTTTAAAAAAATGGCTTTCTGTGATAGGAGTTAGACTTTTTCTCCAAACGTAAATTCCCACTGTGGATTTGCATCTTTTGAAATAAGGCCATTAACAAGCAGTTAATGAAACCTCTTTTTTCCTTAAAAGCCACTGTATGCTAATTAAATGGGGTCAGTCCATTTCTCTCACTTAAAGAACTAGTTAATGTACCTTATGTACTTATAGGTCAAAACACTGATCTCATTGCATTCACCGCATTTCAGGACCTTGGTGTTCATAGACCTAAGAGCAATCTTTTAAAATAAATTCATTCTCTTTAACGATAAGCAGAAGACACCCCCCACCCCAGTTTTTCAGTTATCCGATTTAGATGCCTCAGAATTCTTTCTCCTTTTATGAGATGACTGCTCAAATTATCTTAGCCATGGTACTTGAACTCCTCATTTACTTTAAAATGCTACTATTTTAAAATTTAATCAGAAAAATGTATTCTGTCCAAATTGCAGATCAACAAACATAATTGAACAGGACAAGTATTTTCTCTCTCTTTACTTGCACATATCAAGAAGATACAAAGATTTGTATCCAGACTCTTCAAAATGGAATTTCTAATGCCGTCACTCCTGCTTTATCCCAAGAGAAGAGAGCAAATCAATTCTAGCTCATGTTTTTCTTCCTGGCCAAGGCAGAAAATATTCATCATTCTCTGGGCAGAAGGTCATGAGGTCTCCTTGAATCATGCTTTGCTTTCACATTCAGCTATTTGATAAAGGTTTCCCTGGAGACTTTTTGAATAAAGAGATCACCTCTCCAGAACAAATGTGTTCACCTTTTTTTTTTTTTTATTGCAACACAAGAATTCATCTGAGATCTTGATGAGAGAAATAGCTTACAGACTATAGCCAGTGACCGCAAGACTGGTTTATGCCAAGCCATCCTTTCTTTCTCATCAGGAACTCAAGCGAAACTATCTAAATGTTAACTATCTTGTTTTTGATTAAGAGCCTGCAAATCACTTGTGAATCCCACGTTCATTACCCAAGTACTTTCTTAACTGTGATGAATACCTGGATAGACTCTAATTTTATAGGCTAATGGTTATAGAAACCTAGAACTCGAAGAGATCTTAGAGATTATAAAGTCTAACCGTATAATCTAAAAAAGGGGAAACTGAGACTCAGCAGGGAGGTAGCTTGCACAAGTCAGTGGTATACCTGGGATTATAAGACAATTTTCTTGAGTCCCAATCTAGTACACTTTAAACTATCCTTTCATTGGTTCAGTTTAGTTCAGTCACTCAGTTGTGTGAGACTCTGCAACCCCATGGACTGCAGCACACAAGGCTTCCCTGTCCATCACCAACTCCCAGAGCTTGCGTAAACTCATGTCCATCAAGTCAGTGATGCCATCCAACCATCTCATCCTCTGTTGTCCCCTTCTCCTCCTGCCTTCAATCTTTCCCAGCATCAGGGTCTTTTCCAATGAGACAGTTCTTCACATCAGGTGGCCAAAGTATTGGAGTTTCAGCTTCAGCACCAGTCCTTCTAATGAATATTCAGGACTGATTTCCTTTAGGATGGACTGGTTGGATCTCTTTGCAGTCCAAGGGACTCTCAACAGTCTTCTCCAATACCACAGTTCAAAAGCATCAATTCTTCAGTGTGTAAATATCTTCAGCATGGTTATGTTCCCAGCAGACTACTTTCTCTGTGTGTAGTTGATGACCATATCCCATTGGTGGTATTAGGAGAAGGAAAGTAATCTTGTCTTTTCTTCACCTTTGCCCAAATGTTAGTCACCTTCCATCTGGCATCAGCTATTTTGTTAAAGATACATATTTTCCTCAGTAGATGTCTCACATTGATGAGTAAACAGATAATTTCAGGCTCTTTTGTTATCTGCTATTATAGAACTGTGTTCTTTTTATCATAGTATTTATTTACCTCTGTGTGTCTAATTTCAGACTGAGGTTTGAGAGGCAGATTGTGTAATGGTTAACCATATACACAATCTTAAGTCTAACTGTTTGACTTTGGGCAATATGCTTAATGTCTTCATTCTTTAGTGTCATCATCTTCAAAATAGAGATAACGATGGTACCCACCTCAGTCTCCAGAAAGGTTCAATCAGAGAAGCAGGACCACTAGAGGTGATAGAGAATAAAGGATTTTGTTATAAGGATTAGATGTGATGCAACTTTAAGAGCTAATTAGTTTCCATAAGGCTCATTTCAGCATTTGACATTGAGCCTAAAGTCAGCAGGGCAAGTGGGAGAAAAAAGACAAATTGGAACCTAAGAGAACATCATCAATCCTGCAGGACAGTCTGGAAACTGTGACTGGCTTTCATTGCATCCAGCCTTGGTAATGTGAGTGACCTGCAGGAGAAGCTGGTGCTCCTCACTGTGTTGCTGCACACTTACCTGCTCCAGAATTCAGGGGAGCTGTAGTTCTGCTTCCTGTTCTATGCCAGTGAGATAGGCCAGTGGATCAGCAACCATGATCATGAACTGAAACAGCTCCTGGCCCCACAGTGACCTTCAGAGTGTTAAAAATGTGTGCTGACACACACTGATTGAATTCTTCCCTCAAAGGCCGCAGTTTATTGGGGGAGGGGCTCCAATCTCCAACAGGCACAGCTGTGAGTCTCTCCCTGCTGCTGCTAAGTCACTTCAGTCGTGTCTGACTGTGTGCGACCCCATAGATGGCAGCCCACCAGGCTCCCCCATCCCTGGGATTCTCCAGGCAAGAACATCGGAGTGGGTTGCCATTTCCTTCTCCAGTGCATGAAAGTGAAAAGTCAAAGTGAAGTTGCTCAGTTGTGTCCGACTCTTAGCGACCCCATGGACTGCAGCCCACCAGTCTCCTCCATCCATGGGATTTTCCAGGCAAGAGTACTGGAGTGGGGTGCCATTGCCTTCTCCAGAGTCTCTCTCTAGGTTCTAGTAACTGCTCCCTCTACTTGTCCCTGAAGGCCTAGAGGTGGTAAAGGCTTCACTGCTATTAACTTTAGAGTGCCTCATCATCCTTTGTTGGTTCCCCTTAACCTTTCCCACACCACTGAGGTAGCCCCTTCATTAAACTCTTCTCAAATACCCTTCAGAATGTGCCTTATGTTTCCTTCTATAACTTGAAACATCATCAGTCTAATACAGTATGCAAAGGAAGTACTGAGGCTTGTGAGATATGGGAACAACAGGGTCTAGGTGCTGGATAACACTCATAGTCTGTTGTGGAGCAGCATCCTGGTTCTCAGTTATGGTAGTGAGAACCCCAGTATAGCTGAAGGTGCCATGATACAGAACCAACTTCCTCAGAAAGAACTGGTTAGATCTAGGTGGACAGACAAGATAAACTTTACTCTCATCAGGAAACTAAGGCAGAAGCTCTGAATCATCATGAGATAAGGAGCAGGCATGTCTAGGAGCCATCTGGGCTCTTTGGATACCATACATGGGGCAGAACAACTAAGGTCAACCCTGCCCATCAGAGGAGATAAAGCTCCCACTACGCTCCCGCCATAGTTAGGAGTTGTAGGGTAATCTAGCAGACCTAAGGTCTTCCTGGTGGCTCAGCAGTAAAGAATCCACTGCAATGCAGGAGCCACAGGAGACATGGGTTTGAACCCAGGGTCAGGAAGATCCCCTAAAGGAAGGCATAGCAACCTACTCCAGTATTCTTGCCTGGAGAATCCCATGGACAGAGAAGCCTTGCAGTCTACAGTCCATAGGGTTTTAAAGCAGGCCCGTAGTTGCCAGTAGATAGTAAAAGACATGGTGAAGTAGGAGAGGGCAAACTGTGAGTTCAGGTCAGTTCAGTTCAGTTCAGTTCAGTTGCTCAGTCATGTCTGACTCTTTGCGACCCCATGAATTGCAGCACGCCAGGCCTCCCTGTCCATCACCAACTCCCGGAGTTCACTCAAAGTCATCCATCGAGTCGGTGATGCCATCCAGCCATCTCATCCTCTGTCATCCCCTTTTCCTTCTGCCCCCAATCCCTCCCAGCTCAGGGTCTTTTCCAATGAGTCAACTCTTTGCATGAGGTGGCCAAAGTATTGGAGTTTCAGCTGTAGCATCCGTCCTTCCAACAAACACCCAGGACTGATCTCCTTTAGGAATGGACTGGTTGGACCTCCTTGCTGTTAGATGAGGCCAAATTGTGGAGGGCATTAGTGCCAAACAAAGGAGTTTGGATTTGAAACTGTATTAGATAATGAGCCATTGATAGCTTTTTAGCATTTAGCTTTTTCAAAGGTCAACTTTTGAAAAGTAAATTGTCATGTTAATGATTTAGGGATGTCTTTACTGCCAATATGGAGAGAAACTGATAGTGGTGATGATAACATTCGTCATTTATTGAGCACATTCTAGGTGTCAGGCACATGCCCCACCCTTTATATACAATATATTATTTAATCTTTAAAATAATTCTTATATACTCAGTATTATTAATATTATGCTTGTTTTACACATGAAGTAACTGAGCCTCAAAAAAGGTAGAACATTTTACTCAAAGTGCTAAAGCTAGAGTTGAACCTAGGATTGAATGGCTCCAAACTCTAGGCTTAAAATCTCATTAATAGACTATCTCCATTTCCCATTCTGTTGTCTTCTCATCTCATCTCATCTACCTGTGGCCTTTTTATCCTGAAGTTGGCATTGTCCCCTCAGCAATATTACAAAGGATACCAGCTTTATTCATGAACACCAAAAACTGCCTTCATTCTCAGGCAGATACTGGGCTCTCTGCCAAAGTAATGGCCCTGATAGAAATCTTCATCCAATCCTCCTACATTTGGACAGCAGATGATGAGAAAGGAGAGTCTGGAAACTTTGAAGCTGACTTTGGAGTTGCCCTCTACAGTTTCCCTGAGGAGGCCTTAAAATGAGTTACCAACTTTCCTGACTGCATTTGCTGATCCTTGGAGAGGAACTATTATCTAGCTCTCTCAAAGGACATTTATGAACCTTGGCTTCCAGTGACCAGCAAAGCTTTGGGAAGATACCTGGTGCTTTTAGAAGAGGAAAGAAACTCATCTAAAAAGCTAAACCTTCGTTATCATGGGATGTTCAATTATCTTCTCCCCACTTTCATATACTCACTTGGTATTTCTGTTTGTTTATTTATTTATTTTTTAATTGAAGGATAATTACTTTAGAGAATTTTGTTGTTTTCTGTCAAACATCAACATTAATCAGCAATAGGTGTGCATATGTCCCCTCTCTCTTGAACCTTCTTCCCATCTCCCTATTTCCTACTTATCTATTTTTTGGCTGCCTAGTTTGGCATGTGAGATCTTATTTCCCAACCAGGGATTGAACCTGGGCAGGCACTCAGCAGTGAAAGCACAGAGTCCTAACCACTGGACTGCCAGAAAAGTCTCCTTTACTTGTTATTTTCAAGTAAATGTCTGAGTTAGGAAGAGCCTTGAGGATCTAGTCCACTCTCTTCAGCTTACACATGGGAAAACCAAGGCCTATAGAGCAGAAAGGAATTGCTCATAGTCACAAAGTAAGTTAATGTTAGAGCCAGAACTAGAACCTGTGTCTCCTGGCCTCTTGGTCAGTTACCCCTTCCTCATTCTTTTTACTGTCTATTCCCGGTTTATTTTTTTACAGTTAGCATGTAAGCTGCTGAAGAAAGTAATGCATTCTATATTTTTTATATGCTTGTGAAATGCTTAAAGGTACTTGGCCTACAATAGGTTCTCTGTGAATGATTGTTATTAAAATGTTTTTTCCCTATTGACCACAGTTGGAGCAAAACAAATCTCTCATAGGTTTGAGGCATTGGGTCAGATTGAAATCATCTTTCCCATTTTAATTTCATCTTGGTCCTGTGGTCCTGTGGCCAGTTCAGTCTTCTCATTAGGCAAAAGTCCTATCAAACAGGCCCAGGTCACCAAAGGAGATTATCTAATCCTTAGAAAAACTCCTCTAGAAACAAATGTGTTAGTCACTCAGTCGTGTCTGACTCTTTGGGATCCCATGAACTTTAGCTTGCCAGGATTCTCTGTGCATGGAATTCTCCAGGCAAGAATACTGGAGTGGGAAGACATTCCCTTCTCCAGATTTCCTGCATTACAGGCAAATTCTTTACTGTTTGAGCCACCAGGGAGGTCCCCCTCCAGAAACAAACTTCCTAACAAAGCCTGATTTCAATTTTTACTTTGAGAGGTAAGAGTTGGTA
The DNA here is from genome assembly GCF_014754425.2 of Oryx dammah. Classification (NCBI taxonomy): domain Eukaryota; kingdom Metazoa; phylum Chordata; class Mammalia; order Artiodactyla; family Bovidae; genus Oryx; species Oryx dammah. The sequence goes on from NW_024070207.1 coordinate 18,056,013, forward strand.
AAGTCTCACTGGAGATTCATTCTCATAAATTACATGCCACAAGAGCCTCTCAATATTTTTTCCTTCATGTGAGAAATTCATGAATGTTAACACTACAACTCAACTTCTTTGTCTTTTCTCATCAGGATCTATAATTAGATACAATATCAGTACATTTCTCTTTTCCTGGGGCCAGCAAGTTTGAAAGTGGTTTAGAAGCACTGCCAGAGGCTTTGGAAATGAAATAGCTGCATCTTGTGGGAGGAACTCTCTTCCCTTTTTGAGATTAACTTTCTCTATGTGGTTAGTCCCTTTGATATGGTCATTGATGATGGGTAACTCAGTGCCCTGGCTGTAGTATTTATACATTGATTTTCAGACAAGATTCCTAAAGCTAGAGGGTCACAACTCACCTTCTACAAAAGCAGAGAAATCCTTTTCTCCATACTCTAAGAATGTGCTGGTAAGACCACCAGGAGCAGGGTAAGCAAAATGCCATAATGCTCAGTCCCTCGAATGGGCAGGGGGTATCTTTCAAGGTAGCGATAGTTCATGATGATAAACCAGTAAGTAGAAAAATTGCCCCCCAAAATGAAATACTGGTTTCATGCTCTGATTGCTGTTTCTGCCTCCTTGTAACTTCTGTTTAGTCTCCAAGTGCCCCATCTTCAATTATTCTATTGGAAAACTGCATGTGTTCTTTCCTAATACTTCTTTCTCCTCAAAATAGTCTTGATCTCTGATATGTTCACATTAGAAGGTATATAAATGCTGTGGCAAGAGCAATGGACTTGGATTCAGCATATCTACATTCTTTATTAACTTTATTAAGTCTGTTAAATTATATGGCCATTAAAAACACTTTTCTTCCCTTCTTCTCTCTCCCTTTCCTCTCACCATTCTTGGCATATGTGGCCATCCTGGAATTTGAGGGTATCATAAAGAAAAGCCTAGACCAGTTTTGATTGAAATAATTTTAGAAATATTGTAATTTCATGCTTGCTGTCACCATGGGATTAAGCATCAAAGTTATCTTAGTGTTGTTAGTCACTCTGTTGTGTTCAACTCTTTGAGACCGCATGGACTGTAGTCTACCAGGCTTCTCTGTCAATGGAATTCTCCATGCATGAATACCGGAGTGGGTTGTTATTCCCTTCTCCATGGGATCTTCCTGACCCAGGGATTAAACCTGGGTCTCCTGTATTGCAGGTGGATTTTTTAGTGTCTGAGCCATCAGGGTCTCAAAATATCTTAAACACAAATCAAAGTAGACCTCTTTGGCTGTGTTTTATAATCTTACTTTTACCACCATTGTTTAAGATTTTCAGGATCTCCTTCCAATTCAGGTTTTTCCTCCTATCAACAAAGAAAAGGGGCATAGGCAACTTGAAAGACCAAAGGGAGGGGTAAACCTGCAAATGTGACCTTCATCTCCAATTCAGTCATGCTATCATCAGTGATCTTATCAAATGATTTTTGAATAGTTTTTGGCATCTTGTGGTATAGAGCTGATGCTCATTGCCTTCTCCTCTCAAGAAAAAAGAGAAAGAAGGCACTGAGTGCTCCATAGATTTTGGTACTAGAGATGTTGTTTAGCTTCATGTGTCTCTTCCCAAATATTCAGCTTAAATTGATAAGAACTCAAAAATGAAACCAGCATTACCAGTCAAATGGAGAAAGGAAAATAAGAAAGCAAGTTGTTGGTGAGCAGCCACATTCATGAATAAGAAAATACAGAGTATTAGAAAGTTAGAAACAAACCCTTCAGGGAGAAAAAGAAGAGAGGAAATACTCATCAAGGTAGGCCAAATACAGATCACAACCTCTTAAACTTGGGGGTGGGATAAAACTTATCCTCATTCTGCTAGCAAACAACAATAATAATTATTATTATGATAATAGTAATAACACATTGGATGATCACTCTAAATCAGGTACTATGTTAGAGGAATTATATTTTTATTCTTATTTATACTACTATTACTGTATGTGTGTGTTTGTGTGTGTGTATAATTTTTTTTTTGAGCTTGCCACATGGCATGCAGGATCTTAGTTCCCTTACCTGGGTTTGAACCTGTGCCCCCTGCAGTGGAAGCATGGAGTCCTAATCACTGGACTACCAGGGAATTCCCTATTATCACTGTTTTATACATGAGGAAACAAACTAGAGACAGTTTAAATATTTTATCAAAGATCATAAAGCCACAACATGAGGCAATTTGGATTCTTTTTAATTCACATATAATTCACATACAATAAATTTCACCATTTTAAAGTGTACTACTCAGTGCCTTTCAGTATATTCACAATGTTGTGCAATCATCACTAATTCCAGAATATATTAATCAACCCCTAAAGAAATCCCACACACATTAAGTAGTAATTACCCATTCTCAGTTTTCATTCCAATCCTAAAGAAAAGGAATGCCAAAGAATGTTCAAACTACCACACAATCGCTCTCATTTCACACACTAGCAAAGTAATGCTCAAAATCTCCAAGCCAGACTTCAACAGTACATGTACCAAGAACTTCCAGATGTTTAAGCTGGATTTAGAAAAGGCAGAGGAATCAGAGATCAAATTGCCAACATCCGTTGGATCATAGAAAAAGCAAGAGAGTTCCAGAAAAATATCTACTTCTGCATTATTGACTGTGCCAAGCCTGTGACTGTGTGGATCACAACAAACTGTGAAAAATTCTTAAAGAGATGGGAATACCAGACTGCCTTACCTGCCTCCTGAGAAATCTGGATGCAGCTCAAGAAGCAACAGTTAGAACTGGACACGGAACAATGCACTGGTTCCAAATTGGGAAAGGAGTATGTCAAGGCTGTATATTGTCACCCTGCTTATTTAACTTATTTGCAGAGTACATGCAAAATGCCGGGCTGGATGAAGCACAAGCTGGAATCAAGATTGCTGGGTGAAATATCAATAACCTCAGATAAGCAGATGACACCATCCTTATGGCAGAAAGTGAAGAGGAACTAAAGAGCCTCTTGATTAAAGTGAAAGAGGAGAGTGAAAAGGCTGGCTTAACACTCAACATTGAAAAAAACTAAGATCATGGCATCAAGTCCCATCACTTCATGGCAAATAGACTGGGAAACAATGGAAACAGAAACTTTACTTTTTCGGGTTCCAAAATCACTGCAGATGGTGACTGCAGCCATGAAATTAGAAGATGCATGCTGCTTGGAAGAAAAGCTATGACAAACATAGACAGTATATTGAAAAGCAGAGACATTACTTTGCTGACAAAGGTCCATCTAGTCAAAGCTATGGTTTTTCCAGTAGTCATATATAGATGTGAGAGTTGGACCATAAATAAAACTGAGTGCTGAATTGATGCTTTTGAACTGAGATGTTGGAGTAGACTCCTGAGAGTCCCTTTGACAGCAAGAAGATCAAACCAGCCAATCCTAAAGGAGATCAGTCCTGAATGTTCATTGGAAGGACTGATGTTGAAGCTGAAACTCCAATACTTTGGCCACCTGATGTGAAGAACTGACTCATTTGAAAAGACCCTGATGCTGGGAAAGATGGAAGGCAGGAGGAGAAGGGGACGACAGAGGATGAGATGGTTGGATCGCATCACCGACCCAATGGAGGTGGGTTTGAGCAAGCTCCAGAAGTTGATGATGGACAGGGAAGCCTGCCGTGCTACAGTCCATGGGGTCGTAAAAAGTCGGACACAACTGAGTAATTGAACTGATACTGACTGATACCCATTCTCCTTTGGCTCTGGCCCCTGGCAATCCACAGTCTGCTTTTTAAAAAAACATTGAAGTATTCTTGATTTAAAATACTATATTATTTTCAAGTATACAGCATAGTGATTCAGTTATTTTTTCTGATAATATTCCATTATAGGTTATTATATAATATTAATTATAGTTCTCTGTGCTATAAGGTAAATTCTTGTTGCTTATCTGTTTTATGCATAGTAATTTATATTTGTTAATGACATACTCCTAATGTGTCCCTCCCTTCTCCCTCTCCCATATGGTAACCATAAGTTTATTTTCTGCTTATGAGTCTGTTTCTGCTTTGTACAATGTATAGATTCATTTGTATTATATGTTTAGATTTCACTTATACTATTTTTCTTTCTCTGACATACTTCACTAAGTGTAATATTTCGATGTCTATCCATGTTGCTGCAAGTGACAATATTTCATTTTGTATGGCTGAGTAATATTCTTGCATGTGTATATAATTGCATATGTGTGTATATTCCACATCCTCTTTAACCACTCATCCATTTATGGACACTTGAGTTGTTTCCATGTCTTGGCTATTATAAATAGTACTGCTGTGAATGTTAGAGTATCCTTTTGAATTAGTATTTCATTTTGGGGGGATATATAACCAGGACTGGAATTGTTGGATTATATGGTAGCTCTATTTTTAATTTTTAAAGGAGCCTCCATGATGTTTTCCACAGTAGCTGTACCAAGTTACATTCCCACCAACAGTGCATGAAGGTTCTCTTTTTTGCACATACTTTTCAGCAATTATTATTGTACACTTTTTGATGATAGCCATTCTGGCCAGTGTGAGGTGATACCACATTGTGGTTTTGATATGCATTTCTCTAACAGCAATTTTGAGCATCTTTTCAGTGCTTCTTTGCCATCTGTATATTTTATTGGAAAGAATGTCTATTTAAATCTGCCGCCCATTTATTGATTGGATTGTCTATTTTTTCAATATTGAGTTATATGAGCTATTTGTATATTTTTTATTTTAATCCCTTGTTGTTTGCACCATTTGCAAATATTTTGTTCCATTCTGTAGACTGACTTTTCATTTTCTTGATTTTTTTCCTTCCCTGTGCAAAACTTTTAAGTTTGATTGGGTCACATGTGTTTAGTTTTGCTTTTATTTCTTTTGCCTTGAGAGAGTGATCTAAGAAAATATTGCTATCATTTATGTCAGAAAATGTTTTGCTTATGTTCTATTCTAGGAGTTTTATGATATCAAGTCTTATATTTAGGTCTTTAAACAATTTTGGGTTTATTTTTGTATGTGGTATGTGGGAGTGATCTAATTACATTGGTATCCATGTAGCCATTCAGATTTTCCAGCACCGTTTGTTGAAGAGACTGTCTTTTCTCCATTGTATATTTTTGCCTCCTTTGTTGCAGATTAGTTGACTGTAGGAGGGAAAGATTATTTTTAACTCTGTTCTGTTCAATTAATCTATATATCTGTTTTTGTTCTAGTACCACAGTGTTTTGATTGCTATATCTTTGTAGTATAGTCTGAAGACTGGAAGGCTTATACTCCAGCTTTGTTGTTTTTCCTCAGGATTTTTTCCCTGTTTTTTTTTAATTAATTAATTTTAATTGGAGGATAATTACTTTACAACATTGTGGTGGTTTTTATCATACATTGGCATGAATCACTCACAGGTGCACATGTGTTCCCCCCCCCATCCCAAAACTCCCTCACACCTCCTTCCCCACCCCATCCCTCTGAGTTTTCCCAGAGCTTGGGTGTCAAATGCCCTGCTTCATGCATCGAACTTGAACTGGTCATCTATTTTACGTATGGTCAGATGCATGTTTCAATGCTATTCTCTCAAATCATCCCACCCTCACCTTCTCCCATATAATCCAAAAGTCTGTTCTTTACATCTGTGTCTCTTTTGCTGCCTTGCATATAGGATCATTGTTATTGTCTTTCTAAATTCTATATATATGCATTAATATATTATATTGGTGTTTCTCTTTTTAGCATAATTCACTCTGTATAATAGGCTCCCATTTCATACACCTGATTAGAACTGACTCAAATGCATTCTTATTTATATTTGAGTAATATTCCATTGTGTATATGTACCACAACTTCCTTATGCATTCATCTGCCAATGGACATCTAGGTTGCTTCCATGTCCTAGCTGTTGTAACTGTGCTGCAATGAACATTGGGGATACATGTGTCTCTTTCAATTCTGGTTTCCTTGGTGTGTGTGCCCAACAGTGGAATTGCTGGGTCATATGGAAGTTCTATTTCCAGGTTTTTAAGGAGTCTCCAGACTGTTCTGCACAGTGGCTATACCAGTTTGCGTTCCCACCAACAGTGTAAGAGGGTTTCCTTTTCATTGCATCCTCTCCAGCATTTATTATTTGTAAACTTTTTGTTGGCGGCCATTCTGACTGGTGTGACATGATACCTCATTGTGGTTTTGATTTCCATTTCTCTAATAGTAAGTGATGTTGTGCATCTTTTCATGTGTTTATTAGCTCTCTGTATGTCTTCTGTGGAGAAATGTCTGCTTAGTTCTTCAGGCTACTTTTTGATTGAGTTGGTCATTTTTCTAGTATTGAGCCATGTGAGATGCTTGTATACTTCAGAAATTAATACTTTGTCATTTTTTTTTGCTATTATTTTCTCCCATTCTGAAGACTGCTTTTTCACCTACTTATAGTTTCCTTTGCTGTGCAAAATCTTTTAAGTTTAACAAGGTCCCATTTGTTTATTTTTGTTTTTACTTCCTTTACTCTGAGAGTGGGTCATAAAGGATCTTGCTGTGATTTATATCAGAGAATGTTCTGCCTATGTTTTCCTCTGAGAGTTTTATAGTGTCTGGTCTTACATTTAGATCTTTAATCCACTTAGAGTTTATTTTTGTGTATAGTGCTACAAATTATTCTAGTTTTATTCTTTTACATGTGGTTGACCAGTTTTCCCAGCACCACTTGTTAAAGAGATTGTCTTTTCTCCATTGTATATTTTTGCCTCGTTTGTCAAAGATAAGGTGTCCATAGGTGTGTGAATTTAATCTCTGGGCTTTCTCTTTTCTTGATTGATCTATATTTCTGTCTTTGTGCCAGTACCATACTGTCTTGATGACTGTAGCTTTGTAGTGTAGTATAAGTCAGGAAGGTTGATTCCTCCAGCTCCATTTTTGTTTCTCGAGATTGCTTTGGCTATTTGAGGTTATTTTGTGTTTCCTTACAAACTGTGAAATTATTTGTTCTAGTTCTGTGAAGAATACCATTGGTGTCTTGATAGGGATTGCATTGAATCTATAGATTACTTTGGGTTGTATACTCATTTTCACTATGCTGATTCTTCCAATCCATGGATGTGGTATTTATCCATCTACATGTGTCATCTTTGATTTATTTCATCAGTGGTTTATCGTTTTCAATATATAGGTCTTTTGTTTCTTTAGGTAATTTTTTTCCTAAGTATCTATTATTTTCATTGCAGCGATGAATGAGATTGTTTCTTTAATTTCAATTTCTGTTTTTTTTCAGTTAGTGCATAGAAATGCAAGGGATTTCTGTGTGTTAATTTTATATCCTGCAACTTTACTATATGCATTGATTAATTCTAGCAATTTTCTCATGAAGTCTTAGGATTTTCTATTTAGAGGGTCATGTCATCTGCAAACAGTGAAAGTTTTACTTCTTTTCCAGTATTGATTTCTTTTATTTCTTTTTCTTCTCTGATTACTCTGTCTAGGGCTTCCAAAGTATGCTGAATAGTAATGGTAAGAATGGACACCCTTGTCTTGTTCCTGATTTTAGAGGAAATGCTTTCAATTTTTTTCATTGAGGATTAGTCTTTTCATTTTTTTCATTTGCTCTGGATTTGTTGTATATGGCTTTTACTGTGTTGAGGAATGTTTCTTGTATGCCTGCTTTCTGGAGAGTTTTTGTTTTTTATCAGAAATGAGTGTTGAATTTTGTCAAAGGGTTTCTCTGTGTCTATTGAGATATTCATATGGTTTTTAATCTTTCAATTTGTTAATTTGATGTATCACATTGATTGATTTGTGAATATTGATTAATCCTTGCATCCTTGGAATAAAGCCCACTTGATTATGATGTGTGATCTTTTTAATATGTTGTTGTATTCTGTTCACTAAAATTTTGTTGAGGATTTTTGCATTTATGTTCATCAGTGATATTGGTCTGTGGTTTTCTTTTATGTAGCATCTTTGTCTCATTTTGGTATTAGGGTGATGATGGCCTCATAGAATGAGTTTGGGAGTTTACCTTCCTCTATAGTTTTCTGGAAGAGTTTGAGTAGTATAGGTGTTAGCTCTTCTCTGAAATTTTGTTAGAATTCACCTGTGAAGCCATCTGGTCCTAGGCTTTTGTTTGTTTTAAGATTTTTTTTTCCATTCATTAAATATTTTATTAAGTGTATTTAACAGATTTTAATTTTTAAAATGTCTACCAGAAATTAAAAGACTGAGTTAGAGTAAATATATTTCAATATGATAAATTTAATATAGATCACACTGATGGCTTTCAAAGTAGTTGCTGTAATGTTCAAATTATTATAAAATCTACTTGGTGATAGATAACAATGAGAAGTGTGTCTACTGCTGAATAATTTTTAAGTTAATTTTTAAATGTGATAAGATAAATATAACCTAAAATTTGCCATCTTAAACATTTTTATTTTTATTTTTTTATTTTTTAAATTTTATTTTTACTTTATTTTACTTTACTTATTACAGTTTTGTTTTCATGCTTGTGATGAGTCTGGCCAGATTTTCTGTTTCTTCCTGGTTCAGTTTTGGAAGCTTATACTTTTCTAAGAATTAGTCCCTTTCTTCTAAGTTGTCCATTTTGTTGGCATATAATTCCTCATAGTAGTCTCGTATGATCCTTTGTGTTTCTGTATTGTCTGTTGTGAATTCTCCATTTTCATTTCTAAATTTATTGATTGGCTTCTTCTCCCTTTTTTTCTTGATGAGTCTGGCTAATGGTTTGTCTAATTTATTTATCTTCTCAAAGAACCAGTTTTAGTTTTGTTGACCTTTGCTATAGTATTCTTCATTGCTTTTTCATTTATTTCTGCCCTAATTTTTATGATTTCTTTCCTTATACTAACCTTGGGGTTCTTTTGTTTTTTTTTTTCCTAGTTGCTTTAGATGTAAAGTCATGTTGTTTATTTGATATTTCTCTTGTTTCTTGAATTAGGCTTGTATTGCTATGAATCTCCATCTTAGCTCTGCTTTTACTGAATCCAATAGAGTTTGTGTTGTGTATTCATTTTCATTTCTTTCTATACATATTTTAATTTCATTTTTTATTTCTTCTGTGATCTGTTGGTTATTCAGAAGCATGCTGTTCAGCCTACATATGTTTGTACCTTTTTATAGTTTTTTTCCCTGTAGTTGACATCTAATCTTACCACATTGTGATCAGAAAAGACCCTTGAAATGATTTCAACTTTTTTAGATTTACCAAGGTTAGATTTACAGCCCAGGATATGATCTATTCTGGAGAATGTTCAGTGTGCACTTGAGAAAAGGTGAAATCCATTGTTTGTGGGTGAAATGCCCTTTAGATATCAATTAGGTCTAAATGGTCCATTATATCATTTAAAGCTTTTGTTTCCTTGATAATTTCCTGTTTGGTTGATCTATCCATAGGTGTAAGGGGAGTATTAAAGTACCCCACTATTGTGTTACTATTAATTTTCCCTTTCATACTTGTCGGCATTTGCCTTATGTATTGTGGTGCTCCAATGTTGGGTGCATATATATTTATAATTGTTATATCTTCTTCTTGGATAGATCTTTTGATCATTTTGTGGTGTCTTTCTTTGTCTCTTATCATGGTCTTTATTTCAAAGTATATTTTATCTGATATGAGTATTGCTACTCCTGCTTTCTTTTGGTCTCCATTTGTATGAAATATCATTTTCCAGCCCTTCACTTTCAGTCTGTATGTGTCCCTAGATTTGAGGTGGGTCTCTTGTAGGCTGTATATATAGGGGTCTTGTTTTTGTATCCATTTAGCCAGTCTTTGTCTTTTGGCTGTATCATTTAACTCATTTACATTTAAGGTAATTGTTGATAAGTATGGTTATGTTACCATTCACTTTGTTGTTTTGAGTTTGTTTTCATAAACCTTTCTGTGTTTCCTGTCTAGAGAAGATCCTTTTAGCATTTGTTGAAGAGCTGGTTTGGTGGTGCTGAATTCTCTCAGCTTTTGCTTGTTTGTAAAGCTTTTGATTTCTTCTTCATATCTGAATGAGATCCTTGCTTGGTAGAGTAATTTTGGTTGTAGGTTTTTCTTTTTCGTTACTTTAATTATATCCTGCCATTCCCTTCTAGCCTGAAGAATTTCTATTGAAAGATCAGCTGTTATCCTCATGGAGATCCCTTTGTATGTTATTTGTTGCTTTTCCCTTCCTGCTTTTAATATTTGCTCTTTGTGTTTAATTTTTGTTAGTTTGAATAATGTGTCTTGTGGTGTTTCACCTACGGTTTATCTTGTTTGGGACTCTCTGGGATTCTTGGACTTGGGTTGCTACTTCCTTCCCCATTTTAGGGAAATTTTCAATTATTGTCTCCTCGAGTATTTTCTCATGCCCTTTCTTTCTGTCTTCTTCTTCTGGGATACCTATGATTCAAATGCTGGGGCATTTAACATTGTTCCAGATGTCTCCGAGGTTGTCGTAATTTCTTTTAATTCTTTTTTCTTTTTTCCTCTCTGCTTAATTTATTTCCACCATTCTAACTTCCACCTCACTTATTCCCTTTTCTGCCATAGTTATTACTGTTTGTTCCCTCCAGAGTGCTTTTTATCTCATAAATTTAATTGTTCATTAATGATTGACTCTTCTTTATTTCTTCTAGGTCCTTGTTAAACATTTCTTGCATCTTCTTAGTGCTTGTCTCTAGTCTATTTATCTGTAAGTCCTTTTTTTTTTTTTCAACGTTTGGATCATCTTTACTATTATTCTTTGGAATTCTTTTTCAGATAGACTCCCGTATCTCCTCCTCTTTGGTTTGGTTTGGTGGGTTTTTATCATGTTCCTTCACCTGCTGAATATTTCTCTGCCTTTTCATTTTGTTTAGATTGCTGTGCTTGGGGTTCCCTTTCTGCAGGCTGGAAGGTCATTGTTCCTCTTAATTGTGGAGTCTTTTTCCTCTGGGTGGAGTTGGACCAGTGGCTTGTCAAGGTTTCCTGGTTGGGGAAACTTGTGTCTGTATTCCGGTGGGAGAGAACTTCCCTTCTAAGAATAGAAGAGAAGAGGGAAGAAGGAGATAGAGGTGACACAGGAGAAGAGGAAGAGTCAAAGGGGGAGAAAGCAGTCAAGCCAGTAATCAAATCCCTAAGTGAAAATGGATATTGAAGACTAGATTCTTAAAGGTAAAAAACTGAGAACAAATATCAAAAGCAAAGATTAAAACCTAGAATAGAGTTTCTATTCAAAAATATAATAGACTCTCAAAAATATAATATAAAAAATACAAAACAGAATTGATCACTAAAATTAACAGCATGTATATGGAATTTGTTTTTAAAAATTAGGTTCTTTTTGAATGGTAATAGTAGGATATGCAAATAAAAGTAAAGGAGTAATAAGGAACTAAAAGTTTTAAAAAATTGAAAAGTGATAATAGTAAAAATATATCTAGGAGTTTCTCTGGAACTCTTGTGGGCAATGTGGGGTCAGTTCAGTGTCAGATAGTCCCTTGTTCCAGCTTGTACATGTTCTCAAGGTCTGTAGGTGCCCCTCAAATGCACAGTTCAGTTCAGTCACTCATTCATGTCCGACTCTTTGTGACTCCATGAACTGCAGCAGGCCAGGCTTCCCTATCCATTACCAACCCCTGAAGCTTGCTCAAACTCATGTCCATTGAGTCAGTGATGCCATCCAACCATCTCATCCTCTGTCATCCCCTTCTCCTCCTGCTTTCAATCTTTCCCAGCATCAAGATCTTTTCCAAGCAGTCAGTTCTTCACATCATGTGCCCAAGGTATTGGAGTTTCAGCTTCAGCATCAGTCCTTCCAATGAATATTCAAGACTGATTTCCTTTAGGATGGACTGGTTGGATCTCCTTGCAGTCCAAGGGACTTTAAAGAATTTTCTCCAACACCATAATTCAAAAGTGTCAATTCTTCAGTGCTCAGCTTTCTTTATGGTCCAAGTCTCACATCCATACATGACTGCTTGAAAAACCATAGCTTTGCACAGTCTCAGCATTAACTGCAGGGTTTTAATCTGTTCCGCTTGTCATTTCCAGGGTGGTTCCCCCTTCTTTGTTTATTTTGGCTTCCTCTGTTTGCAACTCTCTTCAGTGTCTAATTTCTACCCTGACACAAGGGGGCAAAGGTGGCCCCTTATTTGGACTCACTTGTTCAGTTGTCCAGTGGAGAGGGAGGGACGTTGCAAACCAATACCACTGGCATATGTGGGGAGTGCTTGCAGTGGATGGACAGCACTTGATTTGCCACAGCCCAAGGCAGCTTGTACTTCCTGGATTCACACTGCTCAGGCTTCAGGGTGCTCTGCAAGGGCAGTGTCCCAAGTGGGCCCTGCATTTGGTGCACTTCCCAGGTCTAGGCTGCTCAGGTTCTCAAGTGCTCTGCCAGATGGGTTGTGTGTTTTGTTCCCTTCCCAGGTTCAAGCCACTCAGGCGACTGGGTGCTTGGTAAGTGCACTATCCCAGGTGGGCTGTGTGTCTGATGCACATCCCTGGTCCCAGCCACTTGGTTTCCTGGGTGTGCCACAAAGGCACAGTCCCAGGTATGCTGTGTGTCTCCTCTGGAGAGCTGATCTCAGGCTGTGACACTGTTTCATAAATGAACAGCCCAGATTCCTAGGAAGATGTGGTTCGAAGTTGGCAGCCTGCTCCAAGTTTGGTGGAAGATGCAGTTTCTGTGGCTGAGAGTGCAGCAGCCCTTTACCTTCTGGCTCTGGCTGTCGCACACCTGCCTCTCTGCCTCTGGGGAGGGAGGGCCCTAAATGGCAGCTGGCTTGCTCTCCTTTGGTATTCACTAGGGGAAAAATCTGTTTTGTGAATGTGCCAGTGGTCACCATGTGGGTTACAGTCTTTTGTGGGAAAGGTCCTTTTTTTCTTTTGTGATCCTATGGTTTGGGTTTCTATGTCACGTTAGCTCCCTCAGACTGTCGTCAGGTCACTCAAGGCTGGTCCTTACCATAAGGATCAACGATGGAGCCTGCACCTTCCTGCCCAGGCCCCACTCACTGCTGGCAGATGCGCAGCATCTGTGCCACGTCTCCACTGTCAGTTGCAGTTTGGTGCATATTCTGTGGTTTTTTACCCCCCAGTTTTGTTGCCCTCAGAGGTTCCAAAAATCTCCCCACAGACATGCTTGTGAGAGGGTTTTGTGCTGTGTGGAAACATCTCCTTCACGACTCCTTCCCTGGGACAGATCTGCATCCCTAAATCTTTTGTTTCTGTTTTTGTCTTTTATATTTTATCATACCTCCTTTCAAAGAGATTGGGCTGTCTTTCTGGGTGCCTGGTGCCCTCTGTCAGCATTCAGAAGTTGTTTTGTGGAAGTTGGTCAACATTTAAATGGTCTTTTGATGAGTTTGTGGGGGAGAAAGTAGTCTCCCCACCCTATTTTTCTACCATCTTGGGACTGCTGTCATAACTTGTCTACTTTTGTAAAGCCAAGAAATTTACTAAAAATGGTAAGTAGTATAATATTACCATGTTTAGTCTGAGGTAGTAGATAAAAAATATTTTGCATTTAGAACTGATGGTCCTACATTTCATAATTTTGCCTGTACATTGTGAGTGTACAATGATGTTGTGTTGACTATGATGATGTCTTCAGAATGCATAGTAATTAAGAAAGTTAACCCTAAAAACCTACATTTTGGGGGTGGACTTACTTTTGATGAAATATAAGAATAATGCTTTAGAACATGAAATGCTATTTACCTCTAGATTAGAGAAAAACATGAGAATTACAGGAGAAAAGCAGGATTGGGAAAAGGAACGAGTGACTTAAAATGGACACAGACTGATATATATTACTAGTGTGCCACAGGAGAAAGATCACAAAAATTTAAAAAAAAAACTTGATGTGTAACCTCCAAGAGCTCTCACTCCAATTCTGCTAGTTGTACTATAGAATCTATACGAAAAATATAACTTGTATCATAAGGTGATTTTAGCTGATTGGTATTTGAGTTATATAGATTATGCTGTGGAATTTCAGAAGATAGAGGGACCACTGTATCTTTGGTGAGCTCTAAAGAAAATGTGACTTAGAGAAAAAATACCACAGTGCAAAGATAAAGAGAAATGTGAATGTGTATGAAATGTTTTGCTTTATTTTTCTGCTGAATATTTTCTGTCTATTTCTCTGACTTATTAATCTAAGTCAAATAGTTTGTTATATTAATGACTGTTAATAATGGAGTTCTTTCTTAATTTCAGATTATTCATACAATAAAAGAAGCCCTTTCTAATCAAGATTCACTCTATTGATTCAATAAATCCCAGTCTTATGGCCAAATGTTAGATATGAAAGTGAAAATGAAAGTTGCTCACTTGTGTCCAACTCTTTGTGACTCCATAGACTGTAGCCCATGGAATTCTCTTGGCCAGAATACTGGAGTGGGTAGCCTTTCCCTTCTCCAGGGGATCTTCCCAACCCAGGGACCGAACCCGGGTCTCCTGCATTGCAGGTGGATTCTTTTCCAATAGAGCTACAAGGGAAGCCCAATGTAAGATATGAGTCTTATCAAATTGAATTTTTCTTTAAATGTTGAATAAATTTTATTTTGAATTGATTGTTTTCTTAACTTGTTGTGTTGTTCAGTCACTCAGTCATGTCCTACTCTTTGCAGTCCCGAAGAGTGCAGCACACCAGGCTTCCCTGTCCTTCAACATCTCCCATAGCTTTCTCAAACACATGTCCATTAAGTCGTGATGCCATCCAACCATCTCATCCTCTGTCATCCCCTTCTCCTTCCTTCAGTCTTTCCCAGCATCAGGATCTTTTCTAATGAGTCAGCTCTTCGAATCATGTGGCCAAAGTACTGGAGCTTCAGCTTCAGCTTCAGCTTCAGCATCAGTCCTTCCAGTGACTATTCAGGACTGATTTCCTTTAGGACTGATCTATTTGCACTCCAAGGGAATCTCAGGAGTCTTCTCCAACACCTCAGTTCAAAAGCATCATTTCTTCAATGCTCAGCCTTCTTTATGGTCCAGCTCTCATGTCCATATATGACTACTGGAAAAACCATAGCTTTGACTAGATGGGCCTTTGTCAGCAAAGTAATGTCTCTGCTTTTTAATATGCTGTCTAGGTTGGTCATAGCTTTTCTTCCAAGGAGCAAGTGTCTTTGAATTTCATGGCTGCAGTCACCATCTGCAATGATTTTGGAGCCCAAGAAAATAAAGTCTCTCATTGTTTCCATTGTTGCCACATCTATTTGCCATGAAGTGACGGTATTGGATACCATGACCTTTGTTTTTTGAATATTGAGTTTTAAGCTGGCTTTTTTCACTCTCCTCTTTCAGCTTCATCAAGAGGCTCTTTAGTTTCTTCTCACTTTATGCCATAAGGGTGGTGTCATCTGCATATCTTAAGTTATTGATATTTCTCCTGGCAATCTTGATTCCAGCTTGTGATTCATCCAGCCAGGTATTTCACATGATGTACTCTGCATATAAGTTAAATAAGCAGAATGACAGTATCCAGCCTTGACATACTTCTTTCCCAATTTGGAACCAGTCCATTGTTCCTTGTCTGGTTCTAATTGTTGCTTCTTGACCCACATGCAGATTTCTCAGGAGGTAGATAAGATGGTCTGGTATTCCCATCTATTTAAGAATTTTCAGCAGTTTGTTGTGATCCACACAATTAAAGGCTTTAGCATAGTCCATGAAACAGAAGTAGATGTTTTTCTGGAATTCTCTTGTTTTTTCTATGATCCAACAGATGTTGGCAATTTGATCTCTGGTTCCTCTGCCTTTTCTCAATCTAGCTTGAACATCTGGAAGTTCTCAGTTCTCATACTGTTGAAACCTAGCTTGGAGAATTTTGAGCCTTACTTTGGTAGCATGTGAGGTGAGTGCAATTGTGCAGTAGTTTGAATATTCTTTGGCATTGCCTTTCTTTGAGACTGGAATGGAAACTGAACTTTTTCAGTCCTGTGACCACTGCTAAGTTTTCCAAATTTGCTGGTCTATTGAGTGCAACACTTTCACAGCATCATCTTTTAGGATTTGAAATAGCTCAACTGGAATTCCATCACCTCCACTAGCTTTGTTTGTAGTGATTCTTCCTTTGGCCCACTTAACTTCGCATTCCAGGATGTCTGGCTCTAGGTGAGTGATCCCATCATCATTGTTATCTGGCCATTCAGATCTTTTTTGTGTAGTTCTTCTGTGTATTATTGCCACCTCTTCTTAATATCTTCTGCTTTTGTCTTATATAGGCATTCCATTATTGAAATCCTCAACTAGTACTAATTTTGGGGGTTTTATAACAGATTTTTTTCTTATTAAAAAACAAAGTTCAGACAATTCCCTGTCAGTTCACTGGTTATGATTCTGTTCTTCCACTGTGGGGTTCAATCCCTGGTAAGGGAACTAAGGTCTTTCATGCTTGGTGATGAGGTCAAAACAAAAAAGTTCAGCCAATTTAACTGAAGTTCTAATTGGCTTTATTAGGCTCTTCATGAATCAGACTGCATCCCACCTAGCAAATGGTGCTCTCAAGGGTTTTACAAAATAGAAGGTTTTTATAGAAAGAAGGATGAGGAGAGGAACCTATTAGCAAAAGAAAAAAAAATATTTTTAGGCCAAAACATCTTCTATTTTGAGGGGGAGGGGATGGAAAGAAGGGGTTTAATCATACAGATTGCCTCTTCTTCCATTGTGGGGTATAGAGGGCCCACGTGACAGGTGGCCTCATTGGTGCTGACCAGAAAATTCTAGACTGGTTGATTAAGATTACGTTCTGGTGAAGGTCAAAGCTTCAATATGTTAGTTGTTTAATCTACATTTGGTATCATGGGCTTTAGCACAGGTTGTGCCATTTTAGGCCTGTGATTTTCTCTTTAACATTCCTCAATCCAACATGAGAGTGCTACATATAAAGTCAAGGGATGTGTCAGAATCTAATCTGTGATGTATTCTTAAAACAAACTGATTTTGACACTTGCACTGAATCATAGAGATATTGTCAAATCTGGAAGATGAGATTCTAGGTTTTTTTTGTTGTTGTTGTTTAATTGCACTTTGGATGAAAGTATTCACCATAAATGAGATTGTTTGGCTTTAAAATAACCTGTGGAGAGGATTAGTAAGAAGCAAGAAGTTTTAAAGATATTCATATTCTAAATGTGTGCTTCCCATTTCATGAAAAGGTCGAAACATGCAGTGTGTAAAAGGCTGAAAATTATGAAATGATGAGAGATCATATTTGAAATATTCAGATGTTACAAACTATACAAGTTTGAGAGTTTCCTATGCTGGTTGGCAGACAGCATTTCCTGATTTCTGATGGTGAGATTTTTTTTTTAGTTAGTTCAGAGGCCAAAAAGCACAAGCTTCTGAAATCAGTAAGAAGCTTTTTAAAGGTACATGCAAATTTCAAACTAACTGACAGTAAACTTCCAGTAGAAGATGTCACTACCTAGGTACAAGACAGTTACTTTAAAATTTAGAGAATAATGATCTACAGATTACAGTTAATTTTTAGATCAGTACTAATATTATTCATAATGATTCTGCTCTGTGGTCCACAGACCATAGAGTGGGGATTTCCTGGGAACTTATTAGAATAAATGAAGAATCTCAGGCTCCATCCCAGACCTACTCAGCAGTCTGCATTTTAACATCATCCCCAAATGATACATTTGGACATTCAGTTTGAAAAACACTAATATATTGTAATATTCTAGAATGAAAAAGACTAAAATAATTAGTCCATGGGCAGATTAACTGCAGCTTTGACTATCATTGGCACTAATCATCTGTCTCTAAAAGGAGAAAAAAGAGCTAAACAGATGTAAACTAGAATACCATCCTCTGCTATCACTTGTAATCAGTGCTAGGATGCACGACCATTTCCTTAATGCAGATCTATATTTGTTAAACATTAAAACCCCAATGGTGGGACTTCCCTGGTGGCCTATTGGTTAAGAATCTACACTTCTACTGCAGGGGGCATGAGTTTGATCCCTGGTTAGGGAACTAAGATCCTGCATGCCACATGATGTAGCCAAATAATAATTACAAAATTAAAAATTAAAAAATAAAGAGCAGACTATAAAGAAAGCATAGTATTGATGAACCAATGAATTGATATATAATGTGCTTGGCATATTTCTCTTAAGTCAGAACTTTCTAGAGTTGTTCTTAGTGTACTGAGGGATTTGCTGGAGGAAGGAGAAATCCAGAGGGTCGAGGTCAAGGCTAGACAGAGAAATGGTAGGCAACCCCATCTTTGGAGGCTGAGTGGGTCTTCAGGACTTAGTATTTCCATTCGCTGGTTCAGAACATGCATAACAAGCTCTTCTAATCAAAGATTTATGGATTTACATCAAAGATTTATGTCATAGTTTCTTTCAGATGTTGGGAGTATCATTTCTTTTAGACCCTTTCTGCTAATAGAACAAAGAAATAAATGTGTGTATACTCATGTGCCATCCATTTGACTGTTTAATACGAATAGACGTATAACAGTATCAGGGTTGTTGACGTGTACCCCTACAAGAAAGAACACTATCAACTAGATTACAGTGCTTTTTTTCTTTTGCTTTTAGTCTTGCAAACTCTGTTCATTTTTGAAGTTACTTAAGTCAGGGTATCTTAGTGAGGTGGTTTCATACATTTGTAATATAATTAGATTGTTTAGTCAAATTCTGCATTCCATTCTTAATGTCAAAGTGTTGGTATTTTTTTTAATATGCATACATTGATTCACTTTTTGAGCTGTAAGGTTCTTTGGGTTTTGACAAATATGTAGTGTCGATGTATTTACCATAACATCGTACAGAATAGTTTCACTAAGCACAATCATCTTTAGGAACTGTGTAGGCCACACAAAACACACCAGTGGCTCCTAGTTTGTGGCCTCTGGTTTAATATCTTTCTTTCCCCCTTGGCTCTCTGCTCCACAGGGGCACATGCCCCTGGGTCTGCTCTGCTCACCACAGTGTCTGGATTCAACAAATGGAAAAATAAAAATAAAAGATGGACCCACCCTCCCAGTAGAGCACCAGGTTCAGAAAGAATACACCGACAAGGAGATGGCATTCTGTCACTCCCTGCCTCTTTTTCAATTGCCCACTGGAAATGTCCCTTTAAGCCCTACTCTCAGTTGACCCTCCCTCCCCCACCCCGCAAGCCTTCTTATCCTCTGCCTTGAAGTTATCACAATGGCCAGATGGATTCTGGCCAGAGTGGGGCCCTCTGTGACATCACCAAAGGCCTAGCCCTGCTTGGTCCTGAGTCTTAGGGCAGACCAGCACACCACGAGCCACTTCCTTTCAGCTCACTATGCAGCCTGTAATATGGTTCTTTCTCTGGCCTATGTGTGTGTCCTTTTTCTGTACCTATGTGTTTTATGTTCTGAGAGATGAAGTTGTAGATCTCCCAGGGAAGGTGCCCTGTGGAAGGCACTTTTGAATTTGGCAGAATCAACCAGAGCATGCCCAAGGCTGGCTTGGGAGCAAGTCACACTGGGTTTTTCTCCTCCTTGTGGTGTTGGTGATACTGAAGTTTCCAGGAGACAGTGACAAGGGTAAGGTGCCCACTCGTCATGCCCATCGGGGCTGTTCATTTGGTTCTCCAGAAAAGAAGAAAAAGGCTTCCCCCAACAAAGACTATATGTTCAGTACCTTAACCCAGCTTGAGAGGGACCTTGTGAACTTTGTGTCCAAGGTGCAGAATCTGAAACTCGCTGCTGCAACTACTGGTAACCACAAATGTCCCTATATTGAGGTTCCTGCAGACATACACAATAACATTATAATATATGAAGTATGGGGTGACAACAATGAGTCGAATTGAGTGGATTTGCGTGTCAAAGTAAATGAGGCATAGTTGAGTGCCGCCAAACTGTATCCAAACTAATAAAACTATTCTGAAGCAAAAGAAAAAGCCTCTAATATTTTTATTTGTTGTACAGTTTTACCTTTTCCAGAATGTTGTATAATTGGCATCATGCAGTGTGTAACCTTTCCCAGACTAGCTTATTTTACTTAATAATATTCATTCAGGTTTCATCCATTTCTTTTTGTGATTTGATAGCTCATTTCTTTTTATTCTTGAGTAGTATTCTGTTATGTTGATGTACCATAGTTTGTTTATCTATTCATCTGTTAAAGGACACTTTGGTTGCTTCCAATTTGTGTGTTTGTGTGTGTGTGTGTATGAGAGAGAGAGAGGGAGTACAAATTAAGCTGTTATAAAATTCATGTTCATGTTTTTGTGTGGGCATTAGCTTTCAAATCATTTGGTTACCTATCTAGGAGCATAATTGCTAGATCATGTGGTATGACAGTGTTTAGCTATATAAGAAATTACTTCCAAAGTGACTGTACCATTTTGCATTCCCATTAACAGTGAATGAGAGTTCCTGTTGTTCCTCATCTTTGCCAGTAATTGGTACTGTCAGATTTTTGTATTTGACCTTTCCAATGAGTGTGTAATGGTATCTCATTGTTTTAATTTCACCAGTCTACTTTAAACAGCTATCTTATTTCCATATTTCCATTGTAACATTTCCATGATGTTTTATTACCATAGATTCCTCGGGTGTTTTATCGTTAATCTGAGGTTTAAATAGATCTGCTGCTCAGCAAAACTTCTGCTGGTGTTTATACCGTCAGTTATTACTTTGCTAAATTAGTTGTCAAATAATTTTTTTCATGAAGAACTGATAACTTGAGATCATTTATATTGGAAAAAAATTTATCTTTAATTTAACAACACTGACCACATTTTCTTTTCCTGAGTATTTCTTTGTCCACTAATGTTTAATGCCTCCACACAAAAGTTTAAGTTCTGCATGAACTTCTCCCCACTTTTTTGTTTTGATTTTCTTGTATACATGCTAGATGTTAACCAAATCTGTATTAGTACCATTTGCAGTTGTACATTAACTCTGAAGTTTTACTTATAAGCATATATATATTTTATCAGAATCTTGACTTTATTATGTGTCTTCCATGGTTTTGAAAAACTGTATGCTCATTAGTTAAGTATTTTTATAGTCAGCCTCATCTCCATTGAGATTCAAATGGATCCATTTATATAATTTAGAAAGAGGGAGCACTCATAAATGTGTTGATATAGTTACTGAAGAAAATATATTTTAAAAAGAACAGTAACAAAATATTTGCTAGCAAAACTAATTTTCTCTCTCTGTGTTTTGTAATTATGAACATCCAGATGCTCTTACATACAGTCTATAAACAGACCAGGTAAATTAGCAAGCACCTCAATCAAACAGAATTTCCCTCATAGCTCAGTTGGTCAAGAACCCACCTGCAATGCAGGAGACATGGGTTTTATCCCTGGGTTGGGAATACCCCTGGAGAAGGAAATGGCAACCCACTCCAATATTGTTACTTGGGAAATTGCAAAGATAGAGGAGCCAGGCTGACTACAGTCCATGGGGCACAAGAGTCAGACATGACTTAGCAACTAAACCACCAAACCACCAGTCAACCATAGATTTATAGAAAATCTAATGTTCGGTTTTAACTAGTTTATTTAGAGTCTTGTTATAGTTATCAACATTCTTGTTTTTCTCTCAGTAAAAAGAATGTGCTAGTTCTCTTGGGAGGAAGACAGTTTTAATCAATATTTTCCTATGCTTTTGATTTTCAAGAGAACAGAAATCTTAAACAAGACACTTGTTTTCAAGGGTATGGTACCGTGCCTGATGAATATTTTTCATTAATTAATATGTTATCATTAGTAAAATGTACATTCTGTTTACTTGCAACACTGATTTAAAGTGATTTATGATAAAAGATAAATATATTTGGGATTGACATGTACACACTGCTATATTTAAAATGGGAAACCAACAAGGACCTGCTGTATAGCACAGGGAAATCTGCTGAATACTCTGTAACAATGTAAATTGGAAAAGAATTTGAAAAACAATAGATATATGCATAACTGAATCACTTTGCTTTACACCTGAAACTAATACAATGTTGTTAACCAATTATATTCCAGTATAAAATAGAATATTTAAAAAAGAAAATAAACTTTCACAGAAGACAAAAATAGCAATATAAACTAAAAAACATTGAGAACAAGGCAAAATATTATTATACTTCACAGTATACTAGCTTTATCAATATAAATAGTAGTCATTATTTGAAATAGCTGAAATTAACTCAGCATTGCTCTTTCACATGAAGGCATATAAATACATATACAAATATAGATATAAACATATCATGGCATTTGTATCAATCATTCATCTCCTTTTTAAGTTGTTTCATTATAATAAAAACTGTGTATTTGTCATGTCTCTTAATATAGTGGTATCATTCTCTTTCATACATCAGATGTTTGTTAAGCACCTGCTCTGTGTCAGAGTGTTTCAGGCACTGGCGGTACAGTGGTAAAAAAAATTTCCTTGTCCTCACAAATTTATACTTTATTCCCAAGTTAGGTAGAGATAAACAATAAGCAAAGAAGCAAAATATATCATATAATCACTAAAGGCTACGGAGAAAAAACAGGCAGAGAGAGAAAGAACTCAATTAACTAAAGATAGATGGAATAAAAATGAACACTTACTTGTTCTATTTTTTTCAATTTTGTCACTAGTATAGGAAATCTGAGACTGTATGAAATTGATATTGAGAATGTCATGCCCAGAATTATATCTTTTAAATAGCACCCCACTCCAGTACTCTTGCCTGGAAAATCCCATGGACGGAGGAGCCTGGTAGGCTGCACTCCATGGGGTCGCTAAGAGTTGGACATGACTGAGCGACTTCACTTTCACTTTTCACTTTCATGCACTGGAGAAGGAAATGGCAACCCACTCCAGTGTTCTTGCCTGGAGAATCCCAGGGATGGGGGAGCCTGGTGGGCTGCCGTCTCTGGGGTCGCACAGAGTTGGACATGACTGAAGCAACTTAGCAGCAGCAGCAGCATTAGCCAAATCATTGCTTAAATAGACATGGTAAGATTTTAGCCATATCCTCAAAATATGCATCCTTTTATGGACTTTTCATACAATCTTCTTTTTTAAAGTTGAAGTATAGTTGATTTACAATGTTGATTCTTTGGGTTTTTTAAAAAACTTTTTACATGTAATCTTAACCGTTGTATTGATGGCAGATTTTTTTTTTTTTTGCACTGATGGCTATCTCTTTGTAGAATCTTAATAAGTTTGAGATTAGAAACAAAGACTTTCCTGAAATGCATGAGGTCTTAGTCCTTTTGCACATTTCTTATTGGATGCTTTAAGTAATAGAAAAATAGCACAGTAATTTTTTTAAAATGACAATGTATCTTATTCAGGATTAACTCTGGAACTGCACGAAAGAAGCCCATTTTCCCACTGTTAGTTTTGCATCCCAAAAAGCTCATATCATTAGTCATTTTTCTGAATTATATCCTTGAAATTCTTAACTGAATCTATGAATTTGGTAATTTTCTAGTAGAAAATAATATCCAAAGGGAATAAGACACCAAGAAAAAGGTGGGAATGGAGATAGTTTTGAGTAGAGTGTATAGGCCTAGAATTCAAGATGTTCCCTAGTATTGAAAACACACGTGGGGGATCCTGGTTTTGGAAGGACAAGCCTTGTATACTTCTTAAGTTTGTCTAGTGTTGGCTCATTTCTTGCTATGCAGTGAAAGTGTTAGTTTCTCAGTTGTGTTGATTCTTTGTGACCCTGTGGACTGTAGCTCACCAGGCTCCTCTGTCCATGGAATTCTCCAAGCAAGAATACTGGAGTGGGTTGCCATTTACTTCTACTGGGGATCTTCCCAATCCAGGGATCAAACCTGGCTCTCCTGCATTGCAGGCAGACTCTTAACCCACTGAGATACCAGGGAAGCCCTTGCAATGCAGAAGAACCATTAAAATTTCATCCCTAAAAAAAAAGTAATAAGAAAAACGTCCTTTCTTTGGTCTCCAGAATGTGAGACGACTTTAAAAACATGACCTTTAAAGACTAGCGCCATTATTTGCACTGAGATTTTTATTGAAGACCAATTTTCACTCACTACAGCATTGGATGATATAAACATTTGACTTATTCAGAGTTAAGAGATACATAAGGCATGTTTATCTATTCACTTTGCTAATAGTTCACCACTTTGTTATTATGAAAAAGTCACAAGGACAAATTTGAAACAAAATCATATAAGAAAAGAAGAATTTGGGGGTACTTCTCTGGTGGTCCAATGGCTAAGACTCTGTGTTCCCAGTGTAGGGGGCCAAGGTCAATCCCTGGTCAGGGAACTAGATCCCACATGCTTCAACTAAGAGTTAGAATACCAAAACTAAAGATCTTGTATGCTGCAATGAAGAAAATATTTTAAAAAAGAGAATAAGAATGGGGCTTTAGATCATTATTTTTCTAAGCAAAATGAAATTAGTCATTCTATTAAAAAAAAGTAGCTGTTGTATAAAAAAAAATTGCACAAATGAAAGGAATGCTATACTGACATAACTATGGTATCTATGTACTAACAGATATGGCAGAAGTTGCCAAGTTTAACTCACTTCTTCTCCATTTATTAATTTATTTATAAAATAATTCCATTTTCAAAATAATTGTACATATCTAACCCTTCCCCCTTTTTTGTGATTTTAATCATAGATGACAGATGGAAGTAAACCTTAATATTTTTCTTGATACCATTGTTCTTGTCTCATTTGTCTTGGTAATAGCTTGTCTATTTTTATAATTATTTATTTTAATTAGAGGATAATTTCTTTACAGTATTGTGGTGGTTATGGCCATACATCGACATGAATCACCCATGGGTGCACATGTGTCACCCCATCCTGAAACCCCCTCCCAACTCCCTCCCAACTCCATCTCTCTGAGTTGTCCCAGAGTGCTGGTTTTGAGTGCCCTGCTTCATGCATCAAACTTGAACTGGTCATCTGTTTTATATATGGTAATATACATGTTTCAATGCTATTCTTTCAAATCATCCCACCCTCGACTTCTCCCACATAATCCAAAAGTCTGTTTGTTACATTTGTCTCTTTTGTTGGTTTGCATATAGGGTCGTTGTTACTGTCTTTCTAAATTCCATATAGATGCATTAATATATTGCACTGGTGTTTCTCTTTTTGACTTAATTCACTCTGTAAAATTGGCTCCCAACAATCCAGGAATTGAACCCTGGTCTCTTGCACTGCAGTCAGATTCTTTACCATCTGAGCCACTAGGGATAGAGGTGTTAAAAGTTGATACCATTGTCTTATTCCTGAATTTAGTCGGAAGGTTTTCAGCTATTATATTTGCTGTGGGTTTGTCATAACTGACCTTTATTATGTTGAGGTGTGTTTCTGCTTATACTCACATTGGTGAGGGTTTTTATTATGAATCAATGTTGAATTTTATCAAACACTTTTTTTGCATTTATAAGGACAACCCTGTGGTTTTTCTCCTTCCTTTTGTTAATGTGGTATACCATATTGATTGATTTGTGTATGTTGAACCATCCTTGTGAAACCAGGATGAATCCAACTTGATCATAGTGTATAATCCTTTTAAAATATTGTTGGATTCTGTTTGATAATATTTTTAAGAATTTTTGCATCTATATTCATAAAGTGAATTAGCCTGTAATTTTGTGTGTGTGTGTGTATTGTCTTTTTAAAAGGTTTTGGTATTGGGGTGATGTCCCTTCAAGGATGTTCCTGGGAACGTTCCCTCCTATTCAGTCTTTTGGAAGAGTTTGAGAAGAATGTATATTAGTTCTTCTTTGTATATTTGGTAGAATTTCCCAGTGAACCCACCTGGTCCTAGACTTTTGTTTGCAAGGATTTTTAAAATTATAGCTTCTATTTCACTTTTGGCCATCAGTCTGTTCAAATTACTGCTTCTTCTTAATTCAGTTTTGGCAGGCTGTATATTTCTAGAAACTTTTCCATTTCTTCTAGGTTGTCCATATTGTTGGTGTAAGATCATGACATCTGGTCCTGTCACTTCATGGGAAATAGATGGGGAAACAGTGGAAACAGTGGCTGACTTTAGTTTTGGGGGGCTCCAAAATTGCTGCAGATGGTGATTGCAGCCATGAAATTAAAAGATGCTTACTCCTTGGAGGGAAAGTTATGACCCATCTAGATAGCATATTCAAAAGCAGAGACATTACTTTGCCAACAAAGGTCCGTCTAGTCAGAGCAATGGTTTTTCCTGTGGTCATGTATGGATGTGAGAGTTGGACTGTGAAGAAAGCTGAGTGCTGAAGAATTGATGCTTTTGAACTGTGGTGTTGGAGAAGACTCTTGAGAGTCCCTTGGACTGCAAGGAGATCCAACCAGTCCATTCTGAAGAAGATCAGTCCTGGGTGTTCTTTGGAAGGAATGATGCTAAAGCTGAAACTCCAGTACTTTGGCCACCTCATGCAAAGAGTTGACTCATTGGGAAAGACTCTGATGCTGGGAAGGATTGGGGCAGGAGGAGAAGGGGATGGCAAAGGATGAGATGGCTGGATGGCATCACCGACTCGACGGACATGGGTTTGAGTGAACTCCGGGAGTTGGTGATGAACAGGGAGGCCTGGCGTGCTGTGATTCATGGGGTCGCAAAGAGTTGGACATGACTGAGCGACTGAACTGAACCATTTACAGTATTCTGGGGTGACTTTTTAAAAAAATATTTTTGTGGTATAAGTTATTTCTTTTATTTCTTATTTTGTTTGAGTTCTCTCTCTCTCTTTTTTTTTAATTTTTATTTTTACTTTATTTTGCTTTACAATACTGTATTGGTTTTGCCATACATTGACATGAGTCTGCCACGGGTGTACATGAGTTCCCAATCCTGAACCCCCCTCCCACCTCCCACCCCATATCATCTCTCTGGATCATCCCAGTGCACCAGCCCCAAGCATCCTATATCCTGTATCGAACATAGACTGGTGATTCATTTCTTATATGATAGTATACGTGTTTCAATGCCATTCTCCCAAATCATCCTACCCTCTCCCTCTCCCACAGAGTCCAAAAGTCCGTTCTATACATCTGTGTCTCTTTTGCTGTCTCCCATACAGGGTTATCATTACCATCTTTCTAAATTCCATATATATGTGTTAGTATACTGTATTGGTGTTTTTCTTTCTGGCTTACTTCACTCTGTATAATAGGGTCCAGTTTCATCCACCTCATTAGAACTGATTCAAATGTATTCTTTTTAATGCCTGAGTAATACTCCATTGTGTATGTGTACCACAGCTTTCTTATCCATTCATCTGCTGATGGACATCTAGGTTGTTTCCATGTCCTGGCTATTATAAACAGTGATAAACCCACACACCTATGGACACCTTATCTTCAACAAAGGAGGCAAGAATATACAATGGATTAGACAATCTCTTTAATAAGTGGTGCTGGGAAAACTGGTCAACCACTTGTAAAAGAATGAAACTAGATCACTTTCTAACACTATACACAAAAATAAACTCAAAATGGATTAAAGATCTAAACGTAAGACCAGAAACTATAAAACTCCTAGAGGAGAACATAGGCAAAACACTCTCTGACATGAGTTCTCTCTCTTTTTTAAACATTTTTATTTCAAAGTATAGTCTCATTGTAACTATAAACTCAAGAGTAATAAAGTCCCCCAACTTCCCCCACGGTAACACCTTGACATCTGTAGTACAATGTCAAGACCAGCACACTGGCATTGGTGCAATATTGTTAACTAGACTATAGGCCTTATTTGGTGTCCATCATTTTTTATTGGAATTAGAATTTTGTGTTAGTTTCTGCTGTACAACATCATGAATCAGCCTTATGTATACATATATCTCCTCCCTTTTGAGCCTCCCTCTTACCTCACCCCCATTCCACCTATCTAGTTCATCACAGAGCACTGAGCAGTTTCCTGTGCTATACAGCAGCTTCTTGCTGTTTTGGTGAGCCTGGTTAGAGGTTTGTTGTTTTGTCTATTAAAAAAGAAAGCTCTTGGTTTGATTAATCTTTTCTGTTATTTTTATATATATTTTATTTGTTGATTACCTCTTGGATCTTCATTATCTCCTTCTAATGGCTTTTTGTTTTGTTTGCTCTTCTTTTTCTAATTCCTTTAGGTGGTAAGTTAGGTTGTTTGCGATTTCTTTTTTCTTGTTTCTTGAGGAAGGTCTATATCACTATTAACTTCCCTCCTAGAGCTGCTTTTGTTGTGTCCCATGGATTTTATGAGATTGTGTTTTCATTTTCATTTGTCCTGAAGTATTTTCTGATTTCTTCTTTGATTTCATCATTGGCCCATTGATTTTTTAGTAGCAGGTAGTTTAGTCTCTACATGTCCATTTTTTCCCCATTTTTCTATTCCTAGTTGATTTCTAGTTTCATACCAATGTTGTCAGCAAAATGTTTGAAATAATTTCCATCCTCTTAAATTTTTTGAGGCTTGTTTTCTGACCTTACATGTGATCTATCCTAGAGATCATTGCATTTGCACTTGAAAAGAATTTGTATTCTGGTTTTTTTCTTTGTTTGTTTGATTTTGGATGTAGTGTCTTATAGATGTTAATTAAGTTCAACTGGTCTAATGTGTCATTTAGGACCTGTGTTGCCTTATTGATTTTCTGTCTGAAAGATCTTTCCTGTGGTGTCAGTTGGTGTTAAAATCTCATACTATTATTGTATTCCTGTCAGTTTCTACCTTTATGTCTGTTAGTATTTGTTTTATATATTTAGATTCTCCTATATTGGGTGAATATTGGTTAAGGGGTATATCTTCTGTTGATCTGTTTGTCTTTATATTATGCCTTCTGTTGTCTTTCTTTACGGCCTATTTCAAAGTCTATTTTGTCTAATGTGAATATTGTTACCCACTCTTTCTTGTCTTTGCATTTGCATGAAATATATTTTTTCAACCCCTCATTTTCTGTGTGTCTTTGACCCTGAAGTGAGTCTCTTGTAGGCAGCATTTTGTAAGTTAATTCTTTTTTTTTTAATCCAACCTGCCTGTATCTTTTGATCAGAGCATTTGTCTGTTGACATTTAAAGTTATTATGGATAGCTATATACCTATTGCCATTTCCTAATTTTTATGTGTGATGTACCCATTGCCACTTTCTAGTTTGTTTGCATGTGTGGTTTGTCTTTGTTCATTTCTTCTATTTATTTATTTGTGCGTGTGTGTGGTTTGATGATTTTCTTTGTAGTATGCTTGAGTTCCTTTCTTTTTATTTTTGTGATCTATTGTATGTTTTTCATTTGTGATTACCATGGAGTTCAAGAATGTTGACCAATGACTATCCTTCTTGTAAACTGAGTCATACAAACTTAAACATTAAAAAAGATCGAAATTTTTATACTCCCCTCCCCCACATTTTATGATTTTGATGTCCAATTTTATATTTTTGTGCTTATCTTTTTGCTGTTTATTGTAGTTATAATTGTTTTTACAGCATTTTTATTTTTTTTTTAATTTACATACTGGCTTATTTAACTTATCTTCAATCCTTTTATATCTTTACTTTTCCTATTGTGATTTTCCCTTTCCTATAGAGTGTTGCTTCACTTTTACTTAGAGAATACCATTCAATATAGAGAAGTATATGTTTAGTATTGCTGAATTCTTTTAGTTTTTCTTTGTCTGAGAGATTCTTTATATCTTCTCCTTACTCTAAATGATAGTCTTGCTAGGTAGGGTATCCTTGGTTTCAGGTTTTTCCATTTCAGGTCTTTGAATTTATCATGTCACTTCCTTTTGGCCTACAAAGTTTCTGTAACGAAATCAACTGATAGCCTTATGGGGATTCCCTTGTAACTGACTCTTTGTTTTTCTCTTGTTGCCTTTAGAATCCTCTCTTTATCTTTAAATTTTTCTGTTTTAATTATAATATGTCTTGGTGTAGATCTGTTTTGGTTTATATTATTGGGGGCCCTCTATGTTTCCTGTACCTAAATATCTGTTTTCTTGTTTAGATTTGGGAAGCTTTCAGTTGTAATTTCTTCAAACACATTTTTTATCCCCTTCTCTCTCTTCCCCTTCCAGAACCCCTATTATGGATAGATTGGAACATTTTATATTACCCCATAGCTCTTGTATGTTGCTTTCATTTTTTTCATTTATCTTTCTATCTGCTCTTTAGATTGGGTCATTTCCATTATTCTGTATTCCAGATCACTTATTTGGCTACAAGTGTGAGTTGTAGGAGGCAAAACAGAAACACAGGAACCTCATGTCTACATAGTTCCCTGGATCCTGAGGTCCCTAGCTGGTGTGCTTTTTTTTTTCCTCTCCTTTTCATCCCTCAGTATCTCCTTATGTTTGTTTTTCAATGTAATTTTCATGATTTTAGTTGTCCTTAGTGGAAGAAATAGGGAGAAGTATGTCTATCACATATTCCTGGAAGCAGAAGTCCCAAATTAGTTTCTGTAAATGTCAATTTTATGACCGTTTCTCTCCACAGCCTCATAAATAGCTAATCCCTGACTGGTTTTCTTTGGTACAGAGAAGCAGTAAAAGAGAATTTCAAAACAAAAAGCCCTATCTGAGGGTTTGATGCTTGGCACATGGTGGTTGATTAGGACTCAGTGCAAAATGTGGTTTGTCAGAAAATGGAGTACTAAAGAGATCTAGTGTTGTGATGGTACACAGGGGAGGTAGTATGCTCTGAAGAAGATGTGTGCATGTGTGGAAAAATAGAGCAGAAAGAAAGAACCTTGGATATGCTACTTTATTTTCTTTTTAATTCTTAAAGAATAGTAAATGAATCAAGAATAAGCTCAGTGTATGTTTAAGGAACAGATATGGATGTGCAACTTTCTCACACAAAATTTACTTGCCTTATTTATAGTGTCTCTCTCTCCACAAGTATATAAGCTCCAAGAAGGTAAGGATTTTTGCCTGATTTGTTTACTAATATATCCCTGGAGCCTAGAATAGTGTCTCTCATGTACTGGCTCTCAGCAGATATTTGTTGAATGAATGTATGAGTGAATGAATAACTTGTAGTTGGAAGACCTAGATTCTGGTTCTGACTTTGCCACTAACTAGAGATCTTAACCAGGCCACACTCCTTTTTTTGGACTCAGTTTCTAAGTTTATGAAAGATGAAGATTACATTAAAAGATCATTTGGGTTCTTTTGTACTCTATATTCAGTAGTTCTGTGAATATTTATATTTTTCTATGATATTCATTCATCTGTTTTCTCATTATTTCATTAATCATCCCCTCTTCATTCTTCCATCTATCCATCCAATATTTCTTGAAAACTTGTGTGATGAGGACTTCAGGATATACAAGTATTTATGTCAGAGGTGAAGTAGATAAGTAAATTATACAGAGTGTTACTATGGATAACTGTGGGGTATCATGGAATGTATAACTAACTATAAATAACCTCTAAGCTAAGGGGCTAGACAGAGCTCTGTGCTGAAACTAGGTGAGAGCAGTGGGGTTGCACAAGTGGGTAGAGCATTAGATAAAAAAGATCAATTAGATAAAAAGCTCTGAGGCAGAAAAGAGCTTTACCCGTGTAAGGGAAATAAAGAGCTGTTCATGGAGGAGTTTAGTGAGCTAAGCGCAGGGTGGGTATGAGATAAAATTCAAGAAGCAGATAGGTACATGTAAATCCTTAAAAGGGTGTTAAGAGATCAGCTATGTATTTATCTTATCTTTCCTTTCAGCTCCTTGAGGAAGAATAGATAGAATGGTGAACAGAGGAGGCCCCATTAATTTCCTCTTAGCTTCCCTCTCTACATTTATATTTCTTTCTTGGAGACATTTTATGGAATGAGCAAGTAGTAAATAACATTTTTAGATTAGAGTCAAGAAAGTAATAATCTAGTTAAAATTATTAGACTTGCTGTGAGACTGACTACTGTGTAGGTCACTTCTCATAAGGCCATTTGGAAGAAACTCACTTCCCAGAAGAGCCCTTAGGCTCATCAAAGTCTACCAAAAATTTGCTCAAACATTTTAAAATAAATGTTATATACTACCCAGAAATGGCTATTAATCACATTGCACAGAAAAGTTTCTATTCAGATCATCTTTCCTCAGATTTTTAAAAAATTTTCCTTTCTTAATTATGAGAATAATAATGTAATAGTAGTTGTAATAATTAAAATGTATGGAGTGTTTACTAGTGTCAGGCACATCAGTAATGATTTTCCATGCTTTATTTCATTTATTACGTGCCAAGCACTATTCTAAGTGCTTTACATAACACACTGAATCTTCACCACAACCAAAAGTTAAGAACCATTATTATACCTATTTTACAGATGAAACTAAAATCTAGAGCAGTAAGTTTGCCATTCAAGATCCCCCAGTTAGTAAGCAGGGAATTAACAATTCAAACTTAGGCAGTCTAAATCCAGGGTTTAGCCATTCAATTGTTTTGCTGTATAATGAGGTAAGCCAACATGAGCTGCCGGTACCCAGATATTAAGGAATCAAAAACAATAGAAGCCAACAGACACCAGAATCCAGTTAGTGAATTAGGAACTGGAGAGAAGGACAAGCTGAGATATAGGGTTCAGTTACCCACTTGGGCACCAAAGTTGGTGGGGTGATCCTGAGTCAAAAGGCAACAGGAACAAACCAGAAATTGGGGTGGGGACATCCTTTATGAGTCTATAAATAACCTTCTGATTGGTTCTAATGGTTGGAACACATGTTCTCTTTGAAAGCCTGGTGTCTCCTCTCCCAGCAAACTATCCAACTTAAAGGTAGCCTTTTGCATTTTTAAGGAACAGCATGGAAAATCAAGAGTGGTAGAATAGAGGGAGTATACAAAGCAAAAGAAAGGAGAGGCATAATGAAGAAGGATCTCTTCAGTTATTATTATTTGAGTGTCATCCCCTCTTTGTTAAATTCCTTGGTGGTTCAGATGGTAAGAATCTACCTGCAATGCTGGAGACCTGGTTTTGATCCCTGGGTCGGGAAGATCCCCTGGAGGAGGGCATGACAACCCACTCTAGTATTTTTGCCTAGAGAATCCCATGGACAGAGGAGTTTAGCAGGCTACAGTCTATGGGGTTGCAAAGAGTCAGATACAACTGAGCAACTGCTTCCAAAGTGGTGCATTTGGTAAAGAAACTGCCTGCCAATGCAGGAGAAAGAAGAGGTGCAAGTTCAATCGCTAGGTCAGGAAGATCCCCTGGAGAAGGGAATGGCAGCCCATTCCAGCATTCTTGCCTGGGAAATTCCGAGGACAAAGGAGGCTGGCAGGCTACAGTCTATAGGGCCACAAGAGAGTTGGACATAACTTAGAGACTAAACAACAACTCTCTTTGTTGTACCATTGTACTATTTCTACTTTGTTGTAAAAACCACTTGCATGCAGTCCCAGATTCCTCAAAAGGAATTCTCTACTCATCTGCTTCCCACAAGCATCTTTAAGAGAGTAAGTGCCTTTCATCAGTGGTTAAAATGCACTCAAAACATGTCAAGGACCAGAGAAATACAAGTAATACACAGCAGGAAGGAGAGGAAACTGAAGAGCACCTAACCCACTGGGAACACAGTTAAGGTCAGATAATAAGGAGAAAAAGAGCCTTTGAAAAATCAAATTAGGTTGACACAAGAGCCTGTAGGAGAGCCTCCTTGTATGTGAGAAAGGCATTCATTTTAGGACATTGATTTTGCATTATCTATTCACTTTTTAAAGTGTGCATTGACTTTTAAGACATTTTGAGGTAATTTTATTAGATGAAGTTGTAGAAAATAACACAGTGATATCTTAAGTATGCTGTACCTAGGTTCTCCCAGTGATAACAGCTATATGTGACTATAGAACATATCACACTAAGAAACTAATATTGCTACAACCCTATTATCATATTCAGATTTCCCCAGTTTTACTGGTTGCATGTGTGTATGTGTGTGTTTACTTCTATGCAGTGTTGTTACATGAGCAGATTTGTGTGACCACCATCACAGCCATGATACAGAAACATTCAGTAACCACAGGGCCCTCTGTGTTGCCCTTTAAAAGCAAATTTGCAAAATCATACAATATTGTAAAGTAAATAATAATAATAAAATAAAATTAAAAAAAGCAAATTCACCTCCCTATAGCATTCCCTAAACCTGTCCTTAACCCCTAGCAATCACAAATTTATTCTCCATTTCTGTAATTTTATCATTTTATCATTTTTAAAAGTTATATAGATGAAATCATACAGTATGTTAACCTTTTGTGATTGCCTTTTCCCCCACTCATCATAATTTTCTGGCGATTCATCCAAGTCATTGCTTCTGTCTATCAATGATTTGTTCCTTTCTACTGCTGAATGGTTTTCCATGGTATAGATGTAGTATGGTTTGTTATCATTTACTGTTTGAGGACCTCTGTGATGAATCCAGTTTTTGGCAAATGTGAATAAAGTTGCTATTGCCATCTGTGCATATGTTTTTCTGTACACATGAAAGTTTTAGTTCTCTGGGGTAAATGCTCAAGAGTGCAACTGCTGGGGTCATGGTAGTTGCATGTTTAATTTTATACAAAAACAAAAACTGCTCAACTTTTCTCCAGAGTGACTGTAGCATTTACATTCCCAGTGATAATATGTGAATGATCTTATTCTTCTGCATACTTTACACCATTTGATGTTGTCAGTATTTTTTATTTTAGCATTTCTAGTAAGTGTGTAGTAATATATCATTGTGGCTTTAATTTTCATCTCTCTAGATGGTTACTATTGCTAAATATAGGTATATCTCAGATTTACTGCAGGTTTGGTTCCAGACCAATATAATAAAGCAAATATGAAAGTAAAGTGAGTCACATGAGTTTTTGGTTTCCCAATGCATATAAAAGTTATATTTGCTGTATTGTAGTCTATTGAGTGTGCAATAGCATTATGTCTAAAACAATGTACATACCCAAAAAGACTTTATTGCTAAAAATTGGTAACCATCATGTGTGCCTTCAATAGTCATAGTGTTTTTTCTGGTGGAAGGTCTTGTCTTTATACTGATAGCTGCTGACTGATCAGGATGGTGGTTGCTGAAGGGTGGAGTGGCTGTGGCCACCCATATTTTATTTGTCTTAAAAAAAGACAACAGTGAAGATTTCCATATTGATTGACTCTTCCTTTCATGAATGATTTCTCTGTAGTATGCAATACTGTTTATTAGCATGTTACCCACAGTAGTACTTCTTTCAAAATTAGAGTCAGTCCTTTCAAACTCTGCTGCTACTTTTGCCATCTTAGTTTATGTAATATTCTAAATCTGTTGTTATTTCAACAATCTTCACAATATCTTCTCTAGGAGTAGATTCTATCTCAAGAAACCACTTTCTTGCTCATCCATAAGAAGCAACTCCTCACCCATTGAAGTTTTATCATAAAATTGCAGTTGTTCAATCACGTCTTCAGGCTGCCCTTCTAATTCTAGTTCTCTTGCTCTTTCCACTACATCTGCAATGACTTCCTCCACCAAAGTCTTGAACCCTTCAAAATCATCCATGAGGGTTGGAATCAACTTTTTCCAAATGCCTGTTAATGTTGATATTTTGTCCTCTTCCCATGAATCGCCAGATTCTTAATGGCATCTGGAATGGTGAGTCCTTTTCAGAAAATTTTAATTTACTTTGCCTAGATGCCTCAGAAGAATCACTATCTATGGCAGCTATGACCTTATGAAATGCATTTCTTAAATAATAAGACTTGAAAGTTGAAATGACTCCTTGATCCATGGGTTACAGAATGGATGCTGTGTTGGAAGGCTGCAAAACAATATTAATCTCATTGAACATCTCCATCAGAGCTCTTGGGTAACCTGGTACATTGTCAATAGCAGTAATATTTTGAAGGGAATATTTTTGTTCTGAGCAGTATGTCTCAACAGTGGGCTTAAAATATTTGATAAATTGTGTTGTAAACAGATGTGCTCTCATCCAGGCTTTGTTGTTCCATTTGTACAGCATGGGCAGAGTGGATTTAGCATAATTTTTGAGAGCCCTGGGGCTTCCCTGGTGGCTC
Source organism: Oryx dammah (assembly GCF_014754425.2). NCBI lineage: Eukaryota > Metazoa > Chordata > Mammalia > Artiodactyla > Bovidae > Oryx > Oryx dammah. The sequence goes on from NW_024070207.1 coordinate 18,091,883, forward strand.
AGAGGTTAAAGTGTCTGCCTGGAATGCAGGAGGCCTGGGTTCGATCCCTGGGTTGGGAAGATCCCCTGGAGAAGGAAATAACAACCCACCCCAGTACGCTTGCCTGGAGAATCCCATGGATGGAGGAGCCTGGTAGGCTACAGTCCATGGGGTCGCAAAGAGTCAGACACGACTGAGCCGCTTCACTTCACTTTGAGAGCCCTAGGATTTTCGGAATGGTGAATGAGCATTGGCTTTTCAACTTTAAGTCTCCATCTGCATTAACCCCTAACAGGCCTGTCCTTTGAAGCTTTGAAGCCAGGCATTGACTTCTCTCAACTGTGAAAATCTAGGTGGCATCCTCTTCCAATACTAGTCCATTTCATCTACATGAAAAACCTGTTGTTTATTGTAGCCATATTCATAATTTTTTTAGCTACGTCTCCTGGATAGATGTACTACAGCTTCTACATCAGAACTTGCTTCTTCACCTTGAACTTTTATGTTATGGGAACACCTTTCCTCAAACCTTATGAATCAACTTCTGCTAGCTACAAACTTTTCTTCTGCAGCTTCCTCACCTCTTTCAGCCTTCATAGATTTGACGAGAGTTAGTGATATTAAGGGGCTTCCTATGTGGCTCAGTGGTAAAGAATCTGCCTGCTAATGCAGGATATGCTGGAGACATGGGTTGGATCCCTGGGTTGGGAAGATCCCCTGAAAGAAGGAAATGACAACCCACCCCAGTATTCTTGCCTGGAAAATTCCATGGGCAGAGGAACCTGGCAGGCTACAGCCCATGCGGTCTCAAAGAGTTGGACATGACTGAGCACAATAACAACAAACCTTTATATCAGGTAGAATGATTTCTCCTACTTTACACTTCTTTGTCAAGGTTGTTTTAGCAATACTAAGGCTTATGCCTTTCCATAGTAATTTTAGAATAACCTTATCTATGTCTCAGATGAACTTGCTATGATTTTGATAAGAATTGCTTAACTCCAAGTTAATTTGGGGAAAATCTTTACTATGTTGAGTCTTCTAATCCATGAACATGGTATCTTTCCATTTAGTAGATTTTCTTTGAGTTTTCATCAATGTTTTGTAAATTTTTGTATGCAAATCAGATACATATATTTTAAAGTGTATACCTTAGTAATTCATTTTCACTGGAGCAATGGTAAATGGCATTGTTTTAATTTTAGTTTCTATGTTTTCATTGTTAAGCATAGAAAATGTGATGGACTTTTCTACATTGCTCTTGTAGTCAACAAACTTGCTGATATTTATTTACTTTTATTCTTCTCATAGTCGAACCTGGTTTCCAAGATTGCTACTACTTAGGAGGGAGAGGGATTGCTTCAGACAGATGCACTTACAGCACTACAATATGAAAGTTGACATGAGAGGAGGAGGGACTCAGTTTAACTAGGTGGGCTATAAGGACTCCCAAAGTACAGGGATATAAGGGCCCTTTGGCAAAGGGGTATACAAATAACACTCCCTCAAAACATACTTGTGAAACTGAGTTCTTGATGACCTAAGTGGTCCTTAAGAGGCTGTATATGACCTAAGAGATCATAAAATGCTGTTTTTAATATATAATAGTTAAGGAAAAATGTTGAAACTATAGAAATGTATTTTACTTATATTAAAAAAATAAAAACCAAAAAAAAAATAAAACATACGAGATAATTTTCAAAAAAATGTTTTACCAAATAAAGCTCAAATCACATTCTAGGTTTTTTAATAGAGATAAATGCAAAGGAATTGTTCATCCTGAATAACTCATTTCTCAAATATATGATGTGCTCAAATATATGAAGTGACTTCCCTGGTGGCTCAGATGATAAAGTGTCTGCCTACAATGTGGGAGACCTGGGTTGGATCCCTGGGTTGGGAAGATCCCCTGGAGAAGGAAATGGCAACCCACTCCAGTACTTTTGCCTGGAAAATTCCGTGGATGGCGGAGCCTGGTAGGCTTCAGTCCGTGGGGTTGCAAAGAGTCAGACACAACTGAGCAACTTCACTTTCACTTTCATGATGTGCTTAGATTCACAGATGCACATGTTCATCACACACACACACATACACACACACACACATCTGTGAAATCCCTCCACATTGCAAAGAGTGAATTGATCTGCATTAACTTCAACATGAGGGACTTAATACCAACAGTTTTAGAAGGATCATTTATTTTTAAGCTAGCCAATATTGAATCCCAGTGGTAATAAATGGTTTTAACTATTTCATCAGTTTGGGTCAAAAGTCTTATCTCTATCATGTATTAAAAGATATATATTGGGGAAACAGCCACAACAATCGGGAAAAAGCTAATTAAACATGGACCAGCAAGATAGGAAGTGTGTCAAAGTAGGATTTGATAATTATATGTTGCAATATCTTTAGGGACTGGGGCTTGTAGGACATCTTCTTTAAATTTAGATAGTGGCCTTAAATTCTTTGCACATCTTTCTTCCAAAATAATTTAAATGTTGTTTGCACAGGGTTGATATTGGCAGTGCCCTGTGCATATTTCATATATCTCTTTATTGACTCTTGGTTTTCTCCTTAGGTAGCAAAGGAAGTACTTCTTTCTCTAAACACATCTGTAGTTATGTTATTGCCTTTACCACCCCATCCCAACAAATCAGACTTGATCGGTTAAATTTTACTGGGCTAGATCTCATTCCCAGCAACAATTTTAAGCAACAATTGGCAAGAAGATACTTGTTTGCAATAGTTTCTCTTGATAATTTCCTCTCTAGCTCTTTTATGCAGTCTTCTACTGCCCATGGCTGTTCTTATACCATTACAAAGTAGGCAGCTAGCCAAGTGACAGTATTTCAGAAATAATGGAGTGTTTTTCCTGACTTATATGATACCAGTCTCCTAGGTTTTCCCTTACCCGATGGAGTGTTTTTTCTGTTACTTTATTGGCCTCCTTTTTCTCTGTCTTCTAAAATTGGGGTTCCCCAGCATTTATTTTTGTCATGGCTTTTCTTTTCTATGTATATTCATTAAGTTCGAATCTCATTTAGTTTTATGGCTTCTATATTGCCTCTGTGCTGATGACTCCCAAAGTTCTATCTCCTTCGTAGTTCAGACACCCATCTCCAACTGGTTTCTTGTAGGGCAGAAAGTGAAGAGGAACTAAAAAACCTCTTGATGAAAGTGAAAGAGGAGAGTGAAAAAGTTGGCTTAAATCTCAACATTCAGAAAACGAAGATCATGGCATCCGGTCCCATCACTCCATGGGAAATGATGGGGAAACAGTGGAAACAGTGTCAGACTTTATTTTTGGGGGCTACAAAATCACTGCAGATGGTGATTGCAGCCATGAAATTAAAAGACTCTTACTCCTTGGAAGAAAAGGTATGACCATCCTAGATAGCATATTCAAAAGCAGAGACATTACTTTGCCGACTAAGGTCTGTCTAGTCAGAGCAATGGTTTTTCCTGTGGTCATATATGGATGTGAGAGTTGGACTGTGATGAAGGCAGAGCACTGAAGAATTGATGCTTTTGAACTGTGGTGTTGGAGAAGACTCTTGAGAGTCCCTTGGACTGCAAGGAGATCCAACCAGTCCATTCTGAAGGAGATCAACCCTGGGATTTCTTTGGAAGGAATGATGCTAAAGCTGAAGCTCCAGTACTTTGGCCACCTGATGCAAAGAGCTGACTCATTGGAAAAGAACCTGATGCTGGGAGGGATTGGGGGCAGGAGGAGAAGGGGACGACAGAGGATGAGATGGCTGGATGGCATCATGGACTCGATGGACGTGAGTCTGAGTGAACTCCCGGAATTGGTGATGGACAGGGAGGCCTGGCGTGCTGTGATTCATGGGGTCGCAAAGAGTCGGACACGACTGAGGGACTGAACTGAACTGAACTGAATGAGTATAGCAAATATGTGCTCAAAACATAATCCAGTTTATTCTGTCCCCTAGTTCCCTCCTCTGCCCTGGTCAAACCTATCTGTTCATTACATAGTATTTTTCATCTGAATGGTAGTACAATTTGCCCAAATGTTTAACCGTAAAACACAAGAATCATCCTTGATTTCTCATTTGCTCTCAAACTCACATTCAATTCATCATCAAATGCTCTCAGTTTTACCTCTAAAAGTATATACTACATATACGTAAGTTTCTCAATCTTCCCTGTTAGCACTCTAGTTAGTAATCATCATTGCTCAACTGAATTATTGTAATAGTTTCTTTAATATACTTTTTGTCCTCCTCTACAACCAGCCCCAGGACTACTCTTTTCCAAATGTTAATAAATCCCCTTCTTAAAGTCATTTGGTGGCTATATGAAGTACCTCTCTGGTCTCAACTTGAGTGACACTACATAGAATGCAATGGTTTACTAAGTTCTAGTGGAATTGTCTTTTTCTCCAAACCACTTCATCCCAAAAGTCATCCCGTATGTGCTCCTTGACCCTCATCTTATCTAAATAGTTCCCTCATCCACCAAGTCAACCTATCCCATCATCCTGTTTTATTTTCTTGTTTGTAGTAATGACTATCTGAAAGTACTTGACTGTATTTTCAGTTCAGTTCAGTCGCTCAGTCATGTCCAACTCTTTGTGACCCCATGGACTATAGCAAAACAGGCTTCCCTGTCCATCACCAACTCTTGGAGCTTGCTCAAACTTTTTTACATCAAGTCAGTGATGCCATCCAACTATCTCATCCTCTGTCACCCCCTTCTCCTCCTGCCTTCAGTCTTTCCCAGCATCAGGGTCTTTTCGAATGAGTCAGTTCTTCGCATCAGGTGGCCAAAGTATTGGAGTTTCAGCTTCAGCATCAGTCCTTCCAATGAACACTCAGGGCTGATTTCCTTTAGGATTGAGTGGTTTGATCTCCTTGCTGTCCAAGGGGCTCTCAGGAGTCTTCTCCAACACCACAGTTCAAAACCATCAATTTGGCACTCAGCTTTCTTTATGGTCCAACTCTCACATCCTTACATGACTACTGGAAACCATAGCTTTGACTAGATGAATCTTTGTCAGCAACGTGACATCTCTTCTTTTTAATATGCTATCTAGGTTTCTCAGGAGGTGGCTAAGATGGTCTGGTATTCCCATCTCTTTAAGAATTTTCCACAGTTTATTGTGAGCCACACAGTCAAAGGCTTTAGCATAGTCAATGAAGCAGAAGTAGATGTTTTTCTGGAATTCTCTTGCTTTTTCTATGATCCAACAGATGTTGGCAATTTGATCTCTGGTTCCTCTGCCTTTTCTAAATCCTGTTTGAACATCTGAAAGTTCTCAGTTTTCATACTGTTGAAGCCTAGCTTGGAGAATTTTGAGCATTACTTTGCTAGTATGTGAGATGAGTCCAATTATGCAATAGTTTGAATATGACTGTAGTTTTGGCTGAAAATTTCACTTCCAAAATGGATGTGATATAATGGATGGCAAACTTAAACACATAGTTTTGAATGGGGAGCTTTTCTTGACCTCTAATTTAACTACCTGGAGACTACATCCATGGTCATGACCAATCATGTCTGAACTGATTGCAGCAAAGGCTTTTAAAGGTAATATATATTTTTACCAGTAGCATCATCTGTATATTTTTACCAGTAGCATCATCATTTTCAAATGAAATCATCTGTAGAACCCCAATGAATCAAAGAGATAAAAATAGAATCACCTGGTAAAGCAGAGGAAGAATTGATGCTTTTGAGTTGTGGTGTTGGAGAAGAGTCTTGAGAGTCCCTTGGATGGTAAGAAGATCCAACCAGTCCATCCTAAATGAAATCAGTCCTGAATATTCATTGGAAGGAGTGATGTTGAAGCTGAAACTCCAATAATTTTGCCACCTGATGCAAAGAACTGACTCATTGGAAAAGACCCTGATTCTGGAAAAGATTGAAAGCAGGAGGAGAAAGGGATGACAGAGGATGAGATAGTTGGTTGGCATCATAGACTCAATGGAACTGAGTTTGAGTAAGCTCTGGGAGTTGGTGATGGACAGGGAAACCTGGTGTGCTGCAAGCCATGGGGTCACAAAGAGTCAGACATGACTGAGCGACTGAACTGAACTGAACTGACTGAGGTTGGTATACTGAGCCTGCTCAGTCGGTCTTTAACCCTGAAGTTTCTCTAGAGGGCCCTAACCCCCGCCATCCGATCCTGTGGCTCTGCACCATGAATGGCTTGAAACATTGGTTTAGACATTTAATAGAGTACAATATAAGGTAACAAGACTAAGCCTTATTCCTCTAGCTTAAGACCATTTAAAATATATATTTAGCAGTATTAATGGAAATCAGAGACCCTGTACAAATTGACCCTATTCAGTTCATGACCAGAGAATATGTCCTATTTAGCAGATATTAGGCCAGGACATGGTTCAGTTTGCTAGGATCAGGGACTTGTGGCACTGAAGTCAAAGATTAAATCTGAGCACCCAGTGCAATGCTGGGGAAATTACCCTTAAGATTAATGGATGATTCCAAACTGCTAGTAGTTGAAGAGGAGTTCAGCTGAGATCACTGAATAATTGTTTGCATAGAAAAGATGTTCATGCTTCTCTTGTTTCTTTATAAGTCATTGGTGTTGTTACAAACTGTGACATTCTGTAGTGTTGGGAAATAAAACTTTGTGGGAGTGGACAGCTCAGGAGACATGCTTGATCTGAGTCCTTACCATCAGTAATCAAACCCAGATACTGTTTTGCCTGTAGGATCATTTCCTTATAATAGTGAGTGGTTCTGTGACCAACAGGTAACTTGGCAAGAGTTTATCAGTATTCTTTTGGTAATCAATTCAAAAAATAAGATCACTAAGATTATTTCCAGGAACTAGAATGATATCAATAGCAAAGGCCATTTGGAGAGAATGAAAATGTCAATATAGCTATCATCTATCTATGGCCCAATTAAGCTGACACTTTAATCAAAAGAGAAAGTCAATGTCAATATCTGTCTTACTAGATAAAGACAGCTGCTTTTTTAAAAGCAGTTTTAAGCTGCTTAAAACCAGTTTAAATGATCAGAGATTCTGGGTGTGTATGTGGAGACCCAACCAAAGAAGACTCATAGATACTCTGTCTTATTTTAGGCCAGAAACTGACCTAAAGAGCACAGTTCAACTGTGTTTCTTCTTGGGAGAAAGGGTAATTATTTAGCCTCTCTCAAAACCTTCTAGGTCTTACATGTATCCAAGCCTCAATGTGATGTGACAGACTGAGGACTGTACTGTGGTTTATCTAGGTCATAAATCCTTTTGTTATCAATTCATAGGACACTTTTCTTGGGCTCCTAGTGATGACCTGGGTGGTTTAGATGGTAAAGAATCTGCCCGCAATGTGGGAGACCCAGGTTTGATCCTTGGTTTGGGAAGATCCCCTGGAGAAGGGAATGGCAACCCACTCTAGTACTCTTGCCTGGAAAATCCCATGGATGGAGGAGGCTGTCAGGCTGCAGTCCATGGGGTCACAAAGAGTCAGACTTGCTTGAGTGACTAACAGTTTCACTTTCAGTGATGACAACATAAACTTTCAGATTGGTACATCAATCAATTCTCCATAAACAGGATTGGATTAGAAATAGGATCAACCTGTTTACCAAAATGCACCTAAAGAATGAAGGTTCAGTATAACTGTGCCCTTTCCCACCACTCCTGCCATCGTACACAGATGCCCAGAAGGAGGGACAGTAGTGTGGCCAGCCAGTGCTGCCGTTGTCTAGGCATCCTGGCAAACTTGCGAACAGGGCTCCCGGTATCTTCAGAAAAGTAGATCACAACTGAACTTGAACTTTCAGCCCTTTTTTTTTACATTTCTATTTCTGAAATAAGTTTCTGCCAACAGGTTCTTAAACCTTCTGATTTCATTCTAATCTAAATTCTTGGTTTTGTGGGTTTTTTTTTTTTTCCCAAATAACTTTTGTGCTAAGTCACTTGGTCATATTCGACTCTTTTGCGACCCCATGAACTGTAGCCCACCAGGCTCTTCTGTCCATGGGATTTCCCAGGCAAGAATACTGGGGTGGGTTGCCATGCCCTCCTCCAGAGATCTTCAGAGAGTTGTTCTTCCAGGGATTGAACCCAAGTCTCCTGCATTGGCAGGCAGATTCTTCACCACTGAGCCACCTAGGAAGCCCAATAACAACTTCAATGATACACAATTCACACACCATAAAATTTGCCCCTTTAAAGCATACTATTCAGTGATTTTAATATATGCACAGAATTGTGCAACCATCACCACTAATTTCAGAACATTTTCACCTCCCCTAAAAGAAACCCCATACTTGTTCATAGTGACTCCCCTTCCCCCAGCCCCAACTACTTCTGTCTCTATAGATTTGCCTACTCTATAAATTCTTATTTTGTGAACTGCATTATATTTTCCAAAGGTGTTTTCCTAGATGTTAGAATAATATCCAGTTTTCTTTCAAATCTTGCATACAATAAGTAGATTCTTAGAGTTTGTTTCACTGTAGAAAGAGCCCAATCATGATTGTTTCATGCTATTATTTTTTTACCTAGTCCTCTTCAATTTACCTACTGCTTGTCTTATCTGAAAGGCATTACAGGTGGCTAAGAGACTGGTATTTGGAGACCTGTGTTTTCATCTCTGCTCTGTCAGTTATGAGCTCTGAGATAGTGGGGCAAGTTATTTACTTCTCTGTACCTCAGTTTCCCCTTGTATAAAATGAGAATAGTAGTAGTACTTGTGTTGTATCAGTTCAGTTCAGTTCAGTTGCCTCAGTCATGTCTGACTCTTTGTGACCCCGTGGACTGCAGCACTCCAGGCTTCCCTTGAATGAAAAAACAAGGCATAGTGCCTGACGTATATAAAGTGCTTCTTAATGATAGCTTTTATTATATATAAGTTACAGAATATGACCTAAGTTGGATTGTTACAAACATGCAGTCTTGACAGATTCTGAATGAGTTAGTTCAGCTGTAACAATAACATTGAAGATATTGACATACAAAGCTAATATTTTAGTTTCTTGTACATTACCATGTCGTTATTATCTCTTATCCCAAATTCACATTAATAACTTTCCTAAAGATCTGAAATCCCTGTATCTTTTCTTCCCAAATTCAACTAAGGTCTCCTACGCCAGTGGGGACTCCACAACAAGTAACACAAACCAGTGATCTAGCCAGTTGATTTGCATTCACTAAAATCTTAACTGACATTTTCAAATGGGTTTCAGGGTATCACATCCAAGAAGAAAAAAAGCCTCTTGGTTGCAGGTCTTAGGTTTTTCAGCTCATGGGAGAATTTGAGAAAACATTTTACATTTTAGCTTGGGTTTCACCAAGTCCTAGAGAACATCAAGTTTTCCCTGAAAGAGAGCTATTTTGCCTTGAGAACTGTCTTCACTGTGTCATGGGATATGTATTCACTTTTCACCATTAGAATCCAGTAATAGGAATGGCAAGGACATAAGGAAGCTATTTCTTCAAAACAGTTGGTTTATGTATTCTAAAACTCTCTGTAAAAAAAGAATAGGAAGGCCTTGGAGACGAGACTTCACCCCCTTCAGAAAATGACACCACATGGAATGCTGAATACATCTTTCTCTCTGCATGAGATGATATTAGTGGCCTAGAAATAGAACTTGGTAAAATGAAGCTCACAGTCATAAATAGACAACTGAAGGTTTGGAAGTGCAGGGAGGGGATTTAATCAGGAAACCGTTCTTTTAATTTTAACAGTTTTTCATAGCAAAGCCACCAAGGAGCTTAGAAAGAGAACTAATTAAAACAGAGGGACAGAGGGTAAAATGATGATTCTTATACCAAGGATGCTGCAATGCAAGAAAAATGCTTTGGCATATTTTCTTCTCAAGAAAATCATGGACCTGCTTATGTGAGCCACATCCCAGGTCAACCGTACATGGTAGCATGCTTTGTTAGAATGTGTATTCCAATTAGAACGGTGCTGCCTAGAATTGGACCATGAGGGTGGCAAGCAGAGGAAGACAGCATTTAATAGACTGTCTGAGGAGCTGTGCCTGCTGTTAATTTGGTGGCTTTGAAATGGCACATGGATCTGGGTTTATTGTGAAATTTGCAGATGACTGAACCAGAGTATTGGCCAAAATTTGGCGCTGGCAGCCTGCAACAATTCAGCAGCCTCATTTAGTAGTTAAGAGCACAGGCTCTGGAAGTAAATCTGCCTGGGTTTTACTTTTTCTGTCCTTCTTTGCTTACCTCCCTCCTGTAAGTGTTTAGTAAGTGCTAAGTAACATACAAGCACCATGCTAGGTGGAGATACAATATGGAGCAATATTAGATATGGCTCTTGTCCCTTTAAAGTTTCGCATCTAGGATGGGGAACACGTGTACACCCATGGTGGATTCATATTGATGTATGGCAAAACCAGTACAATATTATAAAGTAATTAGCCTCCAATTAAAATAAGTAAATTTAAATTAAAAAATATAATAAAGTTTCGCATCTAGTTAGGGAATGAACAACAGCAAAAAAAAAAAAAAATACAAATTGTAGGAATTACTCTGGAAGAAACATACAAGGTTTAGTGATGTGGTGAACAGGGAGTGTATAATCAGGCAGTGTGGTAAATTTTACTATCTAAACTGTGTCAATTTGCCCTTTCTTAACCTAAAATTTATCTCATCTATAAACCAGGGATAACAATGGTTTTGTTGTCTATTCACTCAGTGGTGTCCAGCTCTTGCAACCCCATGGACTGTAGCCTGCTAGTCTCCTCTGTCCATGGAATTCTCCAAGCAAGAATACTGGAGTGGATTGCCATTTCCTTCTCCAGAGCATTGTCCCAACCCAGGGACTGAACCCATGTCTCCTGCACTGGCAGGAAGATTCTGTACTGCAGAGCCACAGAGGAAGCCCAGGGATAACAGCAGAACTTTCTTTATGGGGTTTTTGTGAACATCAAAAGAAATAATATGTGGTCCATGCTTCAGGTCACTTCTTGGCCGTAACAGCCATTGTTATGGCTGTTCTATTATAAACAAAGGCTGCTGCTGCTGCTGAGTCACTTCAGTTGTGTCCGACTCTGTGTGACCCCATAGACGGCAGCCCATCAGGCTCCCCCGTCCCTGGGATAGTAACACTAAACCATCTCTTCTCCAAACCAACATCCCAAGTCCTTTGGTCATTCTTCCCCTAAAAGGCTTTCTTGATCTCTTGCTGTTTTGGTTCTTTTTTCCAGACATTGAGAGTGGCGTTTTGAAGCATCTCATAAACTAGCACTGGGAGAGTACTCAAGTGAGGTTCTGAGAGATGGTTGCTAGTGGAAAAGTTGAAGTGCAAGCATATTGGCAAGGCACGGGGGAGGGGCTAAGGCAGAATAGCTAGCAATCTATTAGGTGTTCAGTATTTCCACTGGTCTTCTTTCAGTGTCCCTCATTTGGTCAGTGGACATTTTCCTTCTCAAGTTCCATCGAGATTATTTCTCCCTACTGGAACCTGTTTATGTAGGAGCTGCTACATTTAATTACAGTGATGTAACCCAGGTGGTGCAGCAGTAAAGCATCTGCCTGCCAATACAGGAGACGTGGGTTTGATCCCTGGGTTGGAAGGAGATTTCCTGGAGAAGGAAATGGCACCTCACTTCAGTATTCTTGTCTGGAAAATTCCATGAAGAGAGGATCCTGCTGGGCTACAGTCCATAGAGTCACAAAGAGTTGGACACAACTGAGTACACACACACATAAATGACTAAATTGGCCTTTAATGTGGGTTTCAACCGGCTGACCCCACCCCAGCCCCTACCCCGATGTTGGCTTTTGGTGCCAAATGACCCTGGAGAGGGTATAGATTTACTATGTGATATTTGTTATCTTCAATATTTTTGTCCTATTGGAAAACCTGATAAGCTCACTTCTATGTCTTTATTCCAAGTTGGGAGGAATAGTCAGTAAAACAGAAAACAGAATAATCATGGCAATGGGAGAGAAATGACAAGGCAGCAATACATGGAAATGAAAAAAGTAACTGGAAGTTTGTAGTCAACAGCAATCTAACTATGTATTAAATGCTTTAGAAGCCACATCATGATGTTGGCAGGCTTTGGTTTCTTCCTCAGTTAAATAAAGCTAAAACCAGTTACTTCACAGGATTGCGGGGAGGATTAAATGAGTTAATAACTGAATGGTGCTTGAAGCAATTCTTTTCATAGTGTAAGCACACATTGAGAAAGTGTCATTATCTTAGTATGAGAATGTATTTGCTTATTAAAATCCCTGAGCTAGATCAAGAGAGGTGATAAAGTCTATTGTATATGGTGCTGACTAGACCTTAGTTAGACTCCTGTGTCCAGTTCTTGGTGCCATGTGGACACGTTTTATTTGTACCATTGGGTATTTTTTTAACTATTAATTAAGCTCCATGTTTGTTCAGATTTAACCGTTTTTTAAAGTGATAAATATAAATATAAATAACATAAAATTTACCATTTTAACCATTTTAAGTATATACTTCAGTGCTTCCCTTGTGGCTCAGCTGGTAAAGAATTTTCCTGCAATGCGGGAGACCTGGGTTTGATCCCTGGGTTGGGAAGATCCCCTGGAGAAGGGAAAGGCTACCCATTCCAGTATTCTGGTGTGGAGAATTCCATGGACTATATAGTCCATGGGGTCGCAAAGAGTTGGACACAAATGAGTGACTTTCACTTTCACTTTTCAGTGACATTAAGGATATTCACATTGTTGGGCAACCATCACCACCATCCATCTCCAAAGTTTTCTCATCCTCCAAAAGTGAAACTCTGTACCCATCAAAAAATAACTCTACATTCCCCATTCCCTACAGCCCCTGGCAACAATCATTCTGCTATCTGTATCTATGGATTTGATTACTCTGCTACTGCTGCTGTTTAGTTGCTAAGTCATGTCCAACTCTTTACAACCCCATGAACTGTAGACCACCAGGCTCCTCTGTCCATGGGCTTTCCCAGGCAAGAATACTGGAAAGGGTTGCCATTTCCTGACCCAGGATCAAACAAGCGTTTCCTTCATTGTCAGGTGGGTTCTTTACTGCTGAGCCACCAAGGAAGCCCTTGATTTCTCTAGGTACCTCATATAAGCGATATAATAAAATACTTGTCCTTTTGTGTCTGGTATATTTCACTTAGTTTAATGTTTTCAAAGTTCATCCATGTTGTAGCATCTGTTAGTATTTCCTTCCTTGTTAAGGCTGATTAATATTCCATTGTTTGGATATACCACATTTTATTTATCTACTCAACTCTTGATGAACATTTGGGTTGTTTCCACCTTTTGGATATTGTAAATAATGCTCCCTTGAACATGGGTGTACAAATATTTCTTTGAATCCCTGCTTTGAATTCTTTTGAGTATATACCTAGAGGTGGAATTGCTGGATCATATTGTAATTCTGTGCTAAATTTTTGAGGAGCTGCTATATAGTTTACACAGTGGCTGTACCATTTTATACCCTTATCAGAAATGCATAGTATTCCAATTTCTTTCCACTGAGTAGTCTTGGGGCTTTCAAATTAGTTGCCAACACTTAAAAGTCAGGAGATTTCACATCTGTCAACACACCTTTCCTTTATGTCAAAGGCTAGGGAGAGGAGGTATTATTTGCTTTAATTCCAGATTGGAAGTCTAGGCACCAAAGATAAGGAGTAGAGGTTCTAGGGACATCAGTCTGGACTCAATCTGAAACCCCTGTGACATAATGGACTACTTTGGAAAATAAAGAGTTCCCAGTCATCTCTTGGCACCTTATCTGTCAGAGATGTGGTAGAGGAAATTGGTGATCTGAGTGAAAGTTTGAAATTGAAGGCCTCTTTGGACTTATCCGCATCAAATATTCCACCATATTAAATACTACAATTACACAACAGGAGTTATTTCCATGAATGCTTTAAAACATCATGACTTTACAATCACCATGCACCTAACCATAAGATATTTGTATTTTAATATCTGCTATAGTCTTCAACCCCCAATAATGAATCTATCTGTAAAGGAAGAGTTTTTGGGTGTTAGGATCTGGGATCAGAGGAATACTTTGCCTGCCTTATCCCATTACTTATTTTGTCTATATAAGTTCTGGTTGCAGGAGCTTTTATGAAACCTATCTAAAATTCCAGGTTAATCTGCTGCTGCTGCTGCTAAGTCGCTTCAGTCGTGTCTGACTCTGTGCGACCCCATAGACAGCAGCCCAGCAGCCTCCCCCGTCCCTGGGATTCTCCAGGCAAGAACATTGGAGTGGGTTGCCATTTCCTTCTCCAATGCATGAAAGTGAAAAGTAAAAGTGAAATCGCTCAGTCGTGTCTGACTCTTCGCAACCCCATGGACTGCAGCCACCAGGGATTGACATCAAACCACTTAAAATGGAAAAGATAGGGTCCTTCTTGAGTTCATGAAGTATTATGCTTCCTTTGGTCCCCATCTCCTATATTCACATGCCCCATGGACAGAGGGTACCATACATTGACATCCCACTATGGGATTTTCCAGGCAAGAGTACTGGAGTGAGTTGCCATTGCCTTCTCCAAGGTTAATCTGAAATCTGTATTTTCCACTTCCTCTACTTCCTTTGCTTCTTCATAAATAGCTTTCCTACACTGATGGATGGCCCGTATTTTTAATGGACTTGTAAAGATGGAAAGTATGACTGGCTTAAAGGGAACTGAAATAGAGTTTTTGAGTATGTTTATTTTAGTACAAAGGGGATAAGAAATCCTCTCTAGCACCTGTAGGATGAGAAATTGGTCCATTTCCCCTAGTGACAGTGGGAAAGCCCATTAGCATCTATCCATAAGTTGAGGGCATCTTGTTGCTTATTCCAAAATTTTGGCCTCTGCATACTTAATGGGAAATTTAATCTAGCAGCCCTTCACTAGATGTGTGAAGAGTTAATGATCCATTCTTGATGATAGGACTTTATGAGCCTTGAAATCAATAGCTCTCATAACATCAGAAAAATTGACATTCTTCCACAAGAGATTAGCACTGGTCAATGCTACCATGCATGAAAGGAGATTAGAGAATGAGATGGGGAGAGAGAGGAGAATAGAAACAAAATTCTCATTGTTTGTGATGCCAGGGAAGCTGAGCAATATAGGCACTAAATCTGCAGATCCCTCCTTCCCTTCTGCATTGGTCTGGAACAGTGGCAATAGGCAATGTCCTGAGTATTCTTAGAAAGTAAGATGTATGGTACCCTCTGTCTATGGGGCATGTGAATATAGGAGATGGGGACCAAAGGAAGCATAATACTTCATGAACCCAAGAAGGACCCTGTCTTTTCCATTTTAAGTGGCTTGATGTCAACAACACTACAACTCTTTCATTTCTGATTCCCAACAGGCAGTAGAATGTAATTTTAAGAATATCAACTCCAGAGACAACCTGGGTTTCAAGGTCAGCTCTGCCAATTGCTGTCTGTCTGCTTTCATCTAATTCCTGAACCTCTTCAGATTTTAATGTACTCATCTATTAATGGAGGAAGTCAGAATGGCACAGGCCACATATAATTGTTTTGAGTATCAAGTGTGGTAATGAACACACCAAACAACCAGATGTTGGCTAAGTAGAAAAGAATATGCCAATAATATTTCCTGCCAATAGTATATACACAATAAATATCTAACTGCTCCGCTTAACACAGAGTTGGCCTTGAAGGAGCCTAAGTAGTATGACTAAAAATTGTTGGGTGAGTTCCTTAATATGAGATATCTCCATTCCCTGTCATGGCATCTGAAATTTCATTTAAGATTTAATTTACTTGTCTATGGAAGACTTTCTGGTCCTCAGTAGTGTCCTTTGCAAAACTGGGGGGGGGGGGGGCGGAAAGAGGGTAGGGGGAAGAACCTCTGTGAAAGGGAATACCAGAAGCCATTAGTAGACAATTCGTCAAAAATTTTTATTGAAAGTTCATTTGATAGCCAACTAGAACTAGCTTTTTGAGAACATCTAGGTTAAAGTGAAAGTGAAAGTGAAGTCGCTCAGTCGTGTCCAACTCTTTGCGACCCCGTGGACTGTAGCCCTCCAGGCTTCTCCGTCCATGGGATTCTCCAGGCAAGAATACTGGAGCGGGTTGCCATTTCCTTCTCCAGGGGATCTTCCCGACCCAGGGATTGAACCCAGGTCTTCTGTATTGCAGGCAGATGCTTTAACCTCTGAGCCACCAGGGAAGCAGAGAAATCAGGAGTACCAGAAAAGGGGCAAAAGAAATTAAAAGAATTAAAGTGAGTGAAGTTGCTCAGTGGTGTTCGACTCTTTCGACCCCATAGACTGTAACCTACCAGGGTCTTCCATCCATGGGATTTTCCAGGCAAGAGTACTGGAGTGGGTTTCTATTTCCTTCTCCAGGGGATCTTCCCAACCCAGGGATTGAACCCAGGTTTCCCACATTGCAGGCAGATGCTTTACCATCTGAGCCACCAAGAATTTGGGGGTACTAAAACCCAATATTATAAATGGTACAATTTGCCCAGTAGTTCATCAGGAGTTCAGGATACTTAGCAAAGGTGGTAATTTTGGTAGGGACCAAACTAAACAACAGACTGTATATAAGCAAGGGATACAACCTCCAATTCTGTTTCTTGGCTAGGATGAACTAACCTCTCAGTGTCTCAGTTACCCTATCTCTGTGATGCTAATCTGCATCAGGTCATCTACTGAACTCCCAACCAGACAGGCTATGTGTCGCTAGCTGATACTGAAGACAAGCACTTTTTCAGATTTCTCCATCTGTGCAAAGAAAAAGGTAGCTGTCCCAGGATCATGTTGTGAAGTCCAAGAGCTTACCGCATAGGGCGTCTCTCTGTGAACATTGTTGTTCTTTACTCCTTCCTGTTTTCCATTGTCTACCTACTGGCAGGTTGCATTCCCAGTCCTTCTATACCCAATTCAGTATCCCTCAGATGAAGATCAAGTAGTTTAAGCCATTTAAGTCCTGAGCAAAATTTTCCTACTGTTCCCCCACCACACTCTCATACACAACTCTGGGTATGGTATGATTAGAACTTTCTAGTTCTTGGTTGGTAATAAAAATCCGTGGGGCCATTGGTTTCTGATCATATATTCTACCAGTAATGTAAGTAGCCACCATTATGTTAATATCAGTGCTGCTTGGCTGTCAGCTCTGATATTGGAAATTGCCATGGTCAGGGTTGGAAATTGCCATAGTCAGGGTTGATGATGGCTGATAGTGTCTGAAATTTATTTTGCTTCTACCAGCATTTGCATTTTAAGTCCTTTATCAACAATTAAGTAAGAAAATCATTTTTCTTTTTGAAATTCATTTTAGGAGTGACAAATACTAAAGCATGATTTTGGCTTTAAAATGCAGGTGGGGTAGCTCCTGATACTACATAAGACCCAGCCAGTGGATAGGAAATGAAACTTGATTTAGACCTTTTATGATGGCCATGTCTGTGTGTTGTCCTGAGTAGAGTTCTAGAGTGGTAGTCTCCAAAGTGGCATTCTGGAAGAAAATTTTAGAAATTCTAGTGTTATCTTAACTTTCCTTATATGAAAGGAGTTAGGATAGACTTACATTTGATATTCAGATTGACATTTGTACACTTAGTCTCAGAGGGTCTCATGCCATTTAGATTCACAAGATATGCTGAGGGAAGGGGAAGAATTTCACAACCAGAAACTCATTGATCTGCCTTCAGAACATTGCAATGCATTGCAGTTTGTGTGTTCCAGATCAGTGAATTTATGAATCATATTATCTGATTTTAATTAAATAAACTTGCACAAAATGAACATGTGGCTTAATAAATATTTCTGTAAAGAAACTGTGGATTGAATATCATACTCATCATGTAAGCACAAATGAGCAACAATCAAATGGCAGACCTGGCAGCTCTTCTCTTTTGTGGTGTGAGCTATTCATCAGCTATTATGAAGGTAGAACCAGGGCTTACATAATCAGTTTAGAAAAGCAGTTTTCCAAGCAGAACAAAACAAAGTTATTGAAAAGGTTATTTAAGAAAAAACAGTATGTCCAGTGTTACTAATGGTTGTATTTCATACTAGATGTATATTTTGCCTTGAGACATTAGTGAATCACAATGGATCATGTACATAATTTATAAATAAGTAAATTTAGCTATATTTAGACATTTTATCCAAAAATTTTTTATAATGTGGTACACGATCTCTGCTCTTATGCTAGTTATGGCTCTAGTTAGATTGTTGTTGTTTAGTTGCTAAGTCATGTCTAACTCTTTTGTGACCCCATGAACTGTAGCCCACTGGGCTCCTCCGTCCATGGGATTACCCAGGCAAGAGTACTGGAGGGGGTTGCCATTTCCTTCTCCAGGGGATCTTCCCAACTCAGGGATCGAACCCAGATCTCTTGCATTGCAGGCAGATTCTTTACCACTGAGCTGCCAAGGAAGCCCCTCTGGTTAGGTTATTGGAGAACTAATGCTAAGGATAACTTAGGGGAGAAAAATGCTTATTTCTCCACACTTTTTCTCCCTCTGTTCCTTAGCCTTTACTCTACCTCCTCCCTTTCTTACTGTTTCTCCAGTTTCTTAAATCTAAATTGTTCCAATATTCCTATCCCTACCCCCACCTGCACTGTCAAATCAATAATTCCTTCTCTATATAATCAGTTATGTTTACTCATTTAAAACTTCTCATAGCAGATTTATAGCCTGGCTCTTGACACTCATATTTGTTTACAAAGAAACTCTGCCCCTTTTCCTAGAACATAATTGGAATTTAAATAATCCTATAAAATAGTGACTTCTTAAACTAAGTATAAGATCAAGATGTTTTGCTAGTCTAGATTGTATTTACTGAATAGAAAAATATTTATTCTTGTGGACTCACCATATAATTTTTTAAAGGACTCTAGTCAAGTTCAAGCAATGGCACAATTGGAGGAAGAGTGATCCTGTTAACAGTGAAGCCAGTAATCATTCAATTAATAAGATTCCCAGGAAATCCAAGCACTCTCCAAGTAACAGCATAATTTAGTTCTACATAAATCAGGACTTTTTCAGTTGTTTGTAAGAAAGGAAATAACTGAAAGTGGTTTTGGAAAAAAAATTGACTCATGTAAGTAAACAATCCAGAGAGATATTTAGCACCAAGCATGGTTGGATCAAAGTATTGCAGCCAAGTCATAAGTAGTCTGTTTCTATCTCTTGGTTTTGCTTTTCTCTAAGCTGGTGTTATTCTCAGTCAAGATAGATACCAACAAGTCTAGATTTACATCCTACTAGCTTATCAATCCTAGTAGGAAAATCCTCTTTTCCAATAATTTCAGTTACTCTTATTGGCCAGAACTGATTCACCTGCTTTTCAAGTCAAGGGGGTGGAATCAGTCATATGAACTGAGAGTGGTGATGGAGTTGTTTTCTGAAGGAGACCTAGGGTACTGCCAAAGGAGGAGCAGTGGCCTGTCAAAAGCACAAAGATTTAACTTTCTTATTATGGCATCTCTTAGTCTGAATGTGACTCCTTTGGGGTTGGTCAATTGCTTTCATTGCTCAGATGGTCCTATTTCCGGTGAGATTCTTGGCTTTTGGTGAAAATAGAGCCTTGCTCTTGCTTTCATTGTGTCCTAGACAACAGATAAAATGAACGTGCAACAGTAAAACATCTTGAGTTTGTCTTGTGTTCATTCTGTATTCCTCATTCTCTTACTCTTTACTAGATTGATAATAAAGGAAAGAGCTCATTTCTTAGAATGGAGGGTGAGTTCTAAGATTATCACTGTGGCAACTGTATAGAATCTTAAGAAGTCAAGGACTTAAAACCTTTTTTTCTTGAATATGTAGAGGCTCATCAGACCCATGGGATCTGTAGTCATGGCCAAAATATATATATATGAAGACAATACTCTCCTTATGTTGTCTTGGAGACAAAAAATAATATTTTTACCATTTCTCCAGAAATTCCCCATCTGTCTTCCCACCCTACCCATTACAGTAGATTCTTTTACAGTGGGGGACAGAAAATGCATTCTAAAGTCTAGAAGACTGGCTAGTACTACAGAAATAGGCCCAGCCTTAATGGCCCAGCCTGTGAGCTTTTAAAATCATCTTTAATAGTAAAGATTTTCCTATCCTTCAGTAGGATCCAGTCAAAGAAATGCTGAATGGGGCCGATGCCAAGAAATTGACAAGAAGATCCCCTGGCCCTAGTATTCTAGTGACATGTGTCTTGGGCTTTCCAGCTAGTCACCAGTAAAAGAAGTGAGTGTTGGGAGAGGGAAATCATTACCAGTGTTCATCCTCATTTAGTCCAGGTTGAACATATTATGATACAAGTGTTAATATATCATGAAAACAGAATTATTGACAATTCTCAACAGGTACTGAAGTGTGCACAAGATGCTGAACACTGCTCCTTTGGATGACATTTTGCAAACAGCCTCAACTGGGTGTGGGAAAGTGGAAGAAGGGTCAGGAAATGAGATTATCATCACATGGATTTTTGTTTTCTGCTGGTTCAAGCTGTCACTTGTTAATTGTATTCAGCTCTTGTCACTGTTGGTAAAGAAGGGCAACTGGAATTATGAATATGAAACCTTCCAGCTTTTAATTCATTTGTAACCAATGACTGATTGATTAGCACAACTAGGTTTGCATTTTAAACAGCTTTTGGGCATCCTTCCACCACCTAATACAATACAGATAATTCCCTGACAGTATGCCAGAGATAATGCAATTACCATCGAGTTTCCTTAGACATGTTTTATATTATCTACTTAAAAGAATCCTATTTCCTTGCTATAATCTAGTTTAACTTCGACCTGACTATCTTAAATGAGACAGATAGTTTAAAGACAGAAGGATAAACTGGGGATGGACTAAGGTGCTTGTTTCCTTTGCTTCCCCCATGAGACCGCATCTTCTGTGTAATCTGGGTCAATAAAGAGGCCACAGCCCCTAGCTCTGCACCCTCATATACCTAGGGATAGTGGTGGTAGCTTCAGGATATTCCCATGGAAGTTTCCAGTTATTATAGGAAGAATTCTTGAGGTAACATTTCGTTCATTTCCCTCACTCTAGGAGGAACTACACTGGGACTATTCCAGGAGACCCTGTTAGAAACTGCTTGAGCGAGGTCCCTCAGCTTTTCTGGGCCCTACCCATTAATCCACAGAAGTATCCATTACCCTTTTCTCTCAGGAAGTTCTTCTTTATATGTGATCTAAGTTACTGACAGTGGAAATTAGTGCTCATTTTTCCTTAATGAAGATTTACAATACCATCTTCCTCTTCATGTAGCCATGCCCTGTAGTTCCTAGAAACCACAGTCAAATCACTCTTTGGTCCGCCCTTATGAAGTTGTTTCATTGCCTTTTTTTTTTCTTTTAGGCCTCAGTTTTGAATATCTATTCATTAGCTATCTGCTCTCCTTGGACCCCCACCTGGATCTCCCACAGGTGCTGAATTTGTAGAGCTCAGAATTGGCCCCTGTTGTTACAACCAGAATAGCTGTAGACTGGGACTGCTGCAAAATCAGGGATAAGTCATCTAAGAATCAGTCCAGAGAGATGTGGCCCACAAAGTTCAATTGTGCGACTTTATGTTTTAGGTAACAGCAAGTGAGCCTGGAGAACCACATTATGTCTGTTATGAATAATGAAAATAATTACATATCTTCCAGATTCTTTCAGAAAAAAATAGTTTAGCCAGGCAGAACATAGATGCTTGTGTCTCCTACTCACTCACATGTCACCTCAATGTCAGGCCAGCTCTCACATTGCTCCCATAAAACAACCCCAGAGGTTTCCATTCCCAGGCAGGTGAGAGTTTAGTGGAGGGAATCCGTGTTGCACTTCCCAACCATTTCAGACTCTAATTCAGCCATGAAAACAATGTCTGGCTCATAGCCCTAAGGAACATGTTCCTTTCTGATTGGCCATTTATTTGTTTAATAAACACATATTGTATTTCTTCTGTGCCAGGCAGTGTTCTAAGCACTTTACAAATACTAATTCATGTAATCTTCATGACAACCCCAGGAGGCAGTTACTAACAATAGCCTCATTTTACACATAAAGAATGTGTGGCCCAGAGTTAATAAATAACTTGAGGTCACACCATGAATAAACGGCAGGACAGATTTAAACCCAAGCAGTTAGATTCCAGAAACTGCCTGCTTACCCACTGTCTCTCTGCCTTTTTGACTCTTTATTCCGCCCTCCAAGCGTCATCCCTTTTCCAAGATGAGACTTTGATCTCTCCTAAACTCTCATTTTTCCAGTAATTTTCTCAGATACTTTATGTACATAGTTCATGATTTGGGGGAGAGAGATAGCTGAGAGAAATCACCCTGTCTAAATGGTAAGTTTTCTTTTACTTTGTGCATTTTGTTCTTGTGCTTTTTTTTTTTCAACCTGCATTATGATGAAAGTTTTCTCTACAGCTGCTTAATCAATTGCTTTCTCAATGGTCAGAATGGAAAACCTGGTGAGAAATTTGGGTGATTCTCTTCATTTCTCAGATGTCTGTGATGGGTGCAGGCTGAGAGGCCAGCATTTTGCTCTTTTTTCATCTATTGCCTGCAGTGTCTGTAAACTTGAGGTGAAACATAATGCCCTAGATCAGTGGTCCTCAACCTTTTTGGCACTAGGGACTAGTTTCATGGAAGACAGTATTCCCATGGGCCGAGAAGGATGTGAGCAATGTGGGGTGGCTGTAAATACTGGAAACTTCACTTGTTTGTTTGCTGCTCACCTCCTGCTATGTGGCCCAGTTCCTAATAGGCCACAGACTGATACCAGTCCATGGCCCAGGAGTTGGGGACCCCTGCCCTAGATTACCTCCAACAGAATCATGGGGAGTGGGAAATCTTGTAGAAGGACAAATTCCTGGGCTTCCCTCAACCTACTGAATTAAGAAGGTGATCCAGGAACAGCATGTATCAGCACATATATCAGCAAGCTCCCACTGCAGTTATTCTGATGTATATATAAGGTTGAGATTCACCACCCCAAGAAGCTTTGTGAATGGCTAGGCTGCAGAACTAATGTGGAGCTTCTGAGAAAAGGCAAATCCCCTGTCTCCACTCCCAGAGCATGCTAGTTAATGTTTGACAACCATCTCTCTGAAAGAAAAAAAAAAATCTGACTTGTAGCCTTTGCCAACTTCCACGGTGTGAATATTCCTACCGTGATTTATTTCCAGCTCCATACATGGGGTCACTGACCTCAGACTTGGAAAAGCATGTGTATAATCAGTTCTTGTGAGCCATAGAAAGCTGGCACCTGGACACTGGATGGGCAAATGTGAGAGTGTGTGAGTAGGAAGTTGGTAGTAACATAGGGAGGCCAATGTTATTAAATGAAGCTAGTCAAAAGAAACCATATGCAGAAGAGAGCACAGTATTTGGGTTCATTTATATGAATTTCTAGAAAAAGCAGAACTAAAACAGTTGTTGCTCCTGGGGAAGGAGGGAAATTAACTACAAGAGGCAAGAGGGAACTTTCTGGGGTGATAAATGTTTCTATACATTAACTCAGATATTGGTTGTTGTTGTTCAGTCACTAAGTCATGTCCAACTCTTTATAACCCCATGGGCTACAGCACACCAGGGTTCCCTGTCCTTCACTATCTCACAGAGCTTGCTCAAACTCATGTACATCAAGTCAGTGATGCCATCCAACCATCTCATCCTCTGTCATCCCCTTCTCCTCCTGCCTTCAGTCTTTCCCAGCATCAGGGTCTTTTCCAGTGAGTCAATTCTTTGCATCAGGTGGCCAAAGTATTGGAGCTTCAACTTCAGCATCAGTCTTCCCAATGAATATTCAGGACTGATTTCCTTTAGGACTGACTGGTTTGATCTCCTTACAGTCCAAGGGACTCTCAAGAGTATTCTCCAACACCACAGTTTAAAAGCATCCATTCTTCAGCACTAAGCCTTTTTTATGGTCCAACTCTCACATCCATACCTGACTCCTGGAAAAACCATAGCTTTGACTATACAGACCTTTGTCTGCAAATTGATGTCCTGCTTTTTAATATGCTGTCTAGGTTTGTCAGTTTGTCATAGGTTTTCTTCAAGATGTTGGTTATATAGTGTAAACACAAATATAAAAACTCAGAAAACAGTTAAAAAAAAAAAGCTGTAGCTCGTAGGTGGCAGACCTCAGTTTTAGATCCACCTCTTTCTCACTTGAAAGTCCATGCTTTTAACTCCTCCATTTTCTATGCCTTTGTGCACACTATAGCCAGTTTCAGGAATATTCTTTCCCTCCAGCTCTGTCTATGTAAATTCCACCTACCCTTCAAGGCCTAGTTCAGTTGCAGCCTCTTCCTTGACATCTCTGTATTATCTCCTCACTCCCAACAGATGTGTCCTCCCCCATTGCTGTGGGCTGGGTAATGGGAAGATGTCTTTATTGAAGGCTTGCTCTTGCAGCCGACCTACCCTGATTAAACAGAGCAGCATGGTGCAGGAAAGCAATGGGATAGAGTGACAAGAGCATGGATTTGGTGGCTAGACATACATGAACTCAAACCCCAGTTCCAATGTATTAGTCACCTCTCTAAGCCTCAGTTTCAATAGATGTAAAATAGGAATAAGAGTGACTCTGTAGGGTCATTGTAAATAATGGTGATAATTTATTGGAAGCACTTACACACTGTGGCTATTATTACTCATGTATTTGTACTCTGCCAACAAATATTATTCCTGACTTTGCATCTTCAACTATTTGATACCAAAGGCATAGCCTTCAGTGTAGCTTTCCCTTGATCAACTGTGAATACTACTCTTCAACCCACCCAACAAAAAGAATAGTGTTCGAGACTGTCTCTGGTGACGCTCAACCTCACCCTGAGCTTTGGTCAGGTCTGCCAACCCATGCAGAAGCTATGTTGTTAGTTGCCCTGCACGTATAAATGGCTGGCTTGCCTGATATACACTTGTCCCCTGCTGACTCATCTTCTTTATGGCTTTCAGGGCTCTGAGCAAGTCAGGAGGGATAAAGTTGGAGTCGAGATAGGCCCAACTACTATAGTACCAGAGTATCAGAACCCACTCTCCATACACTGCTTGAGTGGTACCAGGCAGGCCCAATGTGCTGATGAAGTGGTTGTCAAAGAAACAGCCAGTACCAATCCATCAACTCAGCCTTTGGCCTGCAGGCAGGAGAGAGTCAGATGTGTTTGGAGTTCACAAGCTTAGGCCTGGATCCTACAGGATAATTGCTGCCAGCCTGGTGTACTAGAGAATATCCAACTCTACCTAACTTTGGCGTCTAAAGACTGTCTAGAATATTCTTCTTTAAAGGCATTATTGAAGGCTGCTTTCAAAGTGTGATAACTGTGAGTGGGGCCACTGTCTGCTGTGGACACCTGTGCAGAAATCAGTTTATCAGCTTAGTCAGTCATTCAGTAATGCTGAGTGAGATTCAGGCAAAATTGTGGCCAGGAATGACTGATTCGCTCTCAGAACTGGGCAAGGGTTAACAGAGCTCTTGAAGAGTAGATTGTGAGAGGAGGGGAAATATTAGTGCAGTTTTGAAAGTAAACTTGGCCATTCAGAAATGCGAATTTTGTGGCTCAAGAGACAAACTTGCCAGACTGCCATCTTGTCTTGGGTTGATTCTGGATCCCAGACTTAGAGCATCTTCTTTCTTGAATTGCCAAGCATAGGTGAATCCACTCCTTGTTATCCTACACTGAGAAACAGTAGATGATGCAGTGATGATACTTGGACATACTTGTATGCACTTGCTGACAGCGCAGGGACTCAGGGGTTGCAGAGCTGTATTTCAACAGCCTTTTTCACAGCTAACTCTCCCTACCTGTGGATGCAGAGATCCTGGGGGAGCCTCACTGGCTCCCCAGAAGTAAGGACTTGAAGAACACCGAGGTTTGTCAGCACTGATCACATTTCTTGGAAGAATCCTAGTTTAAGACAGTGGTAGCCAGTGAGGACAATAGTTCAGGATCATGACTGGCTTTGGTTTGACTCCTTCCCTGCCATACCCACACAGTCAAAGGCACCATTTTCATTTTAATTGTAATAGTCAGTTCTGTGAGGGATGTGGAGTTCTTTTCCATATATTTCTAACTTTGTCTCAACAAGATCTTATTATCTGGAAATTATCTTGGAAGAAAATTTCAAATCAATTTATTAAAACCAAGCAACTACACTCAGTCATTCCTCACTGACTTCCTAATAAAGACAAAATGCCAGACACCCAAACCCTCTATGCAATGAGTGATGCTTGACATATATGCTAAAAAAGATGCCCCCTCTATGTGAAAAAGTCCCTCCACAAGGATTCAACATCATTAATCCTCATTTAGCCCACTCATTATCTTGTCCTCTCCTATCCAGTCTCCCAAGGGTCGATGTACTGCTTGATTTGTACTTCCTGTTGCAGATGTTAGGGTGTTCATTTCCACTCCATAAATATTTACTGAGTGTCTATTGTGTATCAGGCACCATGCCAGGCATTGAGGCTGAAAATATAAATAATTTACAATGTTACCATTTACTGAGTACTGAATATGTACCAGATACTTTAGAAGCATTTTCTCTTGAATCCTCCCAGTTGCTCTAGTATATAGTTACTATTTTCATTCCCATTTTACAGATGAGCAAACTGATGCACAGATAGGTTGAGCAACTAGCTCATGGTCACAAGTGGTAGAAGTAAAACTTTAAACTTAGTTTTCTTTGATTTAAGAGACAAAGCTTTTATTCTATCATGTATATTACTGTGGTAAGGTCTTTGCCTTATCTCATGTGATACGAAAACCATATAAGAGTTTCTGTTAGTCCCATTTTACAGATGAAAAGACAGATTGAGTGGGGTTAGGTGACTTGCCTGAGCTAATATGAGGAATAAATAGTAGGGCCAAGATTAAGCCTTGGTAGTCAGATTCCAGAGTGCATGCACTTAACTGCTATGTTCCACTGCCTCCTTGAAAGCAATCTCTGATTATTGAATGGACTTAAAAAGGTTAGGAAAACATCTCAGTGGCAATAAGACAGGAAAAACTAGAACTAAATGTCCAGGAGATATCTTGGGATTGGCAGGTATTGTAATTCAGGTGGACCAATGGAATACCAACAAGGTTACAAGGAACAACAAACAGGAAATTTAGGTTCAGGTACAAGAGATAAAGCCCAGAAATGTCAGCCATGGCAGATAGTAGCACAAATGCACTCATCAGAAGAGTTGCCTCTGGTTTTTTCCACAAAAGTCTGAAGACTTTTACCCTAGTCTGAGCCCTACCATTACTTCTCTGAGTGATAGTAGGCAAATTGGGTCTCTTTAAGCCTCAGTTTTTCTATCGGTAAAGTCCAAATTAGAGTCCCTACTCTATTTATCTTGTGGCTTCTCAGGTGGCTTAGTGGTAAAGAATCTGCCTGCAGTGCAGGAGATGCAAGAGACGTGGGCTCGATCCCTGGGTCAGGAAGATCCCCTGGAGAAGGAAATGGCAACCCACTCTATTATTCTTGCCTGGAGAATCCCAAGGACAGAGGAGCCTACACTCCATGAAGTCACAAACAGTCAGATACTACTGAGCATGCACTCTGTCTATCTTACAGAGATAGTGTGAGGATAAAACAAAATAATAGACCCCAAAGATAGATCAAATGTTTTCATTTCTGTTAAATTCATTTTTAACTAGGTCCATTTTTTCTGTCTTTGCAATATGTAGGCACCATCTGAATTTATTTGACTCTTGGTGATTAACTTATCCAAATGAACCTTCCAATTGCTTTTAGATGTATTTAAAGGTAAAAGTCAACTGTTATTCCATACCCGGAGATCTCACACTGAGTGATCTTGCCCGGGCCCAAGCTGATTTCCAGTCACTTTTACTATCAAGTTTTTAGTTTTTCAACTTGCTCATTTGGTTAAGGTGGAGGTCACTGGAATGCACTTTCCTGAATTTGACAGAAAATACCCCCCCCACACACACACTTCTTTGTTTCTTGAACCATTAGCTGGGTTTTTCCTGCCTCCCCATCCAGGTTACAAATTGTAGGAGACTAGCGGGACTTCCCTGGAGGTCCAGTGGTTTGGACTTCACCTTCCAGTGCAGGGGGTACAGGTTCAATCCCTGATTGGGGACCTAAGATCCCTCATGCCCCACAGTTAAAAAACCAAAGCATTTTTGAAAACCCCAGAAACAATATTGTAGCAAATTTAGTAAAGATTTTTAATACAGTTCATGTCAGAAAAAAAAATTAGGAGACTAGGAATTTTCTCTATGTCTTAATCCACCACTCTCATTCCCACCTTCCTTACTTTTTGAGAGGAACTGAGTTAAGGCTTAAAATATCTTCCCCATTTTGGACCAGATTCTCAGGAAAAGGGAGTGGGTGTTATTACACCCACCATTACATTATATCATAAATTGCATTACATTATATTATAAAACAGCAGGAAGGATGGCCAGCCAGTCATACGGTCCTCAGCTTCCTTGGGACCAAGAAGTAGTAACAGTGTAGTAGGATTGAATCACACATTTTGCTCCAAAGAACATTAATTCATATTGGTAGGCACAGAGAAGAGTGCTCACTCAGCTCTTCTGTGACCCCATGGACTGTAGCCCAACAGGTTCCTCTGTCCATGGGATTCTTTAGGCAAGAATACTGGAGTTGGTTGCCATTTCCTTCTCCAGGAGACCTTCCTGACCCAAGGATTGAACCTGTGTCTCCTGCACTGGCATGCAGATTCTTTACCACTGAGCTGCCTGGCAAGGTCCAATTCCATGGCCTTCACTATTTTGGCACCATTTGGCAAGGAGACATGGGTACTGATTTATCTTAAAAACAAAAACTTTCTGTAACAAATAGTAAGTGGTAGGTTTGTTAACCAATAAACTCTTAAACTTCTGGAACTTAAGGGCCACAGTGTCACCTTGTATATATTTATACTTTTGTTCCTTCTGTTGGGTCATTAGCCCTGCACAAATAGGACATAGCCATGGAAAAGAGAAACCAGTATGTCTGGAAACCTAACCTGAGTTGATGTAATAGTTGACTTTCCTAGGGTCCTCCAACTGCAGTGTCTCCATCATTACCACCATATATTCTAGGGACTGGAAGCCCCTGGGTCTTTGATTGAAATGTGCTGTCTCTATGGTTACAGTCAGCTCCAGAACTAGTGATCAACCTGGCAGCATTTGTGATTTCCACAGGCTGCACTTGGGGCAAAGGCTGCAAGCCATGAGTCATCCTTGAATCCCACCCACCCACCTGTTCTCACCCCTCCTTTTCCTCTGCCACTGCCAGAGCAAATGAGTGGCTGTAGAGAAGCCAGGTTGATGAGCTCCATTTTGTACTCCAGAAAAATTTGATTTTGAATCTCTACTGCAGGCAAGTAGGGTCAACATCACTGCCCCAGTAAATATAAACATGGATGACTTAACTTATCCCTCTCAATTTCATTACAATCACTTTATGCTTAAAGGAGCAAAATAGAGGGGTTAGTACTCAGAGTTTTATGCTTCTGATCTGCTGGCTGATTATATTCACCTTGGCCTTGACTTTGGCTAGTACTTATCAAGTAGGAGGGTAGGCTTGGCTTCTTAAATATGTTTAGTGCTCTGCCTTTGGAATTTATGGTTCACACTTGCATATTTTCAGGATTCAGGTAACTTTCCTTCCCTTTTTCTACTCCAAATTGTTTCTGGTAGAAAAATTGAGAAATATTATCAAGGCCTGCTTATAGAATTATTTTCCACAAATGATACCAGACTTGAATAAATACATGCTCAATTTTGGCTTCTTTAAAACCTATTGCTTGCTCCCCCTCCACAGCCAACTTATATAGTGGGCTTGTAATTGAAAGTGGGGTCTGGCTGACTGCTCATTGCTCAAAAGCCAATAAAGAGACAAGGTTGGTGGAATGGAAAATTTACTTTATTTTGGATGCCAGCAACCAGGGAGGAGTGCAGACAGTTGTCCAAAAAGCTGACTCCCCACCCACCCATCACCCCCAGCCACTGAGCAATAGCTTTTATAGGCTGAGGGAGGGGGCAACATGCAGAAAGTCCAGTCAACCCCAATAGTCATCTTGAAATCAGTCATCAGTGGTCTGACTAGCATCATCTTGATTGTTTTAAGTAGTTAATCTTTAGTTTCAGGGTAAGTTTGTTCCCATTTCTTTGAAGCCAGTTCTCAGAATTGTGGCAGCTTAGGTCATGGCTATAGTCTGGTCATCATGTAGATAACATCCTCTACCTGATAGGGGATTAAGTATCTGCAAGACAGCTCACAAGATATGCTTCAGAGTATTATCTAAAACATCCTTGACTCTGCTTAATGACTAAACTATTATTATTTGGTTTTCTTGGACTATTTTCCTTTGTTTCTGCATTTTCTCACTTCTGTGATTAAACTCATTCTTTGGCTAAAGTTTTTCCATAGACAAAAGGCAGGTAAGGAAATGGGGGGCAAGGACCATAGGGTCCTGTTCCATTTCAGACTCAGTCAAAGACAAATAGCTATTCTACACCAGAAGACAGTCTTCTTAGCAGCAAGTGCAAGTGACATGACTGTATCCCAAATGTGAGTCAAACCTGAGCCTGCAGCCTATTTGATAAAGGAAAGTGGATTTCAGTATCTAGGTCTGAAGTTCTAGGATAGCTCTGGTAAATTCCCAGAATGACCTTTTGCTTCATAACAGTTATGTTCCTTTGGTCTTGGCCCAAAGCAATCCCTGTAATTGACTTCACTGCCAGGACCATATTTTGCCTCACAGGCAGATTGTGTGCCTGACTGTGTCTTTTGTGAAGGCAGGGTTTGGCCACACAACCTGTCATAGAATTGAGTCCTAGAGCTCTAAAACATTTCTTCTGTAATTATTGGACAATATCTTTTTAGTTATGGTGACTTAAGTAAAAGTAGAAATAATAGTTGTAGCCAACAAAAATGCCCAGCCAATTCAGAGCTCCATAAGGTCTAGCCAAGTTCTCATTGAAAAGTTGGACCTGGCATCCTTCCCAGAAGGTCAACTGGCTGGCTTATTGATGCATCAAGGAAGGAACCATTCCAGAGGCAAGAATTCTGACTTGCTCCCACCCTGTCCTTGGCTGTTTAAATCTGAGAAATTTTATCAGGAGCATATCGAGAAATCTCAGTATGAGAGTCTACTCATGAGTAAGGCTGAAGAAATGATCCATTTTAGAGCTGTAAATGTTTGTGGAAATAGCTCCTTAGAAGTACTCATATGGAGTTACGCATCCCAGGCTGTACCAAATGTTTTTTGGCAGTAGAGAAAGCTATTGCTTTGGAGGTGGAGTGGAAAGAGATGAAGAGAGGAGGGAAAGTGCAAAACAGTTTAGACTGCGATGTCGCCCCAAGTGCCATGGATGAGAAGAGAATGGTTTGAATGAACCTAGCAGCTCACCTATCAGGTTATTTTGCTTGATGGATTGGTTCAGGGAACTATGGTGTCACAACAGTATTCTCTCAACTATGGCTTGCCATTTCCTATCTGTGTGATCTAAATTGATGATATAACCTCTATGAACCTCTTTTCTCATTTACAAATGGGGAAAATAATATTTACCTTATAAGTTCATTGTGAGTATTAAATGTCCTTCCCTTCCCCTCTACATGGTATAGAACCTGTTCCTCATTTTCCTAGGTACACACTTACATTTGTTATCTTTTCAGGGTAACCAAAAGATAGAGAAATTCACATTGTCAAGACTCAAGCCAGGGTCATTACTAGAAATCAGCAAACATCAGAGACAAATTTTGCATCAGGAGTCCAGACCATGAGGTGAATAAAGAAGCAAAGCAGAATAATACCCCACCCCAACCAAAGTTATCCACATCCTAATCCATGGAATCTATAAATATGTTACTTTACCTGGAGAAGGGGGCTTTACACATGTGATTAAATTAAGGATCTTTAGATGGGGACATTATCCTGGATTATCTGGCTTGAACCAATATAATTACAAATGTTCTTAAAGAGAGAGAGAGACAGAGGGTCAAAGGCACAGGAAGACAATATGATAATAGAAGCAGAGGTTGGAGTGATGCCATTGCTGGCTGTGAAATGGAAGGGGCTGATGATCCAAGAGAAGAGGGCATCCCCTTAAATGTGGAAACATTAAGAAAAGAGATGCTCCCAAAGAGCCCCAGAATTAAGTGGTCTCTATCAAATAATCCTAGATTTCAGGACAGTCTTCTCTTCTTTTGATCAGGACTAACTTTCTATAGCATGAGGTCAGCTGCCAAAGGTGGTTTTATTTTACAGGCATCTAAAAGGGCTGCCTTGCTCATAAGAATTCATATTAGAATTGTGGAGGGAAGACTTGTGTGGTTTTATTGAGGAAGTAGGACAATTAGCAGTCTATGGGAGTAGAATGGTTTGCTACATAGCTACTCCACTCATACAATTTCACGAGGGCTGGGTTTTTGCCTGGAAATTCCCTAAAGACCAAAGTAGTGACCTCCAACTTGATCTCTCTTGAAGTGGCCTTCAAAGGGCAAATTCATAAGGGAATAATTGCAGCCAGCAGTGGGACAGATGGCTACTGTTTGCTAACTGACAAATTCTCTAGGGATTAGTTCCTATACTGCACTAGTTTAAATACAAAATAAGGGAGGGAAACAGATTTTTCCTCCCTCTAAGACTTTAAAGCTCAATTATATCTTACCAAAGTCTAAGGGAAAATTAGTCTGAACATTGCTATAACAGAGGTAATTAATCTGTGTATATTTCTATTATAGCTCTTATATATTTTATTTCTAAACACTGCCTGTGTCTTATTCAGCAGTATAAGCTCAACACGTAGCATAGAGGGGGGCACTTACTACATTATTTGAGTGAATGCAAGAACAGTTTGTTCTGAGAGTCAAATGATGCTGAGTTGGTCTCAGTGAGTTTTGGACATGAGAAAGGCTAAAAGCCATGATGTATTAAAGGAGTATAGAGTAAGGAAGGTGGAGCCACTAGAGATTCATAGTAACCACTTCAGAAGAAGTCCTGTTTCCCTAACATGGCTCCTACAACAAAGCAAATGTGTCCTTTGCCTTCCATTGAGACATACTAAAATACAGAAAAGTGCAAAGAAAAATAATACCTATATCCCCGACTCCGGTCCTGTAATTAACTCTTAGCATTTTGTTTTATTTCCTTCTATTTTCTTCATTATTTCACTCTTACTGCTATCACAGAGGGCACTGGAATAACTTTCTCTTTGCAGACAAGATGGAGCAGCCTCATTCCTCTTATTTTCTCCCTCTTACAGATAACTAGGTTGTTACAAATAACAAACCATGGTCTTACTACATCAAACAAATAAGAAATATCCAAAAGGATGAAATAATAAGGCAGACTGCTTTAGAAACCTTGGGACTTGAGGAACAACACAGAAGTAATTCTGCTGGGCTTTCTCTCTCTTTCTCTTTTTTCACCTCTCCTCTATCCCAGACAGGATATTGGAGTAGCCTCCAACCTGCAACTAACAGGCACAGCCAAAAAAGCCTGTTACTCCTATACAAAGCAATGTGAAAAGAGTGACCTAGCAAAATGAAATCTTCTTGGCAATACCTGTCCTACCCCAGCTAAACACCAATGGAAAAACTGTACCATTTCCACCCCTACCCACTCGTCTTGCAGGAATAGGTGACTATACTCCAATTCCCCCACCGGGAAGCAGATCTTCCACCCTGTCACCACCTGCTGAAAGCAGATGGTAGTACCCTGAGTACCTCCCCCAGGTAGTGTTGGTAGACATAGTAGGGAGATGAACTTCCACCCTCCTACTCTTTTCCTCCATTACCTCCTGTTCCATGGAAGTAGGTGATATTCTGATTCCTTTCCTGGGGTGGTATTTGGCAGGGTTAAGCAGTATGGAGCGATTTTATATTCTGCTACCTGGCAGGAGCAGGTAATACTGAAGAGTTCCTAGTTTGAGAGTCAGTGGGGCTCAGTGGGGAGGTAGGCTTCCACTCCTGCCCTACATCCATAAGTTAGGATGAAGCAGAGCAAGATGGAGCTAGTAGGATAGACATTACCACCATCACCACCACTATCCCTTCCCCTGCCACCATGTCATCACAGCACAGTAGGTAGACCAGCGCAGAGCTGAGTTTCTCCACTCATCAGCAATGAGACTGCATGATAGGGCATAAGACAGGGCAAATGAACACTCTGCTTTTCCCCTTCTTGGTGTCAGCTTGGCTCGGAGGGAAGCTGAGAGCTGAATTTCCACACACACATAGCAGCAACTAGGTGGAACATGGCTCTGCAAGGTGGTGAGAGTTGACCCTCTGTTTCTTCCCCCATCTTTGGTGTCAGTACAGCCCAGAGAGGTGCTGAGCTTATACTCCCGCTGGTGTGAGTTGGTACCCCACATTCACTGAGACAGTGGCAAAAAAAAAGGGAGCTAAACTTCCATTCCACCATCTGCAATGGGAGAGTATGATTTAGTGTCCACTTTTGCTAAGGTGGTATTAACAGACTAAGACAGAAGCTGAATATCCACTTCTGCCCATGCCCACAAATTATAATTAAACATAGTAACTGCCTGCAATAAAACAGTTTAAATAAGATCCAGAGACTCACAACATGATATCCAGATTTTCTAGAATACAACAAAAATCAAGAAAACTACATTGTAAAGTAATTAGCCTCCAGTTAAAATAAATTTATATTAAAAAAGAAAACTATAACTTGAATAAGAAAAGATAATTAACAGACTTCGACAATGAGATGGCTCAGATTTTAGAATTAGACATTTTAAAATGGCAATAACACTCTTAAATGAAAAATTAAATATCTCAGTGAAGCAATTGAAAATCTAAAGAAAGGATTATTATAGAACTGAAAAATATAATAACTGAATTTAAAAATAAAAACTTCCTATGAAGGCTCAATAGTAGATCACAGATGACAGAGGAAAGAGTCAGTGAACTTGAAGACAGACCAGTGGAAATTACCCACTGTGAACAACAGAGAGAAAGTAGGCTGACAAAATAATGAACAGAGCTTCAGGGACAATGGACAATAACAAAAAAATTAACATTTATGTTATCAGAATCTGGGAAAGGAGAAAAAATAGAACTGAAAAAATACTTGAAGAAATAGTGGCCAAAAACTTCACATATTTGGCAAAAGATATAAACCTCTAGATTTAAGAAGCTAAGTGAATCACAAACAGGATAAACCCAAGCCAAGATTCCATGATAATCAAAATTCTGAAAACTGAAGACAATTAAAAATATTGAAAGAGGCTAGAGTGGAACAACAAACTACCTCTAGGGGACCAGTGATACAAATATCAGTGAATTTATCACCTAAAGCCATGGCAGCCAGAGTGGCATTGAAGGAACTGTCAATACCAAATTCTATTTAGAGCAAAAATACCCTTCTGAAATAAAGGGGAAATTAAACAGTCTCAAATTAAGAAAAACTAAGAATTTGTTACCAGCACACCTACCCTTAAAGAATGGCTAAGGAAAGTTTTCTAAACAGAAATAAAATGATAACAAAAGAAGGCTATACAAAGGGTTCAGTTCAATTCAGTTCAGACGCTCAGTCGTGTCTGACTCTTTGTGACCCCATGAATCACAGCACGCCAGGCCTCCCTGTCCATCACCAACTCCCAGAGTTCACTCAGATTCACGTCCATTGAGTCAGTGATGTCATCCAGCCATCTCATCCTCTGTCTCCCCTTCTCCTCCTGCCCCCAATCCCTCCCGACGTCAAAGTCTTTTCCAATGAGTCAACACTTCGCATGAGGTGGCCAAAGTACTGGAGTTTCAGCTTTAGCATCATTTCTTCTAAAGAAATCCCAGGGCTGATCTCCTTCAGAATGGACTGGTTGGATCTCCTGGAGTAAGCATCTTTTAATTTCATGGCTGCAGTCACCATCTGCAGTGATTTTGGAGCCCCCCAAAATAAAGTCTGACACTATTTCCACTGTTTCCCCATCTATTTCCCATGAAGTGATGGGACCGGATGCCATGATCTTCGTTTTCTGAATGTTGAGCTTTAAGCCAACTTGTTCACTCTCCTCTTTCACTTTCATCAAGAGGCTTTTTAGTTCCTCTTCACTTTCTGCCATAAGGGTGGTGTCATCTGCATATCTGAGGTTATTGAGATTTCTCCCGGCAATCTTGATTCCAACTTGTGCTTCTTCCAGCCCAGCGTTTCTCATGATGTACTCTGCATATAAGTTAAATAAGCAGGGTGACAATATACAGCCTTGACGTACTCCTTTTCCTATTTGGAACCAGTCTGTTGTTCCATGTCCAGTTCTAACTGTTGCTTCCTGACCTGCATACAGATTTCTCAAGAGGCAGGTCAGGTGGTCTGCTATTCCCATCTCTCTCAGAATTTTCCACAGTTTATTGTGATCCACACAGTCAAAGGCTTTGGCATAGTCAGTAAAGCAGAAATAGATGTTTTTCTGGAACTCTCTTGCTTTTTCCGTGATCCAGTGGATGTTGGCAATTTAAACATATTTAAATCTTTGAGGTTTTAGATAAAGTAATATATATTTATTTTATACTATTGTGAGTACTTATTTATCTAGATTATCATGCTTAATCAATATAAGAGGAAGACATTGCTATAGATAGCTATAATTATTTTCAAGTAAAACTTGCAAGTTTCAGGGAAATTTGGTATTTCATTCTCTAGATCCTTTCTATAGTCACTTAAAAATATATTTTCTTTAGTGGTGAAAAGAGCATTTTGAAATTTCCTCTCAGAGACTTGTGAGTGGAAAATTTGTTGAGCAAATAATGTACAGTTGGGAAAAGCAGCTTAGGTAGCCAGATTTTCAGTGGATAATTTGATATTCTTAGATTGTCAGATACTGTAAGCCATCCAGGTAATTTGCTGCTTTGAACCAAAACACAATTTCCTCCCCAAGCCCCCACAACTTATTTTTGTTGTTTGAAATGTTGCCTAACAATGACTTTCTCCTTTCAACTCACCATTCTACACCATCTGTTAGGAAAGTGCCTATTTTGAACACAGTATTTCATGCACCCTATCATTCTTATAGCTCCTGGAGGAGCCAGGCTGCTTGGAGAAGGAATCCTGGCATTGGGAAAGAGAAGAAGAAGAAAGGAGAACATATTTCTATAAAGTTTCCCTGCTATAGTGGGATAACTGTTTCACAGTAACCCATTCTTCAAATAATATGTGGAGTGATGTTAAAGATAGAGTTTATAGGTTCATCAGTACTGTCTTTCTAGATCCGTATGCATGCATCAATATACAATATTTGTCTTTATGAATTCACTTTGCTCTAGACTTTCTCTAGGTTCAGGCATAGAGAACAAGCTTGTGGACTTAGTGGGGAAGGAGAGAGTGAGATGAATTGAGAGAGTAGCATGGAAACATATACATTACCATATGTAAACTAGATAGCCAATAGGAATTTGCTATATGACTCAGGGAACTTAAACAGGGGCTCTATGACAACCTAGAGGGGTGGGATGGGGAGGGAGATGGGAGGAGGGTTCAGGAGTGAGGGGACATATGTATACCTGTGGCTGATTTATGTTGCTGTGTGACAGAGGCCAACACAATACTGGAGAACAATTGTCCTTCAATAAGTGTATTTTGTTCTATACTTTATAATATTGTACAATTATAATCTTTGATAATTAAAAAAAAGAGAGAGAAAAAGCACAAGGGAAAAATGGAGAGTTTAAGGGCCAAACACCAATGAGTGCTTATCTGAGTGCTTAATTTTATTTGCCCTTCAAAGCAATGCATTGCAGGTCAGGAAGATATTTTTAACTGTGTATGGTTAATATCAGAGGTGGAATCATGAATAAGAACCTCGGTTAACCATAAAGGTAGCTATAGAACTGTCCTGGAGAATGAGATAAAGCCAGTCTAACTTTTTACTTCCTGTGAGCCTATTGCTGGCACAGGCTTATTTTTGAAGTCTTTGGAGCATCCCATATAGGCTGAAATGCTGTTTGTCTTTAGAGCATTAACCAGAGTCCAGTATTATCAAGTGGCTGGGAAGACAACAAAGCTGAGATATTCAGGAGTTTTCAATGCAGTCAATCAGGGTGAGGTTAGTGAGTGGGTTAAGGAAACAGTCTTGTCTTCTTACCCTCATAACCTTAAATAATCTATTTATGGACACTTACTGGGGAAAACAAAGTGTTGATGGTTAGCAAACCCTAGGTTATACTGAGGCCAATGAATAACGATTTGGGGAAACGGGAAATAGAGATCAGTATGTGAGCAGTTTACTCTTTCATCTGACCATCCTGATCAACCCTTGGATCCTGTGGTGGTTAATTTTATGTGTCAACGTGACTGGGACATGGGGTGCCTAGATATTTGATTAAATGTTGTTTCTGGTCATGTCTATGAGGATGTTTGTTCAGTAGACTGAGTAAAGCAGATTGTCCTCCTCAGTGTGGCTGGGTTGAGTAAGAGCGAATATTTTCTCTCTGTCTCATTATCTTCAAGCTAGACTTTGGTCTTCTTCTGTCTTCAGACTTGGCTTTCCCAGGTCTGGATTTCTCAGTTTCCATAGTAGTATAAATCAACTTCTTAAAACCAATCAATCTTTCTCTCTCTGTCTCTGTTTACACACATCCACCCACACACACCCACCCCATTGGTTCTGTTTATATGGAGAACCTTAATACAGTACCAAAATTCCCATTGCTTGCCCCAGGCTTCACATATGATCAGTCCATTTTTCCCACAGGTGGCCTTCTTGGGATAACAGAGAGGAATGTTCTTTCACTGTTCATAAAAGAAGAAGAAATAATTCTCTCTGGCCTAAAGCCACCACCATCTTCTTCCATATAATCCCAGAGACCCACATATAGACTTAAAATTTTGAGGCCGGAGACAAAGTTGTCTGGTTGTTGGTTTATTCAGTCTTGTGCTTACTTGACTGTCTATAGCTATGACTGTATGGGATCAGCTCTTCTGGCTGAAATGACTGGCCAAATGGAAATGGTAAGTAGACTCAGACTGTACATTACTTATGCCTGGGCGTGTTACTTCTCTAAGTGTTCACTGGGTGGAGACTGCATTGCTGTTTTGTGTTTATAATGACTAGAGTAGTGCCACATTCAGATGGAGGCTTCACTGGCTACTTGATGATACAATAACTAACCAGAAGCACTGTTATGTCTGTGTAACAAAAAATATTTAAAGTCACAAAAGAAAAATACAATTGATCTTCAAAATGTTTGATTGTTATCAGAAGTGGGGGATACTTAGCCCTCAGAGGGAGAAGATCAGATATGTAGCTTAGTTTCATTTAGCCCACAGGTCAGACTTTAGGAGATGATTCCTTTAATGTGTGTAGTTGGGAACATAAACATGACATTTAGAGTATTTTGTGGATGTATTTAAAGCATAATAAGAGAGGAATGATTTTCCCTGAAGGATCTTTATCTTGACAAAAATGCAAAGACAATGATGATGACTATAATGTTGAGACTGTATTATTTTCTTTAAATAAGTCAATGTGTTAGATCTTTGTTTCTTGGCACTTTGACCAACATATAAGCTCTTTCTGTCTTTTCTGCCCTTGCCTTCTCCCCTCTGCTCCTTCCTTCCATCTTTCCTTCCTTCAGTGGCCATCTATAGAAAGATAAAAGACATTATTTATTGGGGGCCCCATTTATATACTGCAAAATGTAACACTTCACATTAGGCCATTTGAAAATTTCTAGATTACTAAGGGCATTTTTCAATGTTTAGAGTAAATTAAGGCTTGATCCAACCAAGTTATATATCAGATTAGTTTTGACTATTTTTGACAGTTGCATAGATAATATATATTATGTGTGTGGGTGTATTTGTTAGAATTGGGGATAAAGGATTAGAAATGACTCCATATTGACCTTGCAGGCTGGCACTCTACTTATAAAAGATTTACAGCTGTAACTCCCGGTCCCTAGTCCTCAAATACCTGGTGATGATAAGCCAGGATGAAATAGCTTTTCATTTTAAAGCAGATATACAGCTTTATTTTTTCTTTAAATGTCCCATGCCTAAGAGAAAAACAGGTGCGCTTCTGTTTCAAAGGATTTACTTGAAGTTGTAAGCATTTTAATAAAAAATTGTGTCTTTGAATCTCATGAAAATGAGATGCAATGAAGCATGGAAAGTGGGTATAAACCAAAGAGCACAGAGAGAGAAAGATCCATCTTTGAGCTCTCTGCCATCTGAGCTCTGGGAGATGATTTACATGGAACTTTTCCCATACTATCAGCTGCTGCCCTGTTTGTCCTAAAAGATACATAAACAGCATCTTCAGGTACAATGAAATTTACCTAAAATGAACTGAGTTTAAAGTAAACTGGTTCATACCTTCTTACTTGGCCAAAATTATTTCAGGTGTCTTATTATATGAGTCACATTATTATATAAAATGAAGCAATTTTTTTTAAAAGCCCTTCTCCTAAGCTATGAGCTCATATTTTCTCTAAGCCCAGTCTCCTAACAGGTACTGCTGTGATAACATGAGCTTGGGAAGTATTTGTTTTATGACTTCCATTGCCAGCTTGGTTACTGAAATAAATATAGAATCGATTGTGAACTATTGTATTTGGAGAGACAGAGTGTGTGTGAAAAAGAGAGAGACTGAGTGTGTGTATATATACATGGGTCTGCATGTGAATATGGAAAATTGGGCTTGAGCACTGAAAAATCATGAAGCAAGTAAATTTTGTGATTTAGTAAACTCTGTGCTCCAAGAACTGTGGGTGCCCCAATTTTCCTGCTATCTCTGTCCCATAGCTGCCCAAGCCCCTCCCCCCCGACCCCACCCTCCGGCTACAGTGCATCTACTTGGCCCCATGCAGTAACTCCTGACCTATACATCTCTCTCTTCATGTTCTCTCTCACAATTTGTCTATTCTGAAACTTGCTAATTAGGTGGTACTTACTAGCTGATAATGACTGCCCTTCTGGGCTGAAAAAATATAGAAGCATAGAAAATCAGAACTGGATGAGACTTGGTCTAATCCCCTCATTTTTACCTTGGTGATCCTGGAGCCCAGAGATGGAAATGACCTCAACAAAAGTCACACAGCTGGTTATAGAGCACTAACAGGTTACCCTTCCCATATCTTAAGTGTCAGCATGTCAGGTCCTGGTGTTAGTGCTTCAGCTCAAAGATTTGACTCTAATGGTGGAGTTACTCCACGATTGGTGCAGAGCAATAAGATAAGGTTTTGAGCCATTTGGGGGTTTTCAGTGGGAAGCATTTCCCTCTTTTATGCTACTGATTTGGCTCCTGTCTCCTGAGGTGCAAAGCATGGGCCCTTGTAGGTGAGCATGGCATCCTAGCTGGTTGCTGTTATTCTGTTTGCTGTAGGAGCTGCCTCTGGTACCTTCTCTGAGATGAGTCTGTCGCAAGCTGCTTTCACCATTCTGTTGACTCATTTTCATTCTCTCTCTTTTTCAAACCACTGATATGACTTGCCCACATAAATAGAAAGAAGCAGCTCCAATTAAACATGCATGGGGCTGTTCCCTAAGAATTTCACAGTGGGAAGCCATCCAGGAATGCTCTAGAAATCACAGCCATCTTTATGCTTTGCTTCCTAGATTCTAGTTGGTATTTAATATGCCAAAAAAAAAAAAAAGGCCATGTGGGCTGGTATCAGGGGCCTGTGGGTGACACACAGATGTAGAGTTCTTTTTGTCTTATGCTCTCTTTCTCTTGAAGTGTTCACAGATGTATGATGCAGACCTTGGCTCTAATATACTACATTTCAATGACCATTGAGTGGGAGATACCCATAGAGATGATTTATTGCAACCTACCTCTTAACAAGAGCTT
This sequence comes from Oryx dammah, assembly GCF_014754425.2. Lineage (NCBI taxonomy): Eukaryota > Metazoa > Chordata > Mammalia > Artiodactyla > Bovidae > Oryx > Oryx dammah. Next base: position 18,133,571 of record NW_024070207.1, read on the forward strand.
TCTGGTGGTGCTAGTGGTAAAGAACCTGCCTGCCAGTGCAGGAGATGCAAGAGATGCAAATTCGATCCCTGGGTGGGGAACATCCAATGAAGGAGGGCATGGCAACCCATTCCAGTATTCTTGCCTGGAGAATCCCATGGACAGAGGAGCCTAGAAGGCTACAGTCCATAGGGTTGTAAAGAGTTGGACACAACTGAACCGACTTAGCACACAAAGACCTATTGATGAAGATTGTCTCCTTGACCAATCTTTAGTCATGATACTTGGAGCCCTCTTCTTGCCTATACCTTGATCTTGGTCCCTATCCTCTCTTTGGCCTGCCCAGTCCAGTCTTATCAAAAGATTCCGCTAAGAATTATTTGATACTTCCCTCTTGAACACCTACTCATCATTGATATATGATCAATTTTCTCATCCCCCATCTTTGATGTCTAAGCCTTTCGCCTGCTTTTACTGCTATTAGCAAGAATCTTTTTTTTTTTTTTTTTTTTTGGCCATGCTGCAAGTCATGTGGGATCTTAGCTCGCTGACTAAGGATGGAACCTGTGTCCCCTGGAAGCTCAGAGTCTTAACCCCTAGACCCCAAGGAAGTCCATAGAAAGAATTTTATTAGGTCAGTTTAGTAAGAATGCCCCCTACCATTGATATTTCCTCTTAGTAATTTTCCATCCATTGCCCTCTCCACTCTGTGCATTGACTATAAATTCCCAGGTGTCTTTGTCTTCCTCCAAGATGAGCCCAATCTCTCTCTCCCATTGCAGTACCTCTACTACAGCAGTTTTTGAGTAAAGTTTGCCTTATTGTTTAAACAAGTATCAAAATATTTTTTTTAATATCCCCAAAGTCAGAATCCCACCTTACTGCATCCCTAATGGGAAGATAACCCAGGCTCTTCTTGAATACTTCCAATGACAGAAAGTTCATTTTTCTGAGGTAGATCATTCTCTTGTTTAGATGATGTTAAAAATGTAAAAGGCAGCAACTTATTGGAAAGAGCTTAGGCTTTGGTGTCAGGCAGACCTGATTTGTTTGATTGATTTCTTCCTTCTAACCTTGCTTTTACTTTCATTCAACAAACATTTTATAAACACTTTGCTGGCAATAGGGGAAGATTGTGTAAGGAATATGTTCTAGATATAAGAAATGGGTTATGTGAAGGCCAAGAGTGAAGAAATAGGCTAGAAAGAAGATTGTTTGGTATAGGTTAAAAAATAATTTTCAGAAAGAGGTACAATTATGATGCTTATACATTTATAAAAATGAATATGTGTTAAAGTATTTATTTTACTTATAGTAATGAACCAGGCAGATGTTATAACTGGTTCAAAAGTCAAAAAAGCACAGATTTATATGGAATAAAGAAATATTAAGATGAATTGCAAATGGAGACAAAACTGTTTTTTCCACAAGAGTTAGGAAGAATCAACTAAATCACTGTTGGGTAGGACATAACGTACATGCCTCTCAGTTATCTACAACTTACAAAGAACTGTAAAATGGCTCATAAAAAATGAAAAGATAGAATCTGATAACTTAGAAAAGTAGGCTACGAAAAGGCATAGTTTTCCATTGAAACACAATTTTTTTCTATATGTATCTGAGTAATTTGAAGATATTCAGTGTGGCCCCAGTATAGTTCCAAGTGGTACATGGTTACAAAGAAGTAGGCAATGGCCACATCATGAAAGGCTTCATAAAAACTTAAGCAGAGAAGTAACATGATCAAAGTTATGCTTTAAAAAGAGCATTCTGGCTACACTGGTATTGGATGAACAGTACTGGATGTATGAAAATCAAGTTAGGAGCCTATTGTAAGCTGGATTCATATTCCTTGCTCTGCTTCTACTTACTGTAGAATCTTAGGTAAAGTTACCCAACATTTCTGAGATTCCATTTTCTCCTCTGAAAAATGAAGAATAATATCTTCCTTGCAGGATTGCTGTGAGGTAGGTAATGGGTTTGACATGTTATAGACAGTAAATATTAATATCCTTCTACTCTGCTCCTACTCCACAACCGAATTGTTAGAACTTTTTTATAATGAGGTGAAACTTGTTTCTCTTAGCCCTTGTGATTGTGGAGGTCCTGGTATTGCTGTTTGAAAGGATATAAATTAATTCTAACTACTCTTGCCTTTACCTATTTGAAGATAAATTTCTTATTTCCCTTAAGTCTTCCATTTTGAAACAAATCTGTTTCAGCTACTTCATAGTTTTTCTGTCTCTCCCTGATAGTCTCCCTTACATTGGTAACTATTTCTCCTAAATCATGTCATGCAGAAACGAAATTAACATAATACTTAAGGTATGCTTGAGATAGCACATAGTAAAGTGGAACAATCAGTTTTCTAGATCTGGATAATGAAAGTCTGTTATGGTCCCTAAAATTGCATTAGCCTTTTTAAGCAACCATGTCATACTATTGATTCATTTTTAGCCCACAGTTAACTAAAATGTCCAGATGTTTTTATTTTTCATATGAACAGTTGTTTAAGTGAGTTTTCCTTTATTCATAATATACTCAACATCATTTTAAACTTACAGACAGGGTTTTGTTTCACCCACTAAATTTCATTTTTGTTTATCTTGAAGTAGCTTTCTAGCATGTGTATATATGTATGTGTGATCATTTATATATGACATATATACATTCAGACATCACAGAATTATATAGCAATGAGCAATAAATTTCCCTCCATTGATATACTGACTCTTATTCTTCCCCCAAAGCAACCACTGTTGACATTTTCTTGTAAATACTTTCAAAAATATTCTAGTTCTCAGAAAATCTTAACAGACCCACCACAAGCATGGAAATCAAAACTGTAATCAGAAATCTTCCAGAAAACAAAAGCCCAGGACCAGATGGCTTCAAAGTTAAATACTACAAAAATTTAGAGAAGGGCTAACACCTATCCTACTCAAACTCTTCCAGAAATTTGCAGAGGAAGGTAAACTTCCAAACTCATTCTATGAGGCCACTATCACCCTAATATCAAAACCTGACAAAGATGCCACAAAAAAAGAAAACAACAGGCCAACATCACTGATGAATATAGATGCAAAAATCCTTAACAAAATTCTAGCAAACAGAATCCAACAACATATTAAAAAGATCATACATCATGACCAAGTAGGTTTTATCCCAGGGATGCAAGGATTCTTTAATATTCACAAATCAATCACTATGATACACCACATTAACAAATTGAAAGATAAAAACCATATGATTATCTCAATAGATGCAGGGAAAGCCTTTGACAAAATTCAATGTCCATTTATGACAAAAGCCTTGCAGAAAGCAGGAATAGAAGGAACATACCTCAACATAATAAAAGCCATGTATGATAAACCCACAGCAAACAGTATCCTCAAGGGTGAAAAATAGAAAGCATTTCCCCTAAAGTCAGGAACAAGACAAAGGTGCCCACTCTCACCACGACTATTCAACATAGTTTTGGAAGTTTTAGCCACAACAATCAGAGAAGAAAAATAAATAAAATGAATCCAGATTGGAAAAGAAGGAGTAAAACTCTCACTGTTTGCAGATGACATGATCCTCTACATAGAAAACCCTAAAGACACCACCAGAAAATTACTAGAGCTAATCAATGACTATAGTAAAGTTGCAGGATATAAAATCAACACACAGAAATCCCTTGCATTCTTATACACTAACAATGAGAAAACAGAGAAATTAAGGAAACAATTCCATTCACCATTGCAATGAAAAGAATAAAATACTTAGGAATAAATCTCCCTAAGGAAACAAAAGACCTAGATATGGAAAACTATAAAACACTGATGAAATAAATCAAAGATTACACAAATAGATGGAGAAATATACCGTGTTCATGAATCAGAAGAATCAATATGTGAATATGAATATACTACCCAAAGCAATCTATAGATTCAATGCAATCCCTATCAAGCTACCAATGATATTTTTCAGAGAAATAAAACAAATAATTTCACAATTTGTATGGAAATACATAAAACCTCGAATAGCCAAGGCAATCTTGAGAAAGAAGAAAGGAACTAGAGGAATCCACCTGCCTGACTTCAGTCTCTACTACAAAGCTACAGTCATGAAGACAATATGGTACTGGCATAAAGACAGAAATATAGATCAAAGGAACAAAATAGAAAGCCCAGAGACAAATCCATGCACCTATGGACACATTATCTTTGACAAAGGAGGAAAGAAAGTACAATGCAGAAAAAGACAATCTCTTTAACAAGTGGTGCTGGGAAAACTGGTCAACCACTTGTAAAAAGAATGAAACTAGAACACTTTCTAATACCATACACAAAAATAAGCTCAAAATGGATTAAAGATCTAAATATAAGACCAGAAACTATAAAACTCCTAGAGGAAAACATAGGCAAAACACTCTCTGACATAAACCACAGCAGGATTCTCTATAACCCACCTCCCAGAATATTGCAAATAAAAGCGAAAATAAACAATGGGACCTAATTAAACTTAAAAGCTTTTGCACAATGAAGGAAACTATAAGCAAAGTGAAAAGACAGCCTTTAGAATGGGAGAAAATAGTAGCAAATGAAGCAACTGAAAAAGAGTTAATCTCAAAAATATACAAGTAGCTCCTGCAGCTCAATTCCAGGAAAACAAATGACCAATCAAAAAATGGGCCAAAAAACTAAATAAACATTCTTCCAAAGAAGACATACAAATGGCTAACAAACGCATGAAAAGATACTCGACATCACTCATTATTAGAGAAATGCAAATCAAAACCACAATGAGGTATCATTTCATGCCGGTCAGAATGGATGGTATCAAAAAATCTACAAACAATAAGTGCTGGAGAGGGTGTGGAGAAAAGGGAACCCTCGTACACTGTTGGTGGGAATGCAAACTAGTACAGCCACTATGGAGAACAGTGTGGAGATTCCTTAAAAAACTGGAAATAGAACTGCCATATGACCCAGAAATACCACTGCTGGACATACACACTGAGGAAACCAGAATTGAAAGAGACACATGTACCCCAATGTTCATCGCAGCACTGTTTATAATGGCCAGGACATGGAAGCAACCTAGATGTCCATCAGCAGATGAATGGATAAGAAAGCTGTGGTACATATACACAATGAAATATTACCCAGCCATTAAAAAGAATGCATTTGAATCAGTTCTAATGAGGTGGATGAAACTGGAGCCTATTATACAGAGTGAAGTAAGCCAGAAAGAAAAACACCAGTACAATATACTAATGCATATATATGGACTTTAGAAAGATGGTAACAATGACCCTGTATGCAAGACATCAAAAGAGACATAGATATAAAGAACAGTCTTTTGGACTCTGTGAGAGAAGGTGAGGGTGGGATGATTTGGGAAAATAGCATTGAACCATGCATATTATCTTATGTGAAATGGATTGCGAGCCCAGGTTTGATGCATGAGAGAAGGTGCTCAGGCTGATGCACTGGGATGACCCTGAGGGATGGGGAGGGAGGTGGGAGGGGGGGTTCAGGATGGGGGACACATGTACACCCATGGCTGATTCATGTCAATGTATGGCAAAACCAATACAATATCATAAAGTAATTAGCCTCCAATTAAAACAAATACATTAATTTTTAAAATATTCTGTTTCTCTACAAGTAAATGTAGAACTAAAAATATTAAGGACAGCTTACTATACAGTCTGCCCTTTGTCCTTTACATTTAATAATTCCAATAGAATATAAACTCTAGGAAGGCAAGATAGTGTTTGTTTTCACAATATCTAGAAAAATCTGACCTGTACCAGAGACTTCATAAATATTTGTTGAATGCTCAATGATATATTTGGAGATTTTTCCATATCAGCATGTACCCAGGATTAGCAAACATTTTCTACATAGGACCAGATAGTAAATATTTTGAGCTTTGCAGGCCATATGTTCATCACAATTACTCAAGTGGTCATAGATAATACATAAAAAAATAGGTGTGACTGTGCTCCAATAAAATTTTATTTTAAAAAATTAAATGGTGAGCCAGATTTGTTCTGTAGGATATTAGTTTCATGGCCCCTGGTATATACAAATCAGTCTATCCTTTTTCATACCTGCATACTGTTCTGTCATGAATATACTATAAATTCATTAATGAGAACCCATTTATGTTCATCTATTGCTATTATAATCAATGTTGTAACTATGTTTCAATAAGAAACTTTTTTCTTTGTGCACCTAATGGTCAAGTAAAAATGAATAGGCATTCTTTTTAATTTTTTTTAATTGGAGGATAATTGCTTTACAATGTTGCATTGGTTTCTGCCATACAACAACATGAATCAGCAATAAATATGCATATATCCCCTTCCTCTTGAACTTCCCTCCCACCCCTTTTCTCATCCCACCCCTCTAGGTTGTCACAGAAGACCAGGTTGAGGTCCCTGTGTTATACAGCAAATTCCCACTAGCTATCTATTTTACATATTATAATTTATATTTTCAATATACTTTCTAAATTTGCCCCACCCTCTCTTCCCCTGCTGTGTCCACACATTTGTTCTCTATGTCTACATTTCTATTCCTGCCCTGCAAATAGGTTCATTAGTGCCATTTTTTAAGATTCCATATATATGCATTAATATACAATGTTTGTTTTTCTCTTTCTGACTTACTTCACTCTGTATAACAAACTCTTGGTTCATCTACCTCAGTAGAACTGACTCAAATTCATTCCTTTTTATGACTGAGTAACATTCCATTGTGTTTATGTACCACAACTTCTTTATCCTTTCATCTGTTGATGAACATTTAGGTTGCTTCTGTGTCCTGGATATTGGTAACTTGTGCTACAGTGAACATTGGGGTATATGTATCTTTTTGAGTTATAGTTTTCTCAGGGTATATGGCCAGTAGTGGGATTGCTGGGTCATATGGTAGCTTTATTCCTAGTTTTAAAGGAAATCTCCATAATGTTCTCCATAGTGGGAGCACAGGCATTCTTAATTAAACACATGCTGCACAGTTGCCATCTTAAGAGATCACATTAATTTGTGCTCCCACCTGCAGTGTATGACATTGCCTGCTTCTCTACTCTCTCTCTCAATGCTGTATGCATTATTAAATTTTTATTTTTGCTGATTTAGGAAGCAAAAACTAGATGATCATTTATTTTCATTTTTATTTTTAAAATCATTCAAACATACAGAAAGCCCAGAAAATAGTATAGCAAACATAGCAAAAATTAAATAGATGCTAATATTTTACTTTATGTGCTGTACATCCTTCCTTTTTTAAAAAGAGAAAGTGAAGTTATTGATATAGTTAGAGTCCCACTTTCTACCCTTTCAAAACCTCTCCCTTAATCCTCAGAAGTAACTTCTACCTTGAAGTTGAAATGTATCACTACATATATGCACATGTATTATATAATATATGACAAATATGGATATGGATAGTGGTATACAATAATATATAATATATGTCATTTTATCTATATGTGTGTATGTATATATATAATATATATGTGTGTGTGTTTAAGCTTTACATAAGTGGTATTATACTGTTTATGAAACTTGCTTTTTTAGTTCAAATTATTTTTAAGGTTTATACAACTTGCTTTTATTCATTCAGAATTATGTTTGAGATTTATATTGGATATATGTAGATCAAGTTCATTGATTTTATTTATTATGGGATTCTTGGGGCAAGAGTACTGGAGTGGGTTGCCATTTCTCTCTCCAGGGGATCTTCCCGACCCAGGGATCAAACCTGGGTCTCCCACATTCCAGGCAGACGCTTTAACCTCGAGCCACCAGGGAAGCCCATTATGTATTGTACCATTGTACAAAGAAACCGTAATTTAATTATCCATTCCCCTTCTCTGGAACAGTTCAGTTCAGTTCAGTTGCTCAGTCATGTCCGACTCTTTGCAACCCCATGAATCGCAGCACGCCAGGCCTCCCTGTCCATCACCAACTCCCGGAGTTCACTCAAACTCATTCATGTCCATCGAGTCAGTGATGCCATCCAGCCATCTCATCCCTTGTCATCCCCTTCTCCTCCTGCCCCCAATCCCTTCCAGCATCCGAGTCTTTTCTAATGAGTCAACTCTTCGTGTGAGGTGGCCAAAGTACTGGAGTTTCAACTTTAGCATCATTCCTTCCAAAGAAATCCCAGGGCTGATCTCCTTCAGAATGGACTGGTTGGATCTCTTTGCAGTCCAAGGGACTCTCAAGAGTCTTGTCCAACACCACAGTTCAAAAGCATCAATTCTTCAGTGCTCAGCTTTCTTCACAGTCCAGCTCTCACATCCATACATGGCTACTGGTAAAACCATAGTGTTGACCAGATGGACTTTTGTTGGCAAAGTAATGTCCCTGCTTTTCAATATGCTGTCTATGTTGGTCATAATTTTTCTTCCAAATTAGAAGATGCCAAAGGTTAACACAGCTGGTTACTAATTAAAATAGTAAAGACAGAGTTCAATCAGTAATCTACTATTGCAACAGGGATAAGAATCCAGTGTGAACTGAACTCAACTCTGATTTATACAAAAGTGACTGGAAATTTTAAAGGGAGAATGAGGGAATAGGGAGGGGAGTGAGCAGGGGCTCAGCAGAGTCAGGGAAGTAAAAAATTACAATAAGTCAGAAGAGGCTTTTGGTCCATGAGAAACCCATCTGGTTTTGCTAACTGGCCTTTATTGAAGTTAGGCTTCTCTCACCCCTGCAGAGACTGGGGGACAGGGGTGCTATCTTAAGATGTTGGCTGGAACAAATTGTTAATTCTTTCAGCAGACTTGAGTTTTCTCAGGCAGGCACTGTAAGGGGATCTAGGATCATCCTAGGAATGTGACTTTGTACTGTTAGAAATGATGTTAATATTTTCTTCAATTCTTTATAGGCCAAGATTGAGGTCTAGTCAAGAAAGAGCTCAGAGGACCCTGGATAAGGTTTGGTCAAGGAGAGAATCTTTGTCAATGATTACCTTCTATTTTGCTAGAAGAATGCAGTAAAGCAAACCCTTGTACACTTGTGTACTAGTGTAAGATTTTCTTTAAGACAAAATCTTTTAGAATTTGCCTTGAAGACTTTCCATTCTGCACCAGAAACCTCTACTTATCCTTAAAGAAAAAGGGGGGGAAAAAAGATAGGATCCTAGAACTGGAATTACTGTGATGTAAGGTATGGCATCTTCAGTATTATCAAGTGACTGTCCAAAATAGTTGTAATTTTTTTATATTCCTACCAGAAATGCATAAAAGATTTAATTTCCCCAAACCCTCACCAGCCCTTTGATCCAAAAAATCCCAATTAGAATTAAGACAAATAAGATGAGTCATGTAAGTGCATGGTGAGATTCTATCTTGGCTTAAAAATTTGATACTTTGTTCACCATGGATTTTTTGTGTAAATTTTTAGTTTTGAAAATATTGTATTAAAGTATTGTTTATGTTGACTGAGTTTTTTGGTGCTCCCTTACATTTTGTGCCTGAGGAGAGAGTGCCTCACTTACCTCCTACCCTGCTCAATGTTAGTGAATGTATTGCTTTTCACCATTTTGATGGATACAAAATGGACCTTCATTATCCTAACTTGCACTTGCCTGATTATTAGTGAACTCAAGTATGTTTTCTTATGTTTATTTCACCATCTAGGTTTATTCTCTGAAGTAGCTGTGCTCCTGCTGCTGCTGCTAAGTCACTTCAGTCATGTCCGACTCTGTGTGACCCCATAGATGGAAGCCCACCAGGCTCCCCCATCCCTGGGATTCTCCAGGCAAGAACACTGGAGTGGGTTGCCATTTCCTTCTCCAATGCATGAAAGTGAAAAGTGAAAGTGAAGTCACTCAGTCGTATCCAACTCTTAGCGACCCCATGGACTGCAGCCTACCAGGATTCTCTGCCCATGGGATTTTTCAGGCTGTACATATCCTCTAATCAATTTTCTATTCTGTAGTTTGCCTTCTCTTTATTAATTTATAGAATGTATACATATTCTGTGGGGCTTCCCAGGTGACACTAGTGGTAAATAACCTGCCTGCCAATGCAGGTAGATGTAAGAGACACAAGTTCGATCCCTGGGTTGGGATGATCCCCTGGAGGAGGGTATGGCAATGCACTCCAGTGTTCTTGCCTGGAGAATTCCATGGACAAGGAGCCTTGTTGGCTGCAGTCCATAAGTTTTCACAGAGTCAGACACGACTAAAGCAACTTAGAATCCATTCACATGCATGCACATACATGTTCTGCATTAAAAAAATATCTTTGTTAGCTATATGCATTACATATATCTTCTCTTAATCTGTATCTGGGCTCTTCATTTGCTTTATGGTGTGTTTTAGTCAAATAGAAGTTTGTAATATAATTTTAATGTGATCAAACCCATCCATCTCTTCATTTCTAATCTGTGCTTTTCAGTGTGTTTTATTTAAAACATTTTTTCAACCCCGCTATCAAAGCTCTTCTCCTCTCTTTCCTTCTGAAAGTTTTACTTTTTGTACTTACCTCTTTAATTCAGCAGAATGAAGTAGGAATCTAATTTTGTATTTCTTTCATATAGATAGCTAGTTGCCCCAAATAAATTTATTTAATAGTTCATCCCATTTTTCTTAATTGATTTATTGTGGGATATAGTCATAGATAAAGCTCAGTTAAGTGGGTCTGTTTCTGTGTTTTCTCTTACATTCTATTAGTCCATCCTTATACCAAAACTACACTTAAAAAATGATAGTTTTTGTTATAATTGTTCCATTTTATTATGTTATCATTGATAATCTCTTGCAATGTCTAATTTATAAATAAACTTTAACACAGGTCTGTATTATAAGAAAAAAATCATATATATATATATAGAATTCAGTATTATCCACAGTTTAATGCTTCCCCTGGGGGTCCTAGAACCTATCCCCCACAGATGAAGGGCAACTGCTATACAAAAGTCTGCTTTATAGTCTTGATTTCATGTTAGGTAAGTCCTCGGTTTATTATTATTGTTATCATCATCATCATCACCATTAAGTGTTATCCTGACTGCTCTTGGCCTTTTACTATTCTTTAATATAAATTTCAGGACAAACTTTTGAAGGAAAAATTTTGTTTTAATTATATTTTGGGTTTATAGATTAATTTGATGAAAATTACAATCTTCATGATATTTTCCCATCCGTGAACATGGCACATGAACATTTAAAATTCTCCATCTATTTATCTGTATTTTATGATTTTAACAATATTTTATGATTTTTTTCATAAAAGTCTTATACTTCTTTTAAAATATATTTTATAATCTTTTTTCTTTTTAAAAATTAAAAAAAAAATTTAACACCAAGAACATTTTGTATTGGGGCATAGCCAATTTAACAATATTATGGTAATTTCAGGTAAACAGCAAAGTGACTCAGCCATACATAAACATGTATCCATTCTCCCACAAACTCCCCTCCCATCCAGGCTGGCATATAGTATTGAGCAGAGTTCTGGGTGCTATACAATATATCTTGTATAGCAGTGTGTAAATGACCTTCTCAAAGTCCCTAACTATCCCTTCCCCCTGGCAACCATTAAATTGTTTTCTAAGTCTGTGAGTCTCTTTCTATTTTGTAAGTAAGTTCATTTGTATCATTTATTTTTAGATTCCATATATAAGGGATGTCATATAATATTTTTCCTTCTCTGTCTGACTTACTTCACTCAGTATGACACTCTCTAGGCCCATCCATGTTGCTGCAAATGGCATTATTTCATCCTTTTTAACGGTTGAGTAATATGCCATTGTATATATGTATAACATCTTCTTTATCCATTCCTCTGTTGAAGGAATTGGTTACTTCCATGTCTTGGCTATTGTAAACAGTGCTGCAGTGAATATTTGGGTGCATGTATCTTTTGGGGCCATGTTTTTCTCCAGATATATGCCCTGGAATGGGATTGCAGGGTCATACGGTAGCTCTGTTTTTAGTTTTTTAAGGAAGCTCCATACTATTCTCCATAGTGGCTGTACTGATTTACATTCTCACCAATAGTGCTGGATGATTCCCGTCTCTCCACACTCTTTCCAACATTTGTTGTCTGTGGATTTTTTGATGATAGCCATTCTGACTGGTGTGAGGTGATATATCATAGTTTTGATTTGCATTTCTCTAATAACTAGTGATGTTGAACATCTCTCATGCGCCTCTTGGCCATCTGTATGTCCTCTTCGGAGAAATGTCTATTCAGGTCTTCCGCCCATTTCTTGAGTGGATTGTTTTGATGTTATTATGTTATAAGCTGTTTATAAATTTTGGAGACTAATCCCTTATTGGTCACATCATTTGCAAATATTTTCTCCCAATCTGTGGGTTGTCTTTTTGTTTTGTTTATTATTTCCTTTGATGTGGAAAAGCTTTTGAGTTTAAGCAGGTCCCATTTGTTTATTTTTGCTTTTATTTCCATCATCCTGGGAGATGGATCTAAAAAGATGTTACTGTGATTATGTTTGAGTGTTCAAGTATTATACTTCCTTGTGAGATTTATTAATACTTGTTGCCTTCTTTTTCTATTGTAAATAGTGTCCATCTTTGTTATTTTTCTTTTAAACTATTTGTTGCTGAGATAGAAAAACACAATCTTTGTACATTAATTGTATACCTAACAATATTTTAGTTTTAAAAGCTTGTAGTTTTTCCTTGGGTTTTCTGTGTAGACGATCACATTATCTCCAAATAATGTCAGTTTTATTTTTTGTTTTCTATACTGAAATAATAGATATTTTTCCTTCTGTAGTTGTGTTAGACAGGTCTTCCAATAGAATACCAAATAAATCCATGCTAGTAGGCATTCTTTCTTTATTCTTGGCTTTTAGGCAAATAAGTATTTCAAAAGTATCACCATTTATAGTTCTTATATGTTTTCCAAAAGTTTACTTTTATCAAGTTAAGCAAATTAACTTTTTGAAAGACTATTTTTCTAGAGTAGTTTTAAATTTACAACAAAATTGAGAGGGAGACACAGAGATATACCCTCAGCCCCCACACATACATAGCCTCCCCTGTTATCAATATCATTCACCAGAATGGTGTATTTTTTTTAAGCAAAGATGGACTTACCTATGCACATTGTAATCACCCAAAGTCCATAGTCTACCTTAGAATTCACTCTTAGTGTTATACATTTTATGGGTATGGACAAATGCATAGTGACATATATTTATCATTGTAATATTATACAGAGTATTTTCACCACCTTAAAAATCCTCTCTGTTCTCCTTGTTCATCCTTATCTCTACTGGGAATCACTGATATTTTGGTCTCCATAGTTTTTACTTTGAGGAAGTTAATTTTTATTTTCAGTTTTCTGAGTGTTTTTCTTTGCTGAAAGTGTGTTGACATTTATCAATAACTTTTCCTGGATTTCATGAAATTGTTTTTATTTGATCCTATAGCAGTAATAAACATTAAATACCTGTTTTTTTCTTCTTGAATGTTAAACCATTCTTTCTGTTTTCAGATATGCCACACTTGGTCATGATGTAATACACAGATGGATTCATTTTGTAATATTTTATTTAGTATTTATGTGTCTATGTTCATAATTCAGTTTGGCTTATAATTGTTCATTTTCCTTCTCTCCTTTTCTGCTTTTGATATCAAAGCTAAATTAGGCTCTTTAGAGGATTGAATACTTTTTCTGGGACATTTATGTAAATTAGAGATTATGTGTTCTTTGAAAGTTTGTTTTTTGAAATTTTGTTGGAGTAGATTTTTTAACTATTTATTCAAGTTTTAAACAAAAATTCTAGAGCTTGTCAGATTTCCTGTTTCTCTATGGGTCAATTTGAAGAGAATTTTCCTTGAGTTTAGTTTTATTAGCATACAGTTCTTCATAGTCTTCTCTTTTGACAGTTAAAAATATTCTCACTAAAAAAAAATGCATTCAATTACAGTGCTGGGTACCTGTCATTATACATCTGTTTAATGCAAAGGCATTCTGTTTAATGAAAAATCCCAAGCTTTGGAGACAGTAAAAAGTGTCTCCAAAAGTGGTAACAATGGTTACTAGGACCTGGGGAGGGGGTGGGGTAAGGATGAACAGGCAGAGCAAAGAGGATTTTTAGGGCAGTGAAAATACTCTCTATGATACCATAATAATGGATACATGGTCATTATCATTTATTCAAGCCCATAGATTGTACAACAGGAAGAATGAAAACTAATGTAAACTATGGACTTTGAGTGATTATGATGGCTCAGTGTAATCTCATTGATTGTCACAAATGTACCACTTCAATGGGGGATGTCAGCAGTGGGGGAGGTTGTGTATGTGTGGGGAGACAAGAGGTATATGGGAACTTTCTGTACCTTCTATGCAGTTTTGCTGTGATCATAAAATTTCTCTGAGAACAAAATATGTTATGCATTTAATTATGGGTGAAATTAAGCATTTATATATTTAAAAGCCACTTTAAATATTTTTGTGAACTGCATGTCCATGTGGTTTGTCCGTTGTTAATGGAATTGTCTGTGTTTTCTGACAGATTTCTCAGAATTTTTTTTTTACTGCACTGCATGATGGGTGTGATCTTAGTTCCCTGACCAGGGATCGAACCCATGCCCACTGCATTGGAATCACAGAATCCTAACTGCTGGACCACCAGGGAATTCCTTTAGAACTCTTTATATATAAATGGAATTAGGCCTTTGCCTATGTTGTAAATATTGTTTCATTTTTCTTTTGAAGTCTAGGATAGGTTTCCTATCAGAAGTTCAAAATTTTTCTGTATTCAAGTCTATCAGTCATTTACTACATGATTCTTAGGTTCTGTGTGTTGCTTAGAAAAGTCTTATTCAATATTAATTATTTTATAAATATTCTTACATATTTCCATTTATTATTTTTATTATTTTTTTATATTTAAAGCTTTTATTCTCTGGAATGTATTTTTGGTTTGGGAGAGTCATTTTAATAACAATTGGTAATAAGAGTTATCAATAAACTATCCATTCAATAACATCAGTTATTGAATAATTCACTTGCTGACAGATTTTAAGCACCATCTACAGAGTATAAATCTCCTAAGTGTATAGGGGCTCTTTCTGGACACATTGTTCTGTTACTTTGACCAGCTTGTTTTCATATTAGCCAGTCCTGTATTGTTGTAATTACCATAGTTTTATAATAATTTTCTTCATTACTTTTCTGGCTAGTTTTGAATATTTATTTTTCCCCATGAACTTGATACCTTCTTGTCTAAATCTAAAATGTCCTGTTGGTATTTTCATTTGCATCACATTTAAATTAATAGACTAAATTTTAAACTAATATGTAAATTGTTATATGACAATATTGAGTTTTTATATTCAAGAACAATATGTCGATTTGTGCATGTTTTGTTTTAATCCTCTCAGTAATACTCTAAAGTGGTCTTCATAGAAATCTTTTATGCTTTTCTTTAATATGTTGTAAATGGAATATTTATTCTGTTGCAGTTCAGTTCAGTGGCTCACTTGTGTCCGACTCTTTGTGACCCCATGGACTGCAGCATGTCAGGCCTCCCTGTCCATCACCAGCTCCCGGAGTTTTCTTAAACCCATGTCCATTGAGTCTGTGATGCCATCCAAGCATCTCATCCTCTGTTGTCCCCATCTCCTCCCACCTTCTATCTTTCCCAGCATCAGGGTCTTTTCAGATGAGTCAGTTCTTTGCATCTGGTGGCCAATGTATTGGAGTTTCAGCTTTAGCATCAGTCCTTTCAAAGAATATTCAGGACTGATTTTCTTTGGGATGGACTGGTTGGATTTCCTTGCAGTCCGAGGGACTCTCAAGAGTTTTCTCCAATACCACAGTTCAAAAGCAACAATTCTTCAGTGCTCAGTTTTCTTTATAGTCCAATTCTCACTTCCATGCATGACTACTGCAAAAACCATAGCTTTGACTAGACTGACGTTTATTGGCAAAGTAATGTTTCTGCTTTTTTAATATGCTGTCTAGGTTGGTCATAACTTTTCTTCCAAGGAGCAAGCATCTTTGAATTTCATGGCTGCAGTCACCATCTGCAGTGATTTTGGAGCCCCACCCCCCCAAAAAAAAAGTCTGTCACTGTTTCCACTGTTTCCCTATCTGTTTGCCATGAAGTGATGGGACCAGATGCCATGATCTTCTGCCACCAACTGGCCAGGTGACCTTGCACCAATCTCCCTGCTTACCTGGGCCTTGGGGTCCTCATCTGTGGAGTGAAGGTCCTAAGTGTTGCTCTGCCTCCTTCACGGAAGTTCCCTAAAGAACAATTTGCCTGACAATCATGAAAGCTCTTTGCAAAATTAAAAGGGTGCAGATGCGAAGGGATATTAATTCCCAGGGCCAGACCTTGACTCAGAAGAAGACAGAAAGGAAGCGTCCCTCCATAACCTGGGCATATGGGGGCTTTAATTTGTTTTCCTTCTCTTTACCGACATCCATGATGCAAGCTGGTACTGTGTGTGGAACTTCTGTCCTTTGAGATACTTAGGGACAGGGGAATTTGTCAAGCACTGAGGCAGAAGCCAGCTCAGGGAAGAGTGAAAAATAGATGAGCTATGGTGGGGTTCTCTTTGTGCTTCTTGAAGCCTTGCCTGGCTAACAGCAATCAGGGGAAAGGCAGGAAGCTTGTCCTCCATTCACTTCCTTGGTAAACCTTCTTCTCCTTGCCCCTGCATGCTCTTGAAGGGTGGTCAGGCCCCACAACTCTCATCCGAACCCTTTCTCCTTCCTTTATCTTTCCTTCTTCCCCCACATAACCTCATCCGTTCTCTCTCAGCCTTGAGTGCTACTTCTCAAATCTGTGCCTGCAGCCTTGAGCTCTGACCCAAGCTCTAGATCTGAACCCACTTGGGCATCCTAGAGGTGTCGCAGATTCACCCTCTCCACAATCTAACTTTCCACTTCCAACCTGCTGCTTCCCCTTCAGCTTGAGCTATGCGGAAGAGATTACCAAAGAGACAGAAGAGGTTTGGATTTGAGGATATGATCCAGGCCCCTCTCTTGTGAGGCTGAAAGGAAGTGAAGTTGCTCAGTCATGTCCAACTCTTCGAGACCCCATGGACTGTAGGTTGTCAGGCTTCCCCATCCATGGGATTTTCCAGGCAAGAATACTGGAGTGGGTTGCCATTTCCTTCTCCAGGGGATCTTCCCAACCCAGGGATTGAACCTGGGTCTCCCACATTGTGGGCAGATGCTTTACCGTCTGAGCTACCAGGGGAGGCTGAGGAGAAAGGAATAAGGGTGCAGACAAGAGAGGTGGATGGAGTTAGAGGAAGCTTTGTGTTAACTGATTTCACTTCATGTTCACCACCATTCATCTCAACTGGGCCCCTGGTACTGAATGCCACTATGTATATTTCCTTAGTTCATTCACTCTCTCACTCTCTACTTTTCCTTCTTCCTCAAAGCTCCAGCACTCCATCCCTCAAGGCTCTTCACAACAGCTGACCTTCTGAAGCAGTCAAAAGAGAACTCTCACAGACTCCCACATCTACCTACCTACCTGCAAACACACACATATTCTCTCTTCTCTATTGATCATATGGAAGAACCATCTCTGCTCCTATTTAAGACCAAGTCCCCCATTTCTATACTAAATCCCAACAACTCTAGGTTACTCAAGGCTATTGTATTGCTCTAGAATTTCTCCTTTGATCTTCTGCACCACTTGTTTTCACTCACTACTGGTTAATTCCTACCACTGTATTTCATACTATTACTGCTCATGTCTTAAAACAAGCAAAACAAAACACTCTCCTCTTGACTCCACTTGCCTCTATACCTATGGCCTCATTTCTCAGCCCACCTTCTTAGCAAAACTCTTCAAAGCAGTTGTCTTCAATTCTCTTTTGAGGACACTCCAGTCAGGCTTCTGCCTCCATCACTCTACCGAGATTGTTCTTTGTAAAAGTGACCTTCACTTTGTTATATAAATGACAGTTCTTCATCCTTGCCTTGCTAAACCTATCAGCAGCGATTAATACTATAAATTTGCCTCCTGAAATGCTTTCTTTTTTAAAAAAAATTGAAGTATAACTGATATATTTATTTTTAACTTATTTTTATTGAAGTAGAGTCAATGTAAAATTACATAAATTATAGATATACAAGATAGTAATTCCCAATTTTTGAAGGTTATATTCCATTTATAGTTATTGTGAAGTATTAGCTATATTCCCTGTGCTGTACAATATATTTTATAGATAGTAATTAGTACCTCTTACTCCACCACTATTTTGCCCCTCTCCTTTGCCTCTCCCCATTGGTAATCACTATTTTGTTCTCTATATCTGTGAGTCTGTATTTTGGTATTATATTCACTAGTTTGTTGCATTTTTTAGATTCTACATATAATTGATAACATATAGTATTTATCTTTGACTTATTTCACTTAGCATAATGCTCTCCAAATTCATCCATGTCATTGCAAATGCCCAAATTTCATTCTTTTTATGGCTGAGTAGTATTCCATTGTGTGTGTGTGTGTGTGTGTGTGTGTGTGTGTATGTATCACATCTTCTTTATCCATTCTTCTGTTGATGGCACTTATATTGCTTCCATTATCTTCATAATTGTAAATAATCTGCTATGAACATAGGAGTACATGGATATTTTTTAGTTAGTGTTTTTATTTCGGATATATATGCAGGAGTAGAAATACTGGATCATATGGTAGTTCTCAGTTATTTTAGAAACCTCCATACTTTTCCATAGTAGCTACATCAACGTTCCCACCAACTATTTGCTAGGGTTCCCTTTTTCCATATCCTTGCCAACATTTGTTATTTGTGTTCTTCTTGATGATAACTATTCTGAAAGGTGTGAGGTGATAGCTCACTGTGGTTTCCACTTGCATTTCCATGATGATCAACAATATTGAGCTTTTCATGTACTTGGTGGTCATATGAATTTCTCTTTGGAAAACTGTCTATTCAGATCTTCTGCCCAATTTTTAATCAAGTTTGTTTGTTTTGATGTTGAGTTGTTTGAGCTGTTTATATATTGATATTTTGAATACTAAACTCTTATTGGTAATATGATTTGCAAATATTTTTTCCCATTCAGTAGGTTGTCATTTTGTTCTGTCAGTGGTTTCTTTTCCTGTGCAGAAGTTTTTAAGTTTAATTTTGTCCCAGTTGTTTATTTTTGCTTTTATTAATTTTTCCATGGGAGATTAACCTAAGAAAATATGTCAAAGAGTGTTTTGCCTATGTTTCTCTGTAGGAGTTTAATGGTTTCTGGTCTTACATTTAGGACTTTAATCTCTTTTGAGTCTATTTTTGTACACAGTATTAGAGAATGTTCTAATTTCATTCTTTCATATGTAATTGTTGTTTTCACAGCACCACTTATTGAAGAGATAGTCTTTTCTCCATTGTATATTCTTGCCTCCTTTGCCAGAGATTAATTGGCCATAAGTGCATAGGTTTATTTCTGGGCTCTCCTGTTCCATTGATCTACATTTCTGTTTTGTGCCAGGACTGTATTGATTTGATTATTGTACTATACTCTGAAGTTAGGGAGCCTGATTCTTCCAGCTCTCTTCTTTTTAAAGATTTTTTTATCTATTAGATATTTGGCTCATCAGTTTGTTTCATTGGTATCTTAGTTTTTGAGCTGCAAGACTTTTACTTCCTTAAGTAGGTTTATTCCTAGGTATTTTATTCTTTTAGATGTGATGGTAAGTGGAATTGTTTCCTTAATTTCTCTTTCTGATAGTTCATTGTTAGTATACAGAAATGCATGAGATTTTATATATTAATTGTATCCTGAAAGTTCACTAAATTCATTGAGCTCTAGTAGTTTTCTGGTGGTGTCTTTAGAATTTTCTATATATGATATGATGTCATCTGCAAAGAGTGATAATTTTATTTTTTCCTTTCCAATTTGGATTCATTTTATTTCTTTTTCTTGTCTGACTGCTGTGGCTAGGACTAGAATAGGCATCTTTCTCTTGTTCCCGATCTTAGAGAAAATGTTTTCAGCTTTTCACCACTGAATATGATATAAACTGTGGGTTTGTCATATATGGCTCTTATTATGTGGAGGTAGATTCCCTCTATGTCCACTTTCTGACGAGCTTTGTTTTGTTTTGATTTTCTATCATAAGTGGGTGTTGAATTTTGTTGAAAGCTTTTCCTGTTATCTATTGAGATGATCATATGGTTTTGATTCAGTTTGTTAATGTGGTGTATCACACTGATTTGTGGATATTAAAAAGATTCTTGCATTTTCGGATAAATCCTACTTGATCATGGAGTATGATCCTTTTAATGTGATGTTGGATTTGCTTTGCTAGTATTTTGTTGCATCTATGTTCATCACTGATATTGTCCTATAATTTTCTTTCTCTGTGATATCTTTGTCTGGTTTTGGTTATAAGGGTGATGGTGGCCTCATAGAATGAGTTTGGAAGTAATCCTCTTTGCAATTTTTTTGGGAATCATTTCAGAAGAATAGGAGTTAATTCTTCTCTAATTGTTTGGTGGAATTCACTTGTGAAACCATTTGGTCCTAGACTTCTGTTTGTTGGGAGTTTTTAGACTATTGATTCAATTTCAATTCTGGTATTTGATCTGTTCATATTTTATATTTCTTCCTGGTTCAGTCTTGGGAGATTGTACCTTATAACTTGGCCATTTCTTCTAGGTTGTACATTTTATTGGCCCATAATTGATCATAGTTGTCTCTCATGATTCTTTGTATTTCTGTAGTGTCAATTGTAACTTCTTTTTCATTTCTGATTTTGTTGATTTGGGTCCTCTCCCTTTTTTCTTGATAAGTCTGGCTGAAGATTTGTCAATTTTTGTTTATCTTTTCAAAGAACTAGCTTTTAGTTTCATTGATCTTTGCTATTATTTTTTAGTCTCTGTTTCAGTTATGTCCAATCTGATCTTTATGATTTCTTTCCTTGTACTAACTTTGGATTCTGTTTGCACTTCTTTCTCTAGTTCTTTAAAATACTGTCTTTACTTGACTTCCAGGACTTGGCACTCTTCTGGTTCTTCTCCTATTTCACTGGCTACTACTTCTCTGCCTCTTTTACTGATTCCTCTTCCTCCCTGTTTCCTCTAATCTCTGTGATCCCTAGGGTTACATCTCACAACTCTTTTCTATCTCTACTCATTCCTTTAGTGATCTCATCCAGATTTAAGGCTTTAAAATCTAAGTATAAAATGATGAACCCTAATTTGATATCCTCAGCCCAGACCTCTTCTCTAAATTGAAGAGTCATACTTCCCAAACAGAATTCCTGATCTTCACCTCCAAATGTGTTTCTCCCATTGTCATTCTCTTCTCAGTAAATGTCAACTCCGTCCTCAGATCTCCTCTCTCTATTGTTCTCCCTCTGCATGCAATATTTAAGGAAACCATGTTAGTATTACCTTTATATCCAGAATTCAACACTTCTCACCATTTCTGTTGCCACCCTGGTCCAGGCAACTTGATTTCAAGTCAGGATCATTACAGAAGCTTCATCTAACTAGACTCCCTATTTTTGTCCTTTATCACTGCATTTTATTTTCCACACAAAATTATGAGTGAACCTTTAAGACCTAAGTCAAGTCATGTCACTCAATACTCTCCAATGGCTTACATTTTACTTAGAGGAAAAGCAGCATTCTTATAATGGCCCATAAGATCCCATCTACTATGGCAGTGATCCCCATCATTTCCTACTCTGATCTCATCTCCAGCCACTCTCCCCTTTTGTTTGACTTTGCTGTAGCCACACTAGTGTCCTGACTCTTTTTAGAACATGCCAGTTATATTCCTGCTTATGGGTCTTTTTCCTTCTGCCTTGGGGAATTTCCCCCATGTATCCACATAACTCGTTCTGTCAGTGAATGAAATAACCAAAACAATTAATGAATGCTAAACAACCTCCTGAAGCCCTCATACACCCAAGCCCACAAGGCCACTCTTCGTCCTTATAGATACTCTCTCTGAGCAGTTTCAACTCTCACCTATAAGGTCCTGGCCTTGTTAGTCATTCAGTCATGTTCAGCTCCTTGCAACCCCATGGACTGTAGCTTGTGAGGCTACTCTGTCCATGGAATTCTCCAGGCAAGAATACTGGAGTGGGTGGCCATTTCCTTCTCCAAGGGATCTTCCTGATACAGGGATTGAACCCAAGTCTCCTACACTGCAGGAAGATTCTTTACTGCTGAGCCACAGAGGAAGCCCCTATAAGATCATGACTCCCAAATCTTTATATCCAGCCCAGATAGTTCCCTGACCTCCAGACCCACATCTGCAGTTGGCTACTGGCAAGGTAACTGCAAATTGTTCTGGAGGAAGTGGGCACCTTAATTTAGCTGATGTTCTGTTCACCACATCCTATACCAGGCTTCATTAGGCAGAGGAAAGAAGTGCTTTTAGTTTACATGAAGGTGCTAACTGTCTATCAACCAAGTCTTGTGCTCAGAACTGTCTACTTGGAGAGGTTGTCTTGTTAAACATTCACAAGAGAGCTACAAAAAGACTAGCTGAAACTCTGCCTCCCAGGCATCACGGCCTGAATGTTTCCACTGGCATCTCAAATACAACATATCCAAAAATGAACTCATCTTCTCTATCTCTACTGTGAATCCACTCCTGTTCTCAACTTCCAAATGTCTGTTAGTAGCATCATCATTTTCCCAGTCATTTAAGCTCCAAACCTCAGATATCTTCCTCCCACTACCTTCTGCCACTTGAAAGCAGAGTTTCAGGTTCTGTCAGTTCCATGACATTTCTTGTCTTTGGAATCCTGAGACCTCATTGTATCCATTCGACTCTAATCCAGTCTTAAGTAATTCTGAGAGCTGTTTAGGAAATTCATTCAGCAAATAGCTATGGAATCTGTGAGCCGCAGATGGGTAATTATCCATTTCAACTATAAAGCTGGTTTAAGTAGAATATCTAAGAAAAAAATGGAGAAGAATACCTCCTTTCCATGTCCCTCATCTGGATAGAAATGGGTAATGCAGAATGAATTATAGACTTAGAATATTGAGGTAGGAATTTGTAGCCCCATTCCTATTTTATAATACAATCCAGTATGGCACACTCCAATGTTCTGAACTTTTGTTTTCTCATCTGCAAAAAGTGAAGTAATTAAACAAGATGAACTTTCAATTTGCCTTGATCTAATAGTCCAAGTTTCTAAGACTTTTGCTGAAACACACACTTAACATCAGGGAAAAAGAAGGGGATTAGCCCTTATTAATTGGGGGAATTATAGTAATAAAGAGGGGGATTATACCTCCCTTTAAGTACCAAACTTATTATAACCATTATGCAATTTAATACTCAGTAAAACTAAATAACTCTGTGAAGTAGGGACTGTTATGCCTGTTTTTCAGTTGAAAAAGCTGAAGTTCAACTAAGTTAAATAAAGAATTTAGGGCCACACACTCAATAAAGACTGGGCATGACCTCAGGTCTCTTTGCCTTGAAAGCCTGTCTCCCAGTTATAGACATATAATTTGCTCCTGTGATGTTTTTAACTTAGTTGCCTTACTTTAATCCCAAGTTGCAAGACAATTTATTTTCAAACTGAGTGCACTAAATCAATCATCTAAGCATATTTATAATCACTTGAACTCTGGGGTTCACTTTTCTCTCCCTCTTATTGTCCAGTTCACTTCTAGCTACATATTGCAATAATCTTGAAGCATGGTGTTCCTCCAGGGAAAAAGTAGTTGTGCAAACTTTTCTGGCATTAGCAGGATTAATTACAGAAAAAGATACTTAGACTGTTCAGTTCAGTTCAGTTATGTCCGACTCTTTGCGACCCCATGAATCGCAACATGCCAGGCCTCCCTGTCCATCACCATGTCCCGCAGTTCACTCAAACTCACGTCCATCAAGTCAGTGATGCCATCCAGCCATCTCATCCTCTGTCGTCCCATTTTCCTCCTGCCCCCAAACCCTCCCAGCATCAAAGTCTTTTCCAATGAGTCAACTCTTCACATGAGGTGGCCAAAGTACTGGAGCTTCAGCTTTAGCATCATTCCTTCCAAAGAAATCCCAGGGCTGATCTCCTTCAGAATGGACTGGTTGGATCTCCTTGCAGTCCAAGGGACTCTCAAGAGTCTTCTCCAACACCACAGTTCAAAAGCATCAATTCTTCGGTTCTCAGCTTTCTTCACAGTCCAACTCTTGCATCCATACATGACCACTGGAAAAACCACAGCCTTGACTAGACGGACCTGTTAGGTGGCATAATTTATAACACCTTTCAGTCAAATTCTTGGCAGCATTCTTAGGACCCATTCCTTTCTCTCTTCTCTAATTGAGTCTCCTTTTTCTGATACTCTGGAAAAACTCTGTTGGAAAAGTCCACCTTTAGATGAGAAAGTGTAACCACATCCATTAGGATCACATCTACTAGTTGGAAGGTGAAAGAATCAACTTGTTGACTAGGCATTTTGGAATCTCCTGAGGTGCCATGACTGGTTTTGGTGATTTTTTAAAATTATAAATGATAGACTAGGGCTTTTCCCTACAATACCCACAATACTGTGAAACTACAAAACATCTACTAGTTTAAAAGTATAGTTACA
Organism: Oryx dammah; assembly: GCF_014754425.2. NCBI lineage: Eukaryota > Metazoa > Chordata > Mammalia > Artiodactyla > Bovidae > Oryx > Oryx dammah. Next base: position 18,158,089 of record NW_024070207.1, read on the forward strand.
TATCTGTAGTCCTATTTTTCAATTCTATTGAAAACATAATGACTATTTTGATAAACATAAACAGGAGTGGAGTACATTAAGATTATACTACTCATTAGTGCAGACTAATTTGTATGACAGCAGCATTATCCAATAGGACTCCTAGGGAGGAAGACATAGAACAGGTAAATTTTGATGGGAAGAAGAGGGGTTATAGAGTTTGGGCAATGGTTCCAGTTGCTATAACTGAATTAGCCTATTATTTAATTATTATTTCTGTCTTTCCAGGCTAAGTCCTTCTTATCTAGACAGCTAGCAGACAGGTCTATGCTCTTCTTTGAAGAGAAAATGAGCTGGCAATTAGGTGGTGGCATGATGATGTGTTGGGTGCCTGGACAGGAAAAGAGTTATGTTTGGAGGAAGAAGGGTATGCCTGAAGAGACTGGGACTCTCTCAAAGCTAAACATAGAGAAGTGAGTAATGTGAAATGCCACTTCCTTTTTGTATCCCAGGCTATAAGTAAGGAGCATTTGAAGGGCAGTGAGCTTTTTTCAAAAAGGCCCTTCTGTAATACAGAGGTAACTGATGCATCGGGCAGCTGTGTCTATCAGTGATCATAGTTCCTCAGGGTTAAAGAATCAGTGACAATCAATGAGAGTCAAGAATCAATGAGGCACCCACTCTAAGCTGTAGAACTGCTGTAAAATATTTGGTCCTAGAGAGAGCAAAAACCAGAATAGAACAACAGTCTTCTACATCAGTTAGGGTTTGCAGAAAAGAGATAAGAACAGCACAATGTGAACTAACTGGATACTCTCTGATGGGATTAAGGAGAACAAGCAGGGTTTCAGACACAAAAGGATAAGGTGGAAGAACTGAGTGATTCCTATATAAGACAAAGCATGAGGTTAGCAATGACTAAAAAATTGTCAGAAGCCTGAGCTGTTTTGAGATCAGTTTTGAAAGGAGCAAGATAAGAAAACAAATCCTTAGAAGTTTGAACAATTTGAAGGTTTGGCAGGAATTGGTATAGACCAAATTGCCCCCAGCCAACTGCTTCATTTACTGTGTTTGTTCTGAGATTACTCATCCATATGATTAATTGCTTTTGACTGTGCTTCTTACATGTTTGTACATAGCAGTGTTCTGTTTCATTCATTTATGCATTCATAAATGCTTAATAAAAATGCTTTTTAAAAAAATGCTTTTAAATGCTTTAAAAAAAAAAAAAACTTGTGTACCTAGAACTGATGAAGCTATGAGCACTGAAAAAAATGATTGAAGCCATACATGTTTCCTGCCCATCAGCACTTTATAATATTGTTTGGGGGACAGGATTTTCACTCATTAAACAATTTCAAAATCATGATGATCCTGACATATTCTTGAAAGAAGTCAAGAAATTCAAAATTTGTGAGTTAAATAGTTCTTTTGGTATTCTGGTCCTGAGTGAATGATGGTGTCTACCATTATTTTCTGTAGGGAAATTGACTCTGAGCTGTAAATTTAGAACCAAAGTGCTTGTTATGAGTTGGGGTTCATCTAGAAGGTGGATGTTAAACTGAGCTGGATGAAGGACCATGGAAGAAGGGGAAAGTGATAGGCACAGATCCAGAGGCAGGGATTGCAAAGGTATACTTGGTAGCAGTAAATAGAAGGGTTTGATTAAAATCTAGTTTTCATGTTGAAGAGGTAAGGTAGGGTGTTAATGTAAAGTCTGTTGAACATCAACCTGAATATTCATTTGAATTCTATAGAGCTTTTGAGTAGAAGAATGGCAGGATTGCTTCTACTTTCTTCTTTGGTCATTTAACAGTATAGCATGTCTTTTCCACACATCATATAGTCTTTGAAAAGAGTGCACTTGAGGCTGAAATAATTAAATAAGAATAAGGTATTAAGAACTGTTTCTGAGACTTTTCCAGGATCCTTGTGGCCATTTAGAGCTTAAAATTAATATTCCCAGTTGAAGGCATTAGGTAGGGTACTCTCCTGAACTGAAGTGTGCCACCCTGGTATTTTTTGTTGTTTTTGGAGGATAATTGCTTTACAATGTAGTGGTGGTCTCTGTCATACATCAACACGACTCAATCATAATTGTATATATATCCTGTCCCTCTTGAGCCTGTGTCCCCTCCCCTATTCTACAATTCTAGGTGGTCACAAGGTGCCAGAATGGGCTCCCTGTGTTACATAGAAGCTTCCTGCTAGTCATCTATTTTACACATGATAGGGTATATATGTCAATGCTACTTTCTCAATTTGTACTAGCCTCTCCTCCCCCTGCTGTGTTCACAGGTCCATTCTCTATGTCAGTGTCTCCATTTCTTCTCTGTAAATTTACACCCAGGTGAAATCTCATGATAGAAGAACACTTCCATTTAGCAAACCATTATCAACATCTATGGACAATCACCATCTGGTTATAACAAACTTCACAATAACCTTAAAGACAGGAATACTCTTTTCTCCTTTCATATGAGAAAAGAGCTTTCAGGAAGGTTAATAGTAGTGCCTAGGAGTTCAGGGTTTTTAAAGCCACACAGATCTGGGATTAGAAGCTGACTCTGTCACTTCCTAGCTGTGTCACTTTAGATTTCTTCACCTGTCTGAGCCTCAGTTTCTTCATCTATAGAATGGAAACAAGCATCCATATCTCAAAAGGTTTCATGCAAAACTTTCAGTACAGAGTCTCTGGCACATAGCCTTCAGCATTCAGTAAGTGTCATCATTGGTTGAAAGTGGTTTAAGAATTTTGAGTGCATACAGCATGGAAGGGGCAAGAGTGGGGGTGGTCAAGATAAGAGCATGACTTCTGGAGCTAAGCTGCCTTGACTTGAACACCAGTTCTGCTTTGTGATCTTCTGCAAGTAACTTAAACTTTCTCTGTCTGAATCTTCTCGTCCACAAAATGAGAATACTAATGGTAACCACACCACTGAACTGTGAGGATTAAGTAAGTAAATATATGTAAAATGTGCTAGAACACTACCTGGCACATGGTGGTGTTGGTTTAGTCACTAAGTCATGTCCAACTCTTGTGACCCAATGGACTGTAGCCTGTCAGGCTCCTCTGTTCATAGGATTCTCCAGGCAAGCATACTGGAGTGGGTTGCCATTTCCTTCTCCAGGGGATCTTCCCAACCTAGCGATCGAACCTTGGTCTCCTACATTGCAGTCAGTTTCTTCATCGGCTAAGCCACTAGGGAAGCCCCCACCTGGCACATAGCAAACCTCCAGGCACTATGCTGAAGGTTTTATGTGCTTCATCTCATGTAATCCTCATTTGCCCTAGGAGGAGGTAGATACTATTATCCCCATTTCATATAAAAGGAAATTGAGGCTCAGGTGAATTATAGTTAGCAATGGGTCAAAGGTCACACCACTTGCAAATAACTCAAATGCAGGTCGGTCTGACTCTATAGCCCTGTAAGCCTGTTAACCATTGTTTCATAGTAAGACTTGCTTCTTTAGGAGCAGTTCAAATGTGATATTCCAGGGGTCATTGGGAATGAAGGGAGACTAGTCTGGCAGGAAAGCAAATTTGATGTGAGAATCGTCGAATCTGCAAGGCTGGAGGGGACTTTCAGAGGAGTATGTTTTGCTATTTTCTGTAGCAAGATGTGTCCCCTTTAGAGGTAAGCAGTCTGCTCTGAGTCCGTGCTGTAAACACTTTAGATTTGTGGTGCTTCATTAGAAAACTTGGGCAATATTTTGAAACACAAACTTCTACTTTAAAGGGCAAAAAGCTAATGAAAAGTAGTTGTAAAGTGAAGAGCCATCCTCCTAACTGACAAAGGTCAGTTATGCCAACTGAATACCATATTAAGAATCAAACAGGGAGCAAGGTTAAGAACACAAAAGAGTTGAGGTGGGTGGGATTGGGAAAGTCTCATAAGTCACATCCACAGCTGTGAAATACGACTTAAGAGGCAGGGCAGCAGCAGGAAGCAAAGATCCCAGAGTCTTAACCACTTGACAGTACTTAGAGTATCCCTTTCCCCATGGTCTTTACTTACAGAGTAATTCCTGTTTTCCTGCTTTCTTTTAGAGTGCTTGTGATCTGAAATTCTACATTTTGAGATTTTTTTTTTTTTTTGGTTTTCCATAATCAAACAATGAAAGCCCCACGGGTGGGATAATAATCATAATAAAAACTAATAGAGCATGTATCATGAGCCAGACACTGTTCTAAGTGCCTTACATATGTTAACTCACTTAATCATTACAACAGTCTTGTGAAAAAGATCCTACTAGTATCCCCACTTGATAGATAAGAAAACTGAGGTATAGAGAAATTAAAGAATGTATTCAAACCAGCTGATAAAAAGCAGAGCAAGAATTCAAACCCAGGTAGTTGGCATCAGGGTCTGCCTGTTACTCAACACATTATCCTGCTTCATTGGGCCATTATTTGCTACTAACACTTTACTTTGATCTAGTTTTTCTGCTTTTTAAGTTGTGATCACTGACCGAGAGCTAGGGAGATAAAATTCTCGAAGTCACTGAATTCACATGTGGGAACCAATAACAGAGCTGAATAAAACAGTTCTGGGCTTTCCTCCAGGGGAGGATGTATTGTGGGTAAAGATGTGAGTGTGCCAGTTAGAGAAGCCTTGGACTAGCCCTAAAGTTAATTGTGGCCCTTCCCCTGGCATTGTCATGATACACTCTTTCAGTAGCCTCTTCAGTGAGAGAATCCAATATGGTGTTTAAAAGCACCACCCATTGTTGTTCAGTCACTAAGTCATGTCTGACTCTTTGTGACCCCATGGACTGCAGCACACCAGGCTTCTGTGTCCATCACTATCTCCCAGATGCAGGCTCAAAAATTTGCCAACCATGTGATCTTATGTAAATTAAGTTTTCTATCAATAACTCTGGTAAGTTAGGAGAAAACTAGGAACAAACTCGCATGATTGTTAGAAGGAGAAATGAAATGATCAATGTTTGCAAAAAAAAAAAAAAGAGTAAGCAATCAGTTCATTGGGATGTTATTCCCTTTGGGAAACTTTTGGGAGCCTCAGTAGTTCATTTCTGAGCCTGACTTACCAGCCATTTTTGCCTTTTTCGGTTGTCTTTCAGGAGGTCTCTGAGGTCTTCATTCATTAGTCTCCATGGATTTTTCTTTCCCCTATATTCGGCTTTCAGTTTAAAGGAAGAGGGCATTTATTCAAACCAGTCAACCCTTTGGCAGCCTCAACCATGTTCTTTCCTAAAATGTGTCAGTAAATCCAATCATTTTGCTCAGGGTCAAAAGTGAAAGGAAACATGAACAAGAGATGGATGTTGAAAAGGCACCAAGATGGCAGGATCTATGTTCTTTATGAAGCCTTTTCCATACTATGGTCTGTGGAACATTAGTCTGAGATACTTCTGGGGGAATAAAAGATTTACATTGTCAGAAAGTTTGGGAAACAGAGCATACTATATCTGCTTCTCAGAAAACCATACTCCACACTAGTCTGTTAAAAACTCTAAATAATTTTATAATTATTAAATTTGTTTAACCTTGTCTTATCCAACACTTAAAAATTAATCTGACCTCAGAAACTTTCAGAGTGGGAAATTATCTTGATGCAATGGTCATCTCCAAGTATGCTATACTCCAGGCAAGCTATCCTAGAGGTCATAGGGCAGAAAGGCTTATAGACTGGATTAAGATGATTGAACCATATGGTTTTTTAAATATACAGCGAAAAGCAAAGGAAAATAGATGGGTGTCTTAATTCATAGGATATGGGTCTGTTGATATAGCTCATTAGTTCATTAAATTTTGGCTATTACACTAGTTATTTTCAGATGATAGTAACATTTAAAATTTTTTTATCAGAGTATAGTTAATATACAATGTTGCTTTACTTTCTGCTATATGGCAAAATGAATCAGCTGAAGGAAAAAGACAATTCACTGGACCCTGATGCTGGGAAAGATGAGAGCAGGAGAAGTGGATGGCAGAGGATAAGATGGTTGGATGGCATCACTGACTCAATGGACATGAGTTTGAGCAAACTCTGGGAAATAGTGAAGGACAGAGAAGCCTGGCGTGCTGCGGTCCATGGGGTTGCAGAGTTGGACATGACTTGGCAATTGACCACCAACAAAAATAAGTATATGTATATCAGTTCTTTTTTAGTTTCTTTTCCCATGTAGGTCATTATAGAGCACTGAATAGAGTTCCCTGTGCTATATAGTAGGTCCTTATTATAGTAGTGTGTATGTGTCAATCCCAATCTCCCAATTTATACTTTGCACCCCTCAGATTACAGTAACATAACTGACACGTTGAGTGCTAGGCACTGCACTATTGTTTGTATATATACTTAATACAGCCTTAGTTTTGCATATTTTGTGGTAGGGAAGTGAATAAAATGTTCAGTTCACAAAACACATGCTTGGTTTTATCCTAAGTCAATGACTAGAATACCTAAATTTTCTTATTTCTAACATCTGTATAGATTTAAATAAAAAGAAAATAAATGATCAGATTTTGCATGTTAAGCTGCTGGTGGACTGAACACATGCATTTAATTTCACTCCAAGAGTTTTCATCATTTCTTGGGTCCAGTGAAAACTTCTGGTGTAATTCAGACAAGGGTGAGAATGCTGAATCAAAAAAGGGGGAAATGAGTGAATCTATGTGTACTAAAGTCAGAATCCTCCTGCCTTTTCCCTCTACTCAACTTTTAAAAATGTTAGCAGCCAGATCTTTCTTCTGCAAACAGGAGATTAGAATCATATTTGCTGGGAAATCTTAGCAGCTTAGGAAGTATGACCCAAAGATACTGACATTAGAAAGTTCATCAGACCTCCTGAAAGATGCCTCTAAACTACAATAAAAGAATAATCTTTTAGAAGTGTAAAGCCTAGACGGATATACAGAAATAGAGGGAAGACAATAATATTTTGGAAGATAGAAAACAAATAGATTGAGGTGAACTAAATTAGCAAATCTGAGCAAGATAAATTCTGGACTAGCAGTGGCAAAAGCTGAGAGTCAACCTGGTTTACCCTAAAGAATCATCAAAATGATTACAATTGGAGGCACCATGTACCTCTGGACTGGGCATAAAGTAGAAACTATTAAAAGAAGATTGATGGAAAGCTGTTAAAGAAATAGACTCCAAGATCCCTTCCCTCAATTCCAAACTTTTAGGCTACTTCTCCTCCTCTACCTCAGCATAAAACTAGAGATTTATTCTCTAGAGATGGTAAAACTTTGAGTATCTGGACTTGTTGTTGTCCAGTTGCTAAGTCATGTCTGACTCTTTACAACCCCATATACTGCAGCATGCCAAGCTTCCCTGCCCTTCACCATCTCCCAAAGTTTTCTCAAACTCATGTCCATTGAGTCAGTGATGCCATCCAACCATCTTATCTTCTTTTGCCCCCTTCTACTCCTGCCTTGACCTTTCCCAGCGTCAGGGTCTTTTCCAATGAGTCAGTTCTTCGTATCAGGTGGCCAAAGTATTGGAGCTTCAGCTTCAGCATCAGTCCTTCCAATGAATATTCAGGACTGATTTCCTTTAGGATGGACTGGTTGGATTTCCTTGCAGTCCAATTGACTCTCAAGAATTTTCTCCAGCACTACAATTCAAAGGTATTGTTTCTTCAGTGCTCAGCCTTCTGTATGGTCCAACTCTCATATCCATACATGACTACTGAAAACACCATAGCTTTGACTACATGGACCTTTGTCAGCAAAGTAATATCTCTGCTTTTTAATATGCTGTCTAGGTTTGTCACAGCTTTTCTTCTAAGGAGCAAGAGCCTTTTACTTTTGTGACTGCAGTCACTGTTCACAGTGATTTTGGAGCACAAGAAAATAAAATCTGCCACTGTTTCCACTTTTTCCCCAACTATTGCCATGAAATCATGAGACCAGATGCCATGATCTTAGTTTTTTTTAATGTTGAGTTTTAAGCCAGCCTTTTCACTCTCCTCTTTCACCCTCATCAAGAGGCTCTTTAATTCCTCTTCCCTTTCTACCATTAAGAATGGTATCATCTGCATATCTGAGGTTGTTGATATTTCTCCCAGCTTTCTTGATTCCAGGCTGTGATTCATCAGCCTGGTATTTTGCATGATATACCTGCATAGAGTTGGACCAAAAAGAAGGCTGAATGTCAAAGAATTGATGCTTTTGAGCTGCGGTGTTGGAAAAGACTTGAAAGTCTCTTGGACTGCGAGGAGATCAAGCCAGTCAATCCTAAAGGAAATCAATCCTGAATATTCATTAGAAGGACTGATGCTGAAACTGAAGCTCCAATACTTTGGCCACCTAATGTGAAGAGATGATTCATTAGAAGAGACCCTGATGCTGGGAAAAATTGAAGGCAAGAGGAGAACGGGATGACAGAGGACAAGATGGTTGGATGGAATCACTGACTCATTGGACATGAGTTTGAGTAAGCTCTAGAAATGTGGTGAAAGACAGGGAAGCCTGGTGTGCTGCAGTCCATGGGGTTGCAAAGAGTTAGACACAACTGAGTCAATGAACAACAACACTGTGGATAGAAGTTAAATAAACAGGGTGATAATATACAGCCTTGATATACTCCTTTCCCAATTTTGAATCAGTCTGTTTTCCATGTCCAGTTCTAACTTGCTTCTTGACCTGCACACAAATTTCTCAGGAGGCAGGAAACGTGGTCTGGTATTCCCATCTCTTTAAGAATTTTCCACATTTCCATTTTGTTGTGTTCCACACAAAAATAGCATAGTTAGTGATGCAGAAATAGATGTTTTTCTGGAATTCCTTTGCTTTTCTATGATCAAATAGATGTTGGCAATTTGATCTCTGGTTCCTCTGCCTTTTCTAACTCCAGCTTGTACATCTGGATGTTCTCTGTTCATGTACTATTGAAGCCTAGCTTGAGGGATTTTGAGCATTACCTTGTTAACATGTGAAATGAGTGCAATTGTACGGTAGTTTGGACATTCTTTGGTACTGCCTTTCTTAGGGATTGGGATGAAAACTGACCTTTTCCAGTCTTGTGGCCATTGCTAAGTTTTCCAAAATTGCTGGCATATTGAGTGTAGCACTTTCACAGCATCATCCTTTAGGATTTGAAATAGCTCAGTTGGAATTTTGTCACCTCCACTAGTTTTGTTTATATTAATGTGTCCTAAGGCCCATTTAACTTTGCACTCCAGGATATCAGGCTCTAGGTGAGTGACCACACCATCGTGGTTATCTGGGTCATTAACTCCTTTTTTTGTATGGTTATTATGTGTATTCTTGCCCCCTCTTCTTAATATCTTCTGCTTCTGTTAGGTCCTTGCCATTTCTGTCTTTAATTGTGCCCATCTTTGCATGAAATATTCCCTTGGTATCTCTGATTTTCTTGAAGAGATCCTTAGTCTTTCCCTTTCTGTTGTTTTCCTCTATTCCTCTGCATTGCTCACTTAAGAAGGCTTTCTTATCTCTCCTTGCTATTCTCTGGAGCCCTGCATTCAGTTCAGTATATCTTTCCCTTTCACTTCTCTTCTTTTCTCAGCTATGTGTATGGCCTCCTCAGACAACCACTTTGCCTTCTTGAATTTCTTTTTATTTGAAATGATTTTGGTCACTGACCCCTGTAGAGTGTTACAAACCTCTGTCCATAGTTTTACGGGCAGTCTTTCTACCAGATCTAATCCCTTGAATCTATTTGTCACTACACTCTATGATCATAAGGGATTTGCTTTAGGTCATAACTGAAAGGCCTAGTGTTTCACCCTGCTTTCTTCAATTTAAGCCTGAAGTTTGCAATAAGGAGCTGGTGATCTGAGCCACAGTCAGCTCTACATCTTATTTTTTGCTGACCATGCAGAGCTTTTCCACGTTTTCCAGCAAAGAATATAATCAATCTGATTTCCAGATTGTCCATCTGGTGATGTCCGTGTGTAGAGTCTTTTCTTGTGTTGTTGGAAGAGGGTGTTTGCTATGACCAGTGCATTCTCTTGGCAAAACTCTGCTAGCCTCTGCCCTGCTTTATTTAGCCTCTGGACTGTATGATACCATGAATTGCTGACAGCTTGAGTATCATAAGTAACATGTTATTATGTGAAAATAATCCTGAATGCTAAAATCCTGGGTTTTTACCCCCCTTTAGGTTTGCAAGAAAAATTATGCAAAAGTTGGAAAGAAGGATAAAAGAATACAACATGTTCTTTTGATGTTATGCAGAACATTGTTTAATAAGCTCACCAAATGATGATTTAATTATCTAGGGAAATATACCTACATCTGACTGCTATTTATATCAAGGGTTCAGATTCTCTGTGTATTTTTATGTTAACTTGCAGATTTTACCCAGAAGAAATAAAATAATTTTTGTCCAGAAAAAAGATAACATCAAAATTATAGTTTTCATTGCCTCATTGTACATTAATCAGTTGTGTCTTATCTAGCAATCATACTCTACAATTCCTTCTTAAAGGACTATAAGTAAAATGCCTAGTTCCTCAAAATATCCTTTGAATCTGCTCAATCTTAGATTTGTATGAGAGTCATGTTTTTAATTTTTTAACATTTTATTTTGGCAGTTTCTCAAATGTTAGCAGTCAGACCTTTACCTCTAGGTGGGGAAATGAGAGTATTCCCTGGAAATTTGCCTAGCCAAAGATTAAAAACTTAAAGATACTGACTTCTGGTTTCCTAGCAAATGACCCAGTCAGATCTCCCTGTTTTTAGGATGACCATATACTTTATCATATAAAATAGAATTTTTGAGAGTAAGAGGAGGCTTTATTTTTTAATTGAAGTATAGATAATTTACAATATTGTGTTAGCTTCCGGTATACAGCAAAGTGATTCAGTTATATATGTATATATTTTTTCATATTCTTTTCCATTATGGTTTATTATAAGATATTGAATATAGTTCCCTGTGCAATACAGTAGGACCTTGCCATTTATTCATTCTATATATAATAGTTTGCATCTGCTAACCCCAAACTCCCAGCCCATCTCTTCCCCACCGTCCCTCCACCTTGGCATGCACATGTCTGTTATGTATGTCTGTGAGTCTGTTTCTGTTTTGTAGATAGATTCATCTGTGCCATATTTTAGATTCCACATATAAGTGATATCATATGGTATTTGTGTTTCTCTTTTTGACTTACTTCATTTAGTATGATAATCTCTAGGTCCATTCATGTTGCTGCAAATGGCATTATTTCATTATTTTTTATGTTTAAATAATATTCCATTATTTATGTACACACACATATCTTCTTTACCCATTCATCTGTTGATGGATATTTAGGTTTCTTCCATTTCTCGGCTATTGTAAATAGTGCTGCTATGAACATAAGGGTACATGTATCTTTTCAAACTGTATTTTTTTCCTTGATATATGCCCAGGAATGGAATTGATGGATCATATGGAAACTCTATTTTCACTTTTTGAGGAACTCCCATACTGTTCTCCATAGGGCTACACCAATTTACATTTTCACCATCAGTGTAGGAGGGTTCCCTTTTCTCCACACCCTCCCAGCATTTCTTATTTGTAGACTTTTTAATGATGGCCATTCTGACCAATGTGAGGCGGAACCTCATTGTAGTTTTGTTTTGCATTTCTCTAATAATTAGTAATGTTGAGTATCTTTTCATGGGCCTATTGGCCATCTGTATGTTTTCTTTTGAGAAGTTTCTGTTTAGTTCTTCTACGTATTTTTCAATTGGGTTGTTTTTTGTTGTTGAGTTGTATGCACTCTTATATTTTGAAAATTAAGGCCTTGCCGATCCCATTGTTTGCAAATATTTGGAATGAAGTAGAGAAAACTCAAAATAATGTCAAGAAAGATTTTGGATTTTCTAATAATAAAACAGGAAACCAGAAAATAACAAAGCCATCCTTTGAAAAGTCTGAAGGAAAAATATTGCTCAGTTCACTTCAGTCACTCAGTCGTGTCCAACTCTTTGCGACCCCATGGACAACAGCATGCCAGACCTCCCTGTCCCATCACCGACTCCCAGAGCTTACTCAAACTCATCTCCACTGAGTCAGTGATTCCATCCAACTTTCTCATCCTCTGTCATCCCCTTCTCTTCCGGCCCTCAATAGTTCCCAGCATCAGGGTCTTTTCAAATGAATCAGCTCTTTGCATCAGGTGGCCAAAGTATTGCAGTTTCAGCTTCAACATCAGTCCTTCCAATGAACACTCAGGACTGATCTCCTTTAGGATGGACTGGTTGGATCTCCCTGCAGTCCAAGGGACTCTCAAGAGTCTTCTCCAACACCACAGTTCAAAAGCATCAATTCTTTGGTGCTCAGCTTTCTTTATAGTCCAACTCTCACATCCATACATGACTACTGGAAAAATCATAGCCTTGACTAGATGGACTTTTTTTGGCAAAATAATGTCTCTGTTTTTTAATATGCTGTCTAGGTTGGTCACAACTTTCCTTCCAAGGAGTAAGCGAACCCCAATGATTAATTTCAGAGAAAATAAAAAATAGCAAAGGAAAAATAATAAAGATTACTTTATTGTTATAATAATGTAAACCCTGGTCTGGAATAAATATAATTATCTTGGGAATTTGGAAAGATAGAGGGCGCCTGTTATTTGTGGTAGGTAGGAAAAAGAATACCAAATTTTCATCTTCCAAACGGGCACTTAGATAGATATGCCTGAAACTGAAATTTCATGAGTTAGCAATACAAGCATATAAATTTATAGATATAAAGATTTTCAGGAAAAGAATCAGTGAAAATAATTGAAATGTTTTCCTAATGGGAAGGAAAAATGGAGTAAGGGAGGAAGAATAGGGACTGTTGTCTGGCCTAACAAATTTTAAGGATTAGTAGACTTATTATAATAGGTTAATGTGTGTGACTTTTATTTTTAAAATGTTTTTAAAAAGAAAACAAATAGTCATCTTTACATGTCATGGTTCAGGAAAAAATACTAGAGTTTGGAAAATTAAGTGCTTGGTTCAGGTTGAAGTTCATATTTAGGTAGCTTACAGACTTAATTCAAAAGAACAATGTAGAAAGAGTTTTCCCTTTCATAGAACCTATTTTGGCTCCTAAAATGCTTAAATTATTTTTTATCATATATGATCAAAATGGAATTGTTTTGAGGTAGTGTTTCCTTAGGTAACGAGTACGTAGAATCAGGAGATTTTTTTAAAATTTATTTTTAATCAAAGGATAATTGCTTTACAATATTGTGTTGGTTTCTTCCATACATCAACATGATTCAGCCACACATATACATGAATCAGGAGATTTTAATGAGTATCTGTTCTGCCACTGAGTTCTATATTATGTTGAACAAGTCATTCATCTTCTTTGAACATAAGTTTCCTCAGCTGTCAGATGGATGTAGTCAAAGAATTTATGTCTACTACATGCAGTGGGTTCAGAGTTCTCTCCTCCAGAACCCTGATTCCTATGTCAGAGGAATCTGGAACTCTTAGAGAAAAAGGCTAATGAAGGGGCAATGTTTTCTATATATTTGAAAACACTAGGTTCAGAGTGAAGTCTCAGGATCCAAAAGGTGGCTGCAGTGGGGATTGAGGGGGCAGGATTGAGGCCTATTTCACAGTGCTCCAGGTGTTCTTCACTTTTAAAGAGAATGTAGATATACATAGGGACTTCCCCAATGGCTCAAGTAGTAAAGAATCCACCTGCAATGCAGGAGACACAGGAGACATGGGTTCAATTCCCTGGGTTGGAAAGATCCCCTGGAGAAGGAAATGTCCACTTACTCCAGTATTCTTGCCTGGGGGAAAAAAAACATGCACACACACACACACACACACACACACACACACACACACACATGCATACATGGCTTTTGCACAAAACTTTGGGAGAAGGAGTTCTTCTTTAAAAATTTAATTAAATTGGAATGTTTCTGACTTGATAAATATAAAAAGTATTACTTGGATTCAAATTCCAGGTGTTTTCACTTACTGGTCCTTGTTGATGACCGCCATGGGTAAGTTACTTCTTGCTGAGTCTCAGTTTACCAACCAAAAAATACTATAGATTATGAAAAAAGGAGAATTCAAAGATCAGGGGATATTATTTTTGCATTCTCCCTGAACCTTCTTATGCCAATATCACAGACAGTTGTAAACTTCCACAAACCTCTGTCCTCTGTCCATACTAAATTTAGGGGTCAGCAGGCAAGGTTCTTTAAACTATGAAAAGCCCAAGTACCATTCTATGGCCTTGAATGGTTCTATATGGCCCACAGGAATCTTTGCCTGGGTCAGGCTGTAATCACTATTTAATGGGAAACAACTTCCTTCCTTCCTTCTTTTCTTTAGGGCATGACTCACAAATACCTGGCATCCAGGCCTCTATGACTCCTCTGCTCACACTGTTTTAATTCCTGACAGCTCACTGTACCTCTAACACAAAAGAACCATATTGTCCTGGGAATCGTCAATTTAGCATGTTTCAGTTGCCCACTCTGATCACAGAGTCACTCCTGAACCTTAAATGCTAACTGTTGAAAATTAATCTGACACTTCGCGCATTCTCAGATGGAGACAAATGGACTCTAAATATTTTAAAGGACATTTTCTCAAAGCATCCAGCAGAATTGAAGTCTCCTGATTTTTCATTTCTCCTAAAACCTAAGCCAAATAAGCTAAATCACCAATATTGATGCTTCAGTTCCTCTAAAAACAATGGCTCTGCATACATGCTAGGTGATCAGAATGCATTTGCTTATCAAAGTTGAAAATCCATTTTGAGGAGCTTGTATCTGTGGATCTGCCTTCAGCTGGGTTCCTGACACTGAAGAATGAGAGTTGGTTCACCTTCTCTTAAAGTGTTTTAACTGTGCTGTAGTTAAAAAGAAGGAGGGACAAGCATAGAAAGTAAACTAAATGAAGGCCAAGGATGATCTAGTAGTTATAGCAACAAAGGCTTGAGTTTTAATATTAATGGAATTTTCAATAATTGTTGTCTTAATAGATTTCTTAAGTAGCTCTAAATTGTGAACCTTAATAAGCATTATTTAGGCAAATTTTTAATGGATGGATCCTTCTGAACTATGACTCACCCCTTAGAAGAATCAGAAAAATACTACCCTCTGAGAGTGGGTTTTTTTTTGTATCTGTAGCAGTATTTGTCTCTTTTTTAACCCAGCATCCTGCCGAATCAAGACAAACCTGCTGGAAATGGACATTTAAGATCAAAGGTATAATTGAGAGAGGCTGAAGGAAAAAAAACACTAAGGATGCTAGTCATCATTTTGGTGTTTACTATTGTTGGTTGTTATGACCCAGTTGTGAATCCTTTCCTCTTTTCACTATATACTCCTCTCCAGTTTACCTTGTCCTCACTCACTCTCATGGCTTGAAATACCATCTCCATGGTATTTCTTATGGCTCTCAAATTTCTATCTCCAACTTGGTCTGAGTTCCAGACTCCAATATGCAACTGCCTACTGGACGTTGTGATTTGGATGTCAGCGAAACATCTCCAAATCAACACATCCAAAACTATACTTCTTGTCTTCTCGTGCCACTGCTCCTACTTCAGTTCAGTTCAGTCATTCAGTCATTCCGACTCTTTGTGACCCCATGAATCACAGCACACCAGGCCTCCCTGTCCATCACCATCTCCTGGAGTTCACTCAAACTCACGTCCATCGAGTCCATGATGCCATCCAGCCATCTATCCTCTGACGTCCCCTTTTCCTCCTGCCCCCAATCCCTCCCAGCATCAGAGTCTTTTCCAATGAGTCAACTCTTCACATGAAGTGGCCAAAGTACTGGAGTTTTAGCTTCAGCATCATTCCTTCCAAAGAACACCCAGGGCTGATCTCCTTCAGAATGGACTGGTTGGATCTCCTTGCAGTCCAAGGGACTCTCAAGAGTCTTCTCCAACACTACAGTTCAAAGCATCAATTCTTTGGCACTCAGCCTTCTTCACAGTCCAACTCTCACATCCATACATGACCACAGGAAAAACCATAGCCTTGACTAGACAGACCTTTGTTAACAAAGTAATGTCTCTGTTTTTGAATATGCTATCT
The DNA here is from genome assembly GCF_014754425.2 of Oryx dammah. Lineage (NCBI taxonomy): Eukaryota > Metazoa > Chordata > Mammalia > Artiodactyla > Bovidae > Oryx > Oryx dammah. The sequence continues at coordinate 18,174,061 of NW_024070207.1, forward strand.
AGGTTGGTCAAAACTTTTCTTCCAAGGAGTAAGCATCTTTTAATTTCATGGCTGCAGTCACCATCTGCAGTGATTTGGGAGCCCCCCAAAACTAAAGTCAGCCACTGTTTCCCCATCTATTTCCCATGAAGTGATGGGACCACATGCCATGATCTTCTTTTTCTGAATGTTGAGCTTTAAGCCAACTTGTTCACTCTTCTCTTTCACTTTCATCAAGAGGCTTTTTAGCTCCTCTTCACTTTCTGCCATTAGGGTGGTATCATCTGCATATCTGAGGCTATTGATATTTCTCCCAGCAATCTTGATTCCAGCTTGTGTTTCTTCCAGTCCAGTATTTCTCATGATGTACTCTGCATATAAGTTAAATAAGCAGGGGGACAGTTTACAGCCTTGAATTACTCCTTTTCCTATTTGGAACCAGTCTGTTTTACCATGTTCAGTTCTAACTGTTACTTCCTGACCTGCATACAGGTTTCTCAAGAGGCAGGTCAGGTGGTCTGGTATTCCCATCTCTTTCAGAATTTTGCACAGTTTATTGTGATCCTCACAGTCAAAGGCTTTGGAATACTCAATGTAACAAACACAATTCTGGGTACTTGAGATATAGCAATAAACAGGTTTCTGACTTCCAGAATTTACATTTTATTTTATTTTTTTAAATATACATTTATTTATTTTAATTGGAGGCTAATTACTTTACAATATTGTATTGGTATTGCCATACATCAACATGAATCTACCACGGGTGTACACCTGTTCCCCATCCTGAATCCCCCGCCCACCTTGCTCCCCATCCCATTCCTCTGGGTCATCCCAGTACACCAGCCCCAAGCATCTTGTATCATGCATCGAACTTGGACTGGCGATTCATTTCACATATGATATTATACATGTTTCAATGCCATTCTCCCAAATCATCCCACCATTGCCCTCTCCCACAGAGTCCAAAAGACTGTTCTATACATCTGTATCTCTTTTGCTGTCTTGCATACAGGGTTATCATTACCATCTTTCTAAATTCCATATATTTGCATGAGTATACTGTATTGGTGTTTTTCCCTCTGGCTTACTTCACTCTGTAGGCTCCAGTTTCATCCACCTCATTAGAACTGATTCAAATGTATTCTTTTTAATGGCTGAGTAATACTCCATTGTGTATATGTACCATGACTTTCTTATCCATTCATCTCTAATGGACATCTAGGTTGCTTCCATGTCCTGGCTATTATAAACAGTGCTGCAATGAACAGTGGGATACACGTGTCTCTTTCAATTCTGGTTTCCTCAGTGGGTATGTCCAGCAATGGGATTGCTGGGTCATATGGCAGTACTATTTCCAGTTTTTTAAGGAATCTCCACACTGTTCTCCATAGTGGCTGTACTAGTTTGCATTCCCACCAACAGTGTACGAGGGTTCCCTTTTCTCCACACCCTCTCCAGCATTTATTGCTTGTAGACTTTTGGATAGCAGCCATTCTCACTAGCGTGAAATGGTACCTCATTGTTATTTTGATTTGCATTTCTCTGATAATGAGTGATGTTGAGCATCTTTTCATGTGTTTGTTAGCCATCAGTATGTCTTCTTTGGAGAAATGTCTGTTTAGTTTTTTGGCCCATTTTTTAATTGGGTCGTTTATCTTCCTGGAATTGAGCTGCAGGAGTTGCTTGTATATTTTTTGAGTTTAATCCTTTGTCAGTTGCTTCATTTGCTATTATTTTCTTCCATTCTGAAGGCTGTCTTTTCACCTTGCCTATAGTTTCCTTTGCTGTGCAGAAGCTTTTAATTATAATTAGGTCCCATTTGTTTATTTTTGCTTTTATTTCCAATATTCTGGGAGGTGGGTCACAGAGGATCCTGCTGTGATTTATGCCAGAGAGTGTTTTGCCTGTGTTCTCCTCTAGGAGTTTTATAGTTTCTGGTCTTATGTTTAGATCTTTTATCCATTTTGAGTTTATTTTTGTGTATGGTGTTAGAATGTGATCTAGTTTCATTCTTTTACAAGTGGTTGATCGGTTTTCCCAGCACCACTTGTTAAAGAGATTGTCTTTAATCCATTGTATATTCTTGCCTCCTCAGTTACAGATAAGGTGTCCAAAGTTGCATGGATTTATCTCTCGGCTTTCTATTTTGTTCCATTGATCTATATTTCTGTCTTTGTTCCAGTACCATACTGTCTTGATGACTGTGGCTTTGTAGTAGACCCTGAACTCAGGCAGGTTGATTCCTCCAGTTCCATTCTTCTTTCACAAGATTGCTTTGGCTATTTGAGGTTTTTTCTATTTCTATACAAACTGTGAAATTATTTGTTCTAGTTCTGTGAAAAATACCATTGGTAGCTTGACAGGGATTGCATTGAATCTATAGATTGCTTTGGGTAATATATTCATATTCACTGTATTCATTCTTCTGATCCATGAACACAGTATATTTCTCCATCTATTAATGTCCTCTTTGATGTCTATCAAAAGTATTTTATAGTTTTCTATATATAGGTCTTCAGTTTCTTTAGGTAGATATATTCCTAAGTATTTTATTCTTTTTGTTGCAATGGTGAACGGAATTGTTTCCTTAATTTCTCTTTCTGTTTTCTCATTATTAGTGTATAGGAATGCAAGGGAGTTCTGTGTGTTGATTTTATATCCTGCCACTTTATTCATTCATTAGCTCTAGTAATTTTCTGGTGGAGTTTTTAGGGTTTTCTATGTAGAGGATCATGTCATCTGCAAACAGTGAGAGTTTTACTTCTTCTTTTCTAATTTGGATTCCTTTTATTTCTTTTTCTTCTCTGATTGCTGTGGCCAAAACTGCCAAAACTATGTTGAATAGTAGTGGTGAGAGTGGGAACCCTTGTCTTGTTCCTGACTTTAGGGGAAATGCTTTCAATTTTTCACCATTGACGATAATGTTTGCTGTTGGTTTATCATACATGGCTTTTATTATGTTGAGGTATGTTCCTTCTACTCCTGCTTTCTGCAAGGCTTTTGTCATAAATGGATGTTGAATTTTGTCAAAGGCTCTCTCTGCATCTATCAAGATGCAGAGAAAGCCGTTGACACATGCTAGTAAAGTAATGCTCAAAATTCCCCAAGCCAGGCTTCAGCAATATGTGAACCGTGAACTTCCTGATGTTCAAGCTGGTTTTAGAAAAGGCAGAGGAACCAGAGATCAAATTGCCAACATCTGCTGGATCATGAAAAAAGCAAGAGAGTTCCAGAAAAACACCTATTTCTGCTTTATTGACTATGCCAAAGCCTTTGACTGTGTGGATCACAATAAACTGTGGAAAATTCTGAAAGAGATGGGACTACCAGACCACCTGACCTGCCTCTTGAGAAATCTGTATGCAGGTCAGGAAGCAACAGTTAGAACTGGACATGGAACAACAGACTGGTTCCAAATAGGAAAAGGACTACATCAAGGCTGTATATTGTCACCCTTCGTATTTAACTTATATGCAGAGTACATCATGAGAAACGCTGGACTGGAAGAAACACAAGCTGGAATCAAGATTGCTGGGAGAAATATCAATAGCCTCAGATATGCGGATGACACCACCCTTATGGCAGAAAGTGAAGAGGAACTAAAAAGCCTCTTGATGAAAGTGAAAGAGGAGAGTGAAAAAGTTGGCTTAAAGCTCAACATTCAGAAAACGAAGGTCATGGCATCTGGTCCTATCACTCCATGGGAAATAGATGGAGAAACAGTGGAAATAGATGGAAAATCAGTGGAAACAGTGTCAGACATTATTTTTTGGGGCTCCAAAATCACTGCAGATGGTTATTGCAGCCATGAAATTAAAAGACTCTTACTCCTTGGAAGAAAAGTTATGACCAACCTAAATAGCATATTCAAAAGCAGAGACATTACTTGGAAGGTCCATGTAGTCAAGGCTATGGTTTTTCCTGTGGTCATGTATGGATGTGAGAGTTGGACTGTGAAGAAGGCTGAGCACCGAAGAATTGATGCTTTTGAACTGTGGTGTTGGAGAAGACTCTTGAGAGTCCCTTGGACTGCAAGGAGATCAAACCAGTCCATTCTGAAGGAGATCAGCCCTGGGATTTCTTTGGAAGGAATGATGCTGAAGCTAAAACTCCAGTACTTTGGCCACCTCATGCGAAGAGTTGACTCATTGGAAAAGACTCTGATGCTGGGAGGGATTGGGGGCAGGAGGAGAAGGGGACGACAGAGGATGAGATGGCTGGATGGCATCACTGACTCGATGGATGTGAGTCTGAGTGAACTCCAGGAGATGGTGATGGACAGGGAGGCCTGGTGTGCTGCGATTCATGGGGTCACAAAGAGTCAAACATGACTGAGTAACTGAACTGAACTGATCGCATTATTCATTACATATTGACTCTTTATTTCTTCTAGGTCCTTGTTAAACCTTTCTTGCACCTTCTCAGTCCTTGTCTCCAGGCTATTTTTCTGTGATTCCATGTTGTTTTTAAGATTTAGGATCATTTTCACTCTCATTATTCAGAATTCTTTATCAGGTAGATTTCCTGTCTCTTCCTCTTTTGTTTGGTTTGATGGGCATTTATCCTGTTCTTCCAGGCCACTGCCCCTGGCCTCGGGTGGGGGTAGCTCCTCTAGGCTGCTCCTGCACTGTCACAGCCTGGCACTCTCAGCAGCTGCTCGGCCGGGAGGAGCAACGCCACATCCAAGGAATGGTGGCTATGCGGGCGCCAGAGAGCCTAGAGGAGCTATTCCATGTTCAAGGTGGGGAGGGGCAGTGGTGAGGAGATATCCATAATTCAAGATAAGGAGCACAAGCTATGCTTTGCTGGAGCAGCCTTGAAGAGATACCCCATGTCCAAAGTAAGAGAAACCCAAGTAAGACAGTAGGTGTTGCAAGAGGGCATCCAAGGGCAGACACACTGAAACCATACTCACAAAAAACTAGTCAATCTAATCACACTAGGACCACAGCCTTGTCTAACTCAATGAAACTAAGCTATGCCCTGTGGGGCCGCCCGAAACAGGCGGGCATGGTGGAGAGGTCTGACACAATGTGGTCCACTGGAGAAGGGAATGGCAAACCACTTCAGTATTCTTGCCTTTAGAACCCCATGAACAGTATGAAAAGGCAAAATGATAGGATACTGAAAGAGGAAATCCCCAGGGCAGTAGGTGCCCAATATGCTACTGGAGATCAGTGGAGAAATAACTCTAGACAGAATGAAGGGATGAAGCAATAGCAAAAGCAATAGCCAGTTGTGGATGTGACTGGTGACAGAAGCAAGGTCCGATGCTGTAAAGAGCAATATTGCATAGGAACCTGCAATGTGAGGTCCATGAATCAAGGCAAATTGGAAGTGGTCAAACAGGAATGGCAAGAGTGAACGTCGACATTCTAGGAATCAGCTAACTAAAATGGACTGGAATGGGTGAATTTAACTCAGATGATCATTATATCTACTGCTGTGGGCAGGAATCCCTTAGAAGAAATGGAGTAGCCATCATGGTCAGCAAGAGTCCAAAATGCAGTACTTGGATGCAATCTCAAAAACGACAGAATGATCTCTGTTCATTTCCAAGGCAAACCATTCAATATCACAGTAATCCAAGTCTATGCCCCGACCAGTAATGCTGAAGAAGCTGAAGTTGAACGGTTCTATGAAGACCTACAAGACCTCTTAAAACTAACACCCAAAAAAGTTGTCCTTTTCATTATAGGGGACTGGAATGCAAAAGTAGGAAGTCAAGAAACACCTGGAGTAACAGGCAAATTTGGCCTTGGAATGCAGAATGAAGCAGGGCAAAGACTAATAGAGTTTTGCCAGGCAAATGCACTGGTCATAGCAAACACCCTCTTCCAACAACAGACGTGAAGACTCTACACATAGAAATCACCAGATGGTCAACACCGAAATCAGATTGATTATATTCTTTGCAGCCAAAGATGGAGAAGCTCTATACAGTCAACAAAAACAAGACCAGGAGCTGACTGTGGCTCAGATCATGAACTCCTTATTACCAAATTCAGACTTAAATTGAAGAAAATAGGGAAAACCGCTAGACCATTCAGGTATGACCTCAATCAAATCCCTCATGATTATACAGTGGAAGTGAGAAATAGATTTAAGGGCCTAGATCTGATAGATAGAGTGCCTGATAAACTATGGAATGAGGTTCGTGACATTGTACAGGAGACAGGGATCAAGACCATCCCCATGGAAAAGAAATGCAAAAAAGCAAAATGGCTGTCTGGGGAGGCCTTACAAATAGCTGTGAAAAGAAGAGAAGTGAAAAGCAAAGGAGAAAATGAAAGATCTAAGCATCTGAATGCAGAGTTCCAAAGAATAGCAAGAAGAGATAAGAAAGCCTTCTTCAGAGATCAATGCAAAGAAATAGATGAGAAGAACAGAATGGGAAAGACTAGAGATCTTTTGAAGAAAATTAGAGATACCAAGGGAACATTTCATGCAAAGATGGGCTCGATAAAGGACAGAAAGGGTATGGACCTAACAGAAGCAGAAGATATTAAGAAGAGGTGGGAAGAATACATAGAAGAACTGTACAAAAAAGTTCTTCAAGACCAAGATAATCACGATGGTGTGAGCACTCACCTAGAGCCAGACATCCTGGAATGTGAAGTTAAGTGGGCCTTAGAAAGTAGCACTATGAACAAAGCTAGTGGAGGTGATGGAATTCCAGTTGAGCTATTTCAAATTCTGAAAGATGATGCTGTGAAAGTGCTTCACTCTATGCCAGCAAATTTGGAAAACTCAGCAGTGGCCACAGGACTGGAAAAGGTCAGTTTTCATTCCAATCCCAAAGAAAGGCAATGCCAAAGAATGCTCAAACTACTGCACAATTGCATTCATCTCACACGCTAGTAAAGTAATGCTTAAAATTCTCCAAGACAGGCTTCAGCAATACGTGAACTGTGAACTTCTAGATGTTCAAGCTGGTTTTAGAAAAGGTAGAGGAACCAGAGATCCAATTGCCAACATCCGCTGGATCATGGAAAAAGCAAGAGAGTTCCAGAAAAACATCTATTTCTGTTTTATTGACTATGCCAAAGCCTTTGACTGTGTGGATCACAATAAACTGTGGAAGATTCTGAGAGAGATGGGAATACCAAACCACCTGACCTGCCTCTTGAGAAATCTGTATGCAGGCCAGGAAGCAACAGTTAGAACTGGACATGGAAGAACAGACTGGTTCCAAATAGGAAAAGGAGTACGTCAAGACTGTATATTGTCACCCTGCTTATTTAACTTATATGCAGAGTACTTCAAGAAAAATGCTGGGCTGGAAGAAGCACAAGCTGGAATCAAGATTGCTGGGACAAATACCAATAGCCTCAGATATGCAGATGACACCACCCTTGTGGCAGAAAGTGAAGAGGAACTAAAAAGCCTCTTGATGAAAGTGAAAGAGGAGAGTGAACAAGTTGGCTTAAAGCTCAACATTCAGAAAACAATCATGGCATCTGGTCCTATTACTTCATGGGAAATAGATGGAGAAACAGTGGAAACTGTGTCAGACTTTATTTTGGGGGGCTACAAAATCACTGCAGATGGTGATTGTAGCCATGATATCAAAAGACACTTACTCCTTGGAAGAAAAATTATGACCAACCTAGATAGCATATTGAAAAGCAGAGACATTACCATGCCAACAAAGGTCCATCTAGGCAAGGCAAGACTATGGTTTTTCCAGTGGTCATCTATGGATTTGAGAGTTGGACTGTGAAGAAAGCTGAGCACCGAAGAATTGATGCTTTTGAACTGTGGTGTTGGAGAAGACTCTCGAGAGTCCCTTGGACTGCAAGGAGATCAAACCAGTCCATTCTTAAGGAGATCAGCCCTGGGATTTCTTTTGAGGGAATGATGCTGAAGCTGAAACTCCAGTACTTTGGCTACCTCATGTGAAGAGTTGACTCATTGGAAAAGACTCTGATGCTGGGAGGGATTGGGGGCAGGAAGAGAAGGGGCCAACAGAGGTTGAGATGGCTGGATGGCATCACTGACTCGATGGACGTGAGTCTGTGCAAACTCCGGGAGTTGGTGATGGACAGGGAGGCCTGGCGTGCTGTGATTCATGGGGTTGCAAAGAGTCGGACATAACTGAGTGACTGAACTGAACTGAACAATCCTGTTCCTTTACCTGCTGAGTATTCCTCTGTCTCTTCATCTTGTTTATATTGCTGTGTTTGGGGTGGCCTTTCTGTATTCTGGCAGTTTGTGGAGTTCTGTTTATTATGGAGTTTCTTCACTGTGGGTGTGGTTGTACCAGTGGTTTATCAATGTTTGCTGGTTAGGGAAGCTTGTGTTGGTGTTCTGCTGGGTGGAGCTGGATTTCTTCTCTCTGGAGTGTGATGAAGTGTCCAGTAATGAGTTATGAGATGTCAGTGGGTTTGGAGTGACTTTGGGCAGCCTGTATATTGAAGCTCAGGACTAAGTTCCTGTGTTGCTGGAGAATTTGTGTGGTATGTCTGGCTCTGGAACTTGTTGGCCCTTGGGTGGTGCTTGGTTTCAGTGTAGGTATGGAGGCATTTGATGAGCTCCTGTCGATTAATGTTCCCTGAAGTCAGGAGTTCTCTGGTGTTCTCAGGATTTGGACTTAAGCCTCCTGCTTCTGGTTTACAGTCTTATTTTTACAGTAGCCTCAAGACTTCTCCATCTATACAGCACCATTGGTAAAACATCTAGGTTAAAGATGAAAAGTTTCTCCACAATGAGGGACACCCAGAGAGGTTCACAGAGTGAAATGGAGAAGAGAAGAGGGAGGAGGGAGATAGAGGTGACCAGGATGAGATGAGGTGGAATCAAAAGAGGAGAGAGCAAGCTAGCCAGTAATCACTTTCTTATGTGTGCTCCACGCTTTGGACCACTCAGAGACGTTCACCGAGTTATACAGAGGAGAGAAGAGGAAGGAAGGAGACAGAGGTGGCCAGGAGGATAAAGGGGGGAATCAAAAGGAGAGAGACAGATCTAGCCAGTAATCAGTTCCCTAAGTGTTCTCCACTGTCTGGAACACACAAAGAGATTCAGAGAGTTGGGTAGAGAAGAGAAGGGGGAGGGAGGAGATAGAGGTGACCTGGTGGAGAAAAAGGAGAGTCCAAAGGGGGAGAGAGAAGTCAAGCCAGTAATCTCGCTCCCAAGTAAAAATGGGTACTGAAGACTGGGTTCTTAAAGGTACAAAATTGATAATAAATACCAAAAAGCAAAGATTAAAAATCTAGAGTAGAGGTTAGATTTTTAAGAATACAATATTAAAGGAAAAAAAGTCACAAAAATTATAATATATATATACATCAAATTTGATTTAAAAAATAGGGTCTCTCTTTTTTGCAAAGTAATATAGTAGGTTATTAAAATGAAAATTAAAGGAGTAACAGAGGATTTAAAAATTAAAAAAAAATTAAAGAATGAGAGTAAAAATAGTAAAAATATATCTAGGACTTTCTCTGGTGGTGTTGTGGGCAGTGGGGTCAGTTCATTTTCGGATAGTTCCTTGATCCAGCTTGTATTTCTCAAGAGCTATAGGCCCCTTCCTATGTAGTCGGTGCTAACTACAGGGTTTTAATCTATTGCACCTGTCACTTCCACAGAGGGTCCCTCTGTTTTAGCTTCTTGTGTTTTCTGGTCTCTTCAGTGTCTAATTTCCACCCTGGCACAAGGGAGTGGTGGTGGACACTTTTTTAGACTCATTTGTTCAGTCATGCTGCAGGGAGGGAGGAACACTGCAAACAAATAACACTGGCCCATGCTTGCCATGTCTTGGCCACACTGGGTTTGCCCCCGCTCATGGCGTGAGTGCTTTCCCTGTCTACACTGCTTAGGCTCTAGGTTGCTCTGCTGGGAACTGTCCGAGGCTGGCCCTGGGCTGCATGCACCTCCCAGGTCTAAGCCACTCAGGTTCAGGTACTCGGGTAGTCCTCAGAGGTGCAGATTCAGTTGGGCCTGCATTTTGTGCCCTTCCCAAGTCCAAGCAGCTCAGGTGACCAGGTGTTTGGCGAGCACGGTCGCTACAACTTATTGCCTCCCCAGTCCCTGCCACTTGGTTTTCTGGGTGTACAACCAGCGCACTTTTTCAGGTGGATGTTGACCGTTCAGAATCCCAAGAAGTCTTGGTTAGCAATGAAGCCAGCTTGCAGTTTGGTAGACAGTGCCTCTCTGGGGCCGCAATTACCCCCTTTTGGCTCTGGCTGCCCTCATCTGCCTGTCACTGGAGGTGGATGGGCCAGTCTGCAGCTGGCTATCTCTGCTCAGTCCTTTGTTCTGTGAGTGGGCCTGCTAATGTCTTAGTTTAGCGCTTTTCAAGTAGCTCTAGTCAGTTCTCTGTTCTGTGAGCAGGCCTGGCGGTGTCTCAGGTTAGTGCTTTTCACCTGGTAGTTATCCCAATGTCTGGTTTGCTAGCCCAAGTTAGTTCCCTCAGATTGCCCTCGGGGCATTCAGGCCCGGTCCTTACTCTAAGCTATACAGCTGGCGCCTCCCTGCCCAGCCCCTGCTTGCTAGTGGCAGATGCAGGCGTCTGTGCTGCTTCCCCGCTGAGGGAGTTACCATTGGTTACATAATCTGTGAGTTTTCATCATTTATTTATTGTTCCTCCCGGTTATGTTGCCCTCTGTGGTTCCAAGGCTCGCCACAGACTCGGCAGTGAGAGTGTTTCCTGGTGTTTGGAAACTTCTCTCCTTTTTAAGACTCACTTCCCAGGACGGAGCTCTGTCCCTACCTCTTTTGTCTCTCTTTTTATCTTTTATATTTTTTCCTACCTCCTCTCGAAGACACTGGGCTGCTTTTTTGGGTGCCTGATGTCCTCTTCCAGCATTCAGAAGTTGTTTTGTGGAATTTACTCAGCGTTCAAATGTTCTTTTGATGAATTTATGAGCGAGAAAGTGGTCTCCCCGTCCTATTCCTTTGCCATCTTAGGACCACCTCCGCAGAATTTACATTTTAGTGGTAGAGAGTAATAATGAAAATCAAACAAGCAAGTAAATAATGGGTGCATATATACATATATATATATATATATATATATATATAGAGAGAGAGAGAGAGAGAGAGAATTTTAAAGCAAAGTTGCTAAGGAGATAATGATGGGGAAGATAGTGTATTTGATAGGAGTGATTAAGGAAGTTTTCTCTCTGAGAAGACATATTAAGGAAAACCTGAACAAAAAGAGGTATTAATAATATATCATGCAAATATCTGGGGGAACATTTTACCTGGGGGAAACAGAGAGTGCAAGTGCCCTGAGATGTTAAGATGCTTGGTGTGTTTGAGAAAAAGCCTATTGGCTGGAAAACAGTAAGTGAAAAGAAAAATTTTAGGAAATGGAGTCAAATAGGTAGCCAGGAGCCAGATCATATATGTACTTATAGGCCATTATGAGGAGAATTGGATTTTTGTTTTGATTTGATTTTTGTTCAAGTGTGATAAAAAGCCATCACACGTTTCTGATGAGAGAAGTTGCATGATTGGATTTAGATTTTTAAAAGATCTCTTGTCATTGTGATGGGAGTAGACTGCAGGGGAGCTGAGTAGAAGCAGGGAGACCTGTCAGGATCTGTTGCAACAGTCCAGGAGAGAGAAAATGGTAGGTGCACTCAAGTGATAGCAATGCATATACTAAGATGTGTTTAGATACACTCTGTATTTTGTACATAGAGCTAATGAATTTGTCTATCTAAGGGAATGGCACAACAACCATCAATCCAGTCTGCAAGCCAGAAAACTAGGAGTCATTCTCAGCCCTTTCTTTTTACTTCACATCTGCCCACATCTATAATCCATTGCTAGAATCTGTTGATTCTCCTCAAGTGAAGACTGGAAAGAAGGGCATTTCTGGCAGAAAGAGAGGCATGTGGAATGAAATAAAATGCATAGTAGGATCAGCTAGACCACAGAGTATTTTTCAAGGAAACTATTTGAAGAAACAGCATCCAAGTTTAAATATTGGTACAAGGAATAACCTTGTCTGACTCCTCCCTCAACTTAAATTATGTTAACCGCATTTCATGCTCCCACAATTCCTTGTTATTTTCCATAATGACATTTTTCACAAGTTGTGGGTACATACTCATTCATTTGCTTACTCCATGTTGGTTTAAACTCACTAGGCTGAAAGTTGATGTTAATGCAAGGACCAAATCTTACTTTATATCTCTAGTGCCTAGTACTTGGTTCATAGAATGTACTCAGTGTTTGATAAATGAATAACTGAGTGAATATAAACATAAAAACTTTATTCTAAAGAGAATGCTGATGATCTTCTATGAGTGACTTAGAGGACTGACAAAGAATGAGGTTAGGCATAAGAAAAAACATCTTGACCAAAATATTTCTAAATCCCAGAATGAACCTAAAACTAATAGGATCGCATTTCTTACATTCAGCAAATAAGAGACTTCTAGGTACTGGATATAAAAGAGTTTGTTTCCAAATGACCTAAATGGTCTCTAAATTTCCTTCTAGAATTTTAAGATTCTGAGAAGTATAATTGACAAACCATGAATCTAAAGAGCATTCACTGACTTGTTGATTTGATAAAAATGTACTGAGTACCTAGTCTATACTAGGCAATGGGCTGGGCATTGTGGCCTCAAGATCAATTTACATTCCCTACTCAAGAGTCTGCATACTAGTAAGGGCATTCATTTGAGAGATATGCAGAGTATAAGTGGACATGATTTCCTATTTCCAGGTCTAGACTTTAAGTGTGACATCTTCAGTTCAATTCAGTTCAGTTCAGTCGCTCAGTCGTGTCCGACTCTTTGCGACCCCATGAATTGCAGCACGCCAGGCCTCCTTGTCCATCACTATCTCCCGTAGTTCACTCAGACACATCCATCGAATATCTCCCGTAGTTCACTCAGACTCACGTCCATCGAGTCCGTGATGCCATCCAGCCGTCTCATCCTCGGTCATCCCCTTCTCCTGCCCCCAATCCCTCCCAGCATCAGAGTCTTTTCCATTGAGTCAACTCTTCACATGAGGTGGCCAAAGTACTGGAGTTTCAGCTTTAGCGTCATTCCTTCCAAAGAAATCCCAGGGCTGATCTCCTTCAGAATGGACTGGTTGGATCTCCTTGCAGTCCAAGGGACTCTCAAGAGTCTTCTCCAACACCACAGTTCAAAAGCATCAATTCTTCAGTGCTCAGCCTTCTTCACAGTCCAACTCTCACATCCATACATGACTACAGGAAAAACCATAGCCTTGACTAGACGGACCTTAGTCGGCAAAGTAATGTCTCTGCTTTTGAATATACTCTCTAGGTTGGTCATAACTTTTCTTCCAAGGAGTAAGGGTCTTTTAATTTCATGGCTGCAGTCACCATCTGCACTGATTTTGGAGCCCCCCAAAATAAGTCTGACACTGTTTCTGCTGTTTCCTCATCTATTTCTCATGAAGTGATGGGACCGGATGCCATGATCTTCATTTTCTGAATGTTGAGCTTTAAGTCAACATTTTGACTCTCCTCTTTTACTTCCATTAAGAGGCTTTTTAGCTCCTCTTCACTTTCTGCCATAAGGGTGGTGTCATCTGCATATCTGAGGCTATTGGTATTTCTCCTAGCAATCTTGATTCCAGCTTGTGTTTCTTCCAGTCTAGCGTTTCTCATGATGTACTCTGCACATAAGTTAAATAAGCAGGGTGACAAAATACAGCCTTGACGTACTCCTTTTCCTATTTGGAACCAGTCTGTTGTTCCATGTCCAGTTCTAACTGTTGCTTCCTGACCTACATACAGATTTCTCAAGAGGCAGGTTACGTGGTCTGGTATTCCCATCTCTTTCAGAATTTTTCACAGCTTATTGTGATCCACACAGTCAAAGGCTTTGGCATAGTCAATAAAGCAGAAATAGATGTTTTTCTGGAACTCTCTTGCTTTTTCCATGATCCAGCGGATGTTGGCAATTGGATCTCTGGTTCCTCTGCCTTTTCTAAAACCAGCTTGAACATCAGGGAGTTCACAGTTCACGTATTGCTGAAGCCTGGCTTAGAGAATTTTGAGCATTACTTTACTAGCATGTGAGATGAGTGCAATTTTGCGGTAGTTTGAGTATTCTTTGGCATTGCCTTTCTTTGGGATTGGAATGAAAACTGACCTTTTCCAGTCCTGTGGCCACTGCTGAGTTTTCCAAATCTGCTGGCATATTGAGTGCAGCACTTTCACAGCATCATCTTTCAGGATTTGAAACAGCTCAACTGGAAGTCCATCACCTCCACTAGCTTTGTTCGTAGTGATGCTTTCTAAGGCCCACTTGACTTCACCTTCCAAGATGTCTGGGTCTAGATTAGTGATCACACCACCATGATCATCTTGGTCGTGAAGATCTTTCTTGTGCAGTTCTTCCATGTATTCTTGCCACCTCTTCTTAAAGTCTTCTGCTTCTGTTAGGTCCATACCATTTCTGTCCTTTATTGAGCCCATCTTTGCATGAAATTTTCCCTTGGTATCTCTAATTTTCTTGAGGAGATCTCTAGTCTTTCCCATTCTGTTATTTTCCTCTATTTCTTTGCACTGATCGCTGAAGAAGGCTTTCTTATCTCTTCTTGCTATTCTTTGGACATCTTAAAGAATGTCAGTAAATTGGTCCATGTGGTTGTCAATGTTCTCTGAGAAAGAGATACCAAGATGGAATTTAATATCTATGGATTTTATTAGGGGAAACACCTGTGAGAGGAAATGGGGAGAGCAGCTGTAAAGTCTGGGAGAACTGTCAGACCAGAAGTTAAGCCTGACTTTGAGTAAAAGACAGAGGGAAGGAAAGTCCAGCAAAGTGCCCTAGACTTCCGAGCAGTCTACAGAGATTTGTTTGAGCCTTGAGAAGTCAGCCATCAGGGAAGCCCTGTGTCTTCCAGGGATGGGGCTTCCTTCATTTCTCTGTAGTACTTAGAAGTGTGATTTGGGAGCAGATGATATGATGGATTTCAAAGCGCAGTACCTATGGCCTCTGGTCAGTTATGCTCATTGTAGTTGTGGGAGGGAAGGGTGTAAAAAACATCGTTATGGCTGCTACATCCCATTATGAAGTTATGAAAGCTTATGCAAACTACAGATATCTTCTTGGAGGATATACCATGAATAGTTTACCAGGGAGAACATTAGACATGTACTTTCATGGAAAACAGCCAACTGAAATAGTGAAACATAAGAAACTGACTACCAGGTTGTTAGTGAAAGAAGCACTCAAGCTTAGCGTTCCTGGTTTATATGTTCAGCAGATCCATGCAGTTGGATGTATTCTGTTTCATTGTGCTGGTCTTTGTTTTTATTGACACTATAATAAAGGTGTTACCAACTTTGGCAAGGGTATAGCCATATCCATGACTGACTTCTAGCATTGTTTCCCTTCAATTCAGCCTTCTAAATATGCTCATATTCAGCCTTCTAAACACCATTAGGCAATGAGACAGCTATTGGTAAATCCATAGTAACAGCGGCAAAGGCGAGTGGGATCCTGTTTTCTTTATTTTCCTCGTTTTACTCTGTATCAATTATGGTATTCTATATTATGCAGCAGTAAGAAATAACTTGATAAACTACAGCAATGTGAATTGTTGTTGTTCAGTCACTAAGTTGCATTCAACTCTTTGTGATCCCATGCACTGCAGCAGGCTAGGCTTCCCTGTCCTTCACTATCACCCCAAGTTTCCTCAAACTCATGTCCATTGAGTCAATGATGCCTTCAAACCATCTCATCCTCTGTCACCCTCTTCTCCTCCTGTGCTCAATCTTTCCCAGCACCAGGGTCTTTTCCAGTGAGTCAGCTCTTCGTATCAGGTGGCCAAAATAGTGGAGCTTCAACTTTAGCATCAGTCATTCCAATGAATATTCAAGGTTTCTTTGCTTTAAGATTGACTAGTTTGATCTCCTTGCAGTCCAAGGGACTCTTGAGAGTCTTCTCCAGCACCACAGTTTGAAAGCATCAGTTCTTCAGTGCTCAGCCTTTTTTATGGTCCAACTCTCACATCTGTACATGACTACTGGAAAAATCATAGATTTGACTATACGAATCTTTGTTGACAAAGTGGTTTCTCTGCTTCTTAATACACTATCTTGGTTTGTCATAGGTTTTCTTGACTTTAATTGGCAGAAGTTTATTTTTCATTCCCCTTGTGGATGGGCTGGGGCTCTTCTCTACATTGTCTTTATTCTGGGACCCAGGCTAAAGGAATTTCCACCATCCATAATACTGCTACTCATTGCTGTAGAGAGGAAAAACAGCAAGTAACCAAACATACAGTGTTAAAACTTTTGCCCAAAAGTGGTGTGTATCTCATTATACTGACCCAAACAAACCAGATGCCCAAGCCCTGACTTCCAGGGAGTGGGAAGTATTATCTTTCCACAGGGAGGTGATCCTCATGTTAGTGAACACTAACACAGGGCATACATTGCCCATCTGGACAGTCTTGTCTGTAGCCCTGGTACCTAGGAAGGTACTTGGCAAATAGTTGGTGTTTGTTCCATATAGATTTGTTGAATGAGTTAATGATATTTAAACCTGAATGTGAAAGACCCTTCAAGTCCCTAGCATTTCTTCATTTCATCTCTTGAACTATGGATTATCCAGCCTGATAAGTACAAAGGGAGAGAGTTATAAGAAACTTACAGGCAGGATTGGTAAGTAATGATCACTTACCAATGTGATCCCCCTTACCAGTGGGAGCCTGATAAGTCCTAGAAAAGAAACCCTTTTCATGAGTTTGTCAACAAGAGAAGTAATACTCCTGTGTCCAGGGGATTATAATTTCTAGGCTTGATTCCAAAAGTGCTCTCCAAGTCAGTAAGTGTTTATTAGAAGCCAACTCCATGGCAAATTAAAACTAAGGATTACAGTGGAGAGAGCAGGGCATCTATCTATGAGTATTATAAGACATAGATTCTGCTCTTGGAAGTTTATAGTCCTATTGGGAAGACAAGGTATATGTAATAAAAACAACATGGCGCTTGAATAAGCTTGAATAGTGCTTCAATAAGCACTATGTAATGGAAAGAACATTGACTTGAAGCAAGGTCAATCTGGATTTGAATTCTGGATCTACCGGTTTCTTTTGTGTGATTTTGGAAATGTGTTTTAACTTTCCTGGGCTTTATTTTACTCATCTGTGAAATGAGGTTAATGGCAGAGCCTATGTCACAGGGTTGTTGTGCATATTAAATGGGATAATGTGTGTCACAATCCTAGCACAGAGTAAGCAGGAGGGAAATAATAGCTAAAATTTACTCAACACCTATTAAGTGATTTTACAGTTCTAAGTTCTCTGTGTGCACGTGTTTCATGGTTCATATCAAGATGGTGGTGGTGGTGGTGTATGTGTGTGTGTAATCCTTTAATCTTTAACACAGTCCTGTGAAGTGGGTGATTTAGATACTATTATTAGCCCCATTTTATAAATAAGAAAGCTGAGGCACAGAGAGATTATATAGTTTACCCAAGATATATAGCTAGTAAGTGGGAGCTGACCTATGAAGTCAAACAGCCTGGTCCTAGTGGCTGTACTCCTAATCACTATGCTATGCTGGAGGTCAGCATGGAACATGCAGAAAACATTAAGACAAAACCACATGTGGTATAAGCGTATATGTCAGAGGGCAACAGCCTATAGAGCGGGAAGTAGGTCACGGTAACATTGTAGAGTTTTGAAAGTAGACGAATTTTGATTATTGAAATCATTGTCTTCAAATACGTTAAAGACAAAAAACAGTGGCTATTATTAGTTGTAATGAGGCCTCCTGGTGGCTCAGACGGTAAAGCATCTGCCTGCAGTGTGGGAGACCCAGATTCGATCCCTGGGTTGGGAAGATCCCCCCTGGAGAAGGAAATGGCAACCCACTGCAGTACTCTTGCCTGGAAAAATTCCACGGACTAAGGAGCCTGGTAGGCTACAGTCCATGGGGTCACAAAGAGTCGGACACGACTGAGTGACTTCACATACAATGAGTAACTTGAGAACGATTTGAGAGTATTCATAAAAAAGTGCTTGTATTTCTTGGCAGAGATATAAATGTTGAGGTCTTTAAAGAGGGAAGCTGTTGAATCAGGGTGAAATAAAGACAGCTTCATGAAGAAAAGCAGAATCTGAAGACTTGAAATTTTCAGGTAGGAAAATGAGCCAAAGAGCATGGTGTGTGGAGAGGTGATGACAAACAAGACAGGCAGTCCTGACTGAAGAGGAAGGATTATCTTAAGGAATCATGATACAAATTGATACCATAATAATAAAATAAGGACAGTGGCACTATTGCTTTTCCTGAGTATTGCACAGTCCCCTTTGTACAGATCAGTTCTCTGTGGTAGAAAGAGCACTGGACTGTGTCTGTAGAACTAAGTTCACACATCACTGCTGTCACATACTAACTGGATAACATTGGGCATATGGCTGGCCTTTTCTAATTCTCAATTTCCCCATTTCTACTGTGAATATAAGAATGTGATATTTAGCAGAGAGTTGTTTTAGGAAATAATTCATACAGTAGCTATGAAAATAGTGAAGTGAAGTGAAGTGAAAGTTGCTCAGTTGTGTCTGACTCTTTGTGACCCCATGGACTAGACAGTCCATGGAATTCTCCAGGCCAGAATACTGGAGTGGGTAGCCCTTCCCTTCTCCAAGGGGTCTTCCCAACCCAAGGATCGAACTCAAGGTCTCCCTCATTGCAGGCAGATTCTTTACCAGCTGAGCCACCAGGGAAGCCCAAAAATAGTGAAAGGACTCCTCAAATGCTCTTTTTTTCTATATCTCATTGGATCTTCATGTGAAGTGCATAGTACAAGTCTCATTACTGAACAATTCTTTTTCCCAGAGAAAAAGAAACTGAGATTCAGAGAAACTGAAGTTTAGATAAATTAAGTCATTTGCCCCACAAACTACATGGCCGTTTGGCAGTTTCAGGTCATTTTGACTTTCAGTCTAAAATAAATCCCTTGTCATTACATGTCCAGTAAGACAGTTACTGTACTCTGGAGAGTCCCTTGGACTGTGAGGAGATCAAACCAGTCAATCCTTAAGGAGATCAGTCCTGAATATTCATTGGAAGGACTGATACTGAAGTTGAAGTTCCAACACTTTGGCTACCGGATGCAAACAGCTGACTCATTGGAAATGACCCTGATGGTGGGAAACATTGAAGGCAAAAGGAGAAGGGAGTGGCAGAGGATGAGATGGTTGGGTAGCATCACTGACTCAATGGACATGAGTTTGAGCCAACTCGGGAAGATGGTGAAGGACAGGGAAGCCTGGCGTGCTGCAGTCCATGGGGGCACAAAGAGTCAGACACAGTTTAGGGACTGAACAGCAACAGAGACAGTTAGAGGACACTGTGATTTTGTGGGAACAGGACCCAAGATAGGAACATTTTATGTAAGAAAAAGAGGAGCAAGACCATGTCTGTGTGGGTCCTTGCATGGGAAAAGGGGATTAGAAGAGAGCTGTAAGTAGCCTGGAGGCAGCCTGAAGGTCTGGTGGGTGGGATAAGGTACCTAAATTGGTAGCAGGATACAGAAATTGTGGAGAGCACCACTGACCAATGTTCCTTCCCTCTGAGTTTGACCAGGACCAGTTTGACCAGGATGAGCATTGACCCTGTCTCTTAGAATGTGCATTTTGCAAAGAGAATTTGAGCCAGATTCATGAATATATATATATATATATATATATACACACACACACACATACATATACATATATATGTGTGTGTATATGGGCACATGTATGAATACACACCCAATGATGGGGTGACGGGAGAAAAGGGAAAGAGTGATGTTTGAGTTTGTTTTCAACAGAAACATGGCATCTAAACATGAGTTCCATACACCTGTACAAAACATCACAAGGCAAAAGCCAGAATAAACACCATTCGTTCCTATGTACTTGACCTAAATAGACACCAACTAGTTCTATCAACTATCTCCCTGTCTCTTTCCCTCCCTAAGCACTGGATTGCATCCTCCCCTTCTCCTACATGCACCAGTTGCAGCATGGTGATATGTGGAGAAATTGAATTCATTAGGATTTTTATGGATAATTATAGTTGCAATATGCTTGGAGTCATTTTATTAGAGCAATTATGAGGTAATTAATCTTGTCAGTAACCTCTGGAGTGAATGTGTGTTTTCTGTATTCTCCAAGCTTTTTGCCTCTGTTCAAGTTTCAGAAAGTATCCAAATGTATTTGCTACTTCTGATGCTCTCATCAACCCCCACCCTCCACCTCCAGAGCTGGAAGCCAGCAGGGAGCCCAGAGAAAAATTATTTTCTTGACCAAGGAAGTAGAAAACAGAAGACTTTTCGTTGCTCTTTGCCTTTTTTTTTTCCTTGTTCTTTGCTATTTACGAATGAATCACTATCTGGGGTCAGGTATCTCTCTGTAGCTAGTTCTCTCCAAATTAGGAGCACTGAGTGCTGCTGGAGAATGACTAGCAATGTAAGGGTCTCTGAATCCTGTTCCCCACATTGAATACCCATGTGCTTCAATTTCCAAGACCACCTCATAAGCAAAAGCTGAATATACAGTACCATGAAATTTGGATGCTTAGCATCACAATTGTCAAAAGATGATTCCTTACCCAGACATTCCCTATAATAGGCATTTAATATAGGATCTAGTTTACAAAACCAATTAAACAAAAAAAAAAATCTCATGAACTTAAACTTTTAGAAAATGCTGGTTTGCTAAGCCCAGAACCTAACTCTGCCTCAGTATTTTAAAAAATATTACTGAACTTAAGCTAAAGAAAAATACATTAATATGTTTCATATGTGTGTGTGTGTGCATATATGTCTTTTTTTAAAAGTAAAGACCATACTAGAAACTTGAAACCTTTTTTTAATGCAACTGTTCATTGACTTTCAGTCCTCAAGTTCCACTTTACTTCCCAAGAACACACCTACTGTGTAAAAAGGGCACCTTTGCCCTTCCTATTGTGCTTTTGAAAGCTTCTGTCCTAAGAATTGCTAATGGTAATGCAGGCAACCTGTGGAGAATCAAAGGATAAGCCAGTCTGGTTTGATCTTCTTCTTATGACTAGTTCTCTAACTCAAAGGTAATGCCAGGAATAGTCATTATTCTCCATGTAGGTGAGATGGCTGAAGAGATAGATGTGACAAGCCATCATCTCTGTTAGGAGAACTTTTGTCTTTCTTCCATGGCTGACTGAGTCAGAGAGGGCCTGCATTAAATGCCCCCATTTATAGACATATACCCAGTTCTGAAAGCCTGAATCCCAGTAATTGATATGTTTTCCTCAATTTGTTTCTTTTGTGTTATTCTCTTTCTTTAGCTGCTAGCTCTATACAGAACACAGTATCTATTATCCACTCAGTTTTTTAAATGAAGCATATACTTCCAGTGAGTTTTTGGAATGCTATGGTTATCTGCTATATTACCTGAAAATTATGTGCTAATATCTTTGATAATCTTAAAAATAAGAATGGGATACCAGTCTCTATGGTGTCACGTGAATAGCAGGATGTCTACCTACCATGGGACAGAATAGAGGGAATTGAGATTGTTCTTGGTTAAGATTATTCCCCTTTCTGGCACTAAAAGAAATCTAATTAAAAATACAATTTACATTATAACATACACATATATATACACACACACTGTGATATTTTATGGTTATAAAACCATTGCTAAGGTTATAATGTTTGCAAGATAACATCCCAGTTTTGGGACATGGAAGTAGTGCCCACAGTGAGGTTGGTGGCTGTTCAGAATATTAGACAACAAGCAAAATTGTAACTCTACAGTAGTTTGAGCAGTTTGGGGGTTTTCTCACACTAAAGTAGGTTTCTAGATGTGTTGCTTGACTGGCTTGTTGTTGTTTAGTCACTCAGTTGTGTCCCACTCTTTGCAACCCCATGGACTGCAGCTCACCAGCCTTCCTTGTCCTTCACCATCTCCTAGAGTTTGCTCAAATTCATGTCCATTGAGTTGGTGATGCCATCTGACCATCTCATCCTCTGTTACCCCCATCTCCTCCTGCCCTCAATCTTTCCCAGCATCAGGGTCTTTTCTAATGAGTCAGCTCTTTGCATCAGGTGGCCAAGTATCAGAGCTTCAGCTTCAGCATCAGTCCTTCAATGACAGGCTAGTATCTAGAATTTAGAACTGATTGAGAGACATAAAAAAGCAACTGTTAATACCCAGGAAACTTCACTGGGACTGTTCTTTATAAATAAAACATGTCTAGAAATGGTTCTTCATTTCTTAGGGGATCTTTGATGACTTTGGAAATCAGATGAAAGCCATTTATTCTCTCCAGAGAAATACCTATGTGCACATATTTTGTCAATAATTATGGGAGGTACACTGATCTTATAAATCCTGTTCTAGGTAAATATTACACCAAGTTGCTGAGTGGAGAAGCCTAAGCAGTCTTTGGACCTATAGCATAGGCAAAGCTTTGGTTGATGAGGGCAGTGGATCAAATGTTTTCAGTGAGTCCTTTGTTGTGCTTAGTCGCTCAGTCATTTTTGATTCTTTGCAGACCCCTCGATTGTAGCCCGCCAGGCTCTTCTGTCAATGAGGATTCTCCAGGCAAGAATACTGGAGTGGTTGGCCATGCCCTCCTCCAGGAAATTTTTCCAACCCAGGGATTGAACCTAGGTCTCCTGCATTGCAGGTTGATTCTTTACCATCTGAGCTACCAGGGCTACTCAAAATAGAACTGTTTGTACCTCAGAACTTGTCTGTATCTGTTACATAGTTTGCATCTCATGCTACTTCTAACCCCAATACTTTGACTCAGTCTTAGTCTTTGGGAAATATATAGCATATTTTTTTGTAAGTTCTCTGGTGTTTTTCCATAGTTAACATCCTAGGAAATTCATTTCATTAGTAATTAGCAAGCTCAATACCTGATCTGACTATGAATAAGAAATGACTTCTTTTAATGCTCTGTGTACATTCTACTTTGGGCTTTCCAGGTGGCTCAGTAGTAAAGAATCTGCCTGCCAATGCTAGAGACCCAGGTTCAATCCCTAGGTCAGGAAGATCCCTTGGAAAAGGAAATGGCAACCTACTTTAGTATTCTTGCCTGGGAAATTCCATGGACAGAGGAGCCTGATGGGCTACTGTCCATGTGGTCGCAGAATCAGACACAACTGAGTGACTTAGCACTATACCTTCTAATATACCCATCAGTGTACCATTCAAGGACAGGAGAGACCAGTTTCTGAGCAGACCTTGGTTTGTCTACTGTAATTAGATGTTGCTGTAAATATGTTTTCTTATAATTTAACTGTACAACACTCTTTCTTTTTGCCTCCAAGGCCTGCTCCCAAAAGCTAAGGGCTTTTGATTCATAGTATGTTCATGAGTTTCCATATGTTAATGCTCCACTCTAGAAGATGTTATAGAGGCAATGTAAGAGCTACTTACTTTTTGAAAGTGATTTTGTTACTTTTAAGTGCATCCAAAAGAAGTTTTGTTCTCATAGAGCCCTTGAACGAAACTTCTCCCAAGACAAGAGCTGGTGTCTTTTTTCATCTTACTTCTCATAGTCTCCTGCTACTGACACCTTCTGCTTTCCTTTTGATATTGTTGCCTTCTCTATCCCCCTTTCTCCCTGACTTCCAGGACATTATGCTTTTTGCTGTTTGCCATGAACTTCCTTTCTTCATGTCCAGTTGAAGTGTAGAAATTCCACTACTTCTCTTTTCTTCCCTTGTTGCCCACAAGTGGTTCCAATAAGCCCTTATCCTCAAAGGGCCAAACCAAGTGCCTCACTGGTCCTCACTATAGGTCCTGCCAGTGCAGATCAGAGCTGCAGGGACAGCCCATCCATGAACTATGCCAGTGGCACATACCAGGGCCTTCTCCCTGCCCCTTTTCCTCTTACCCTTCTGAGATTCTAAGCCTCAGAGTCAAATTCAGTACCTGGAACTTCTGGGGTGTTATGGCCAATCGTTTTCAGCTGTAGCTGATGGAAAGGGTCCCAGAAAAGAATAAGCTTAATGGGTCTCTTCCCATTTCCACCCTCATCTCTAATGCCAACAGAGATGGCACACTAAGTGCTTATCAGATACACTAAGTAGAGCTCCTTAAGTTGGCATTTCTTTTTTCTTTCCCATTAGAATTACTGTGCAATTTGTATAGTGGGTTTATATATTGAAGTACATGAAGATTGTACCCAAATGTCTCAATTCCAAAAATCAGGTTAGTGACAATAATCAGTTGTATTTTATGTTGCTGAAATATATTACTGAAAAATACTGCTGAAATATATTCCTTGATGCCAGAATGAACTCTCTGACCATTTCTTTGCATGTTCTTTACCACATGACAGAGGGGTGGAAGGATCAAAACTGCTTTTCTTCCAGAGAAGTCAAGGTTCTGTGGGAACAGCTTCCAAGGTCCACCTTAAAGTATGCAAAATCCTTTATCATTTGCCCTACCAAAAGACCTGGAATTCCCCAACCCTAACATTCTCTCTCTCTCTTTTTTTTTTCTTTTAAACACAATTCATGAGGTTCTCACGGCAAGTATACTAGGGTGGTTTGCCATTCCTTCCTCTGATATAATGGACATGAACTTGGGCAAACTCTAGGAGGTGGTGAAGGACAGGGAAGCCTGGTGTGCTGAAGTCCATGGAGTCACAAAGAGTGGGACACTGGGTAACTGAATAACAACAACTATTCTCTGGGTTGCCTTAGTGCCTTAGGTCATTCTATTGTCCCCTTTCCCTCCTTTATCTGGTAAATTCTTATGGATATTTTAAGACTCAGCCCAAACATGGGTTCCACTCTAGAATCCCTGGGTGCATCTTAGGAGCTATTGCAGAATTAAATAAGTCCCCTTTAACTGTACTACACTCTGTATTTAACTTCTCCCCCAAACTCAAAGACATCTGTGATCTCCTCCTAGAACCCCCTTCCCTATTCCCCACCCCGCCCCAGCTCTCAGAATAACCTCAGAGTATCCTGCCAGTCTCTTGTTTCGCCTTCCCTCTGAGTTTTCATCTCTTAAGAATCTGTTTCCTCAACATTTACATCTCCATTCCTTAGAGGGGTGGGATGGAGGAGGGGAGGGAAAAAAAGAATCCCTTTTCTTTGCCATCTTTTTCTTGGCCCGTTTTCTTGGGGGGGGGGGGGACTCTAAAGATAAGAGTTAGGAGAAATGGAAAGACAAATTGTGTCTATCTCTGTCCTTTTTCCACTTCTGACTGCCTTCTTCTGTGTTCCAGTGAGCTCTATCTCACCTACCAGAAGACTCTAGAAGAGAAGCTACTGCTGTCCATGCTACCCATCCCCATTTTCTCTCTTTTCTCAGCCCCAAGTGTCTACAGCATGGTACAGAGGCCATACTGCAGTTACTGGTTTCTTGGTCTCTCTTCTGACCAGAGAGTGGATTCCAACTTTTTTTTTTTTAATGTGATACATTTGTTCATTTACCTTAGATTTTTCCTGGGCCTGTTTTGCTTGGACATTGTAGAAAAGATAGACTGAGGGTTCTGGGATACTCATTTCAGGGAAGTTCTAGATGTAACTCTGTCTTTTCTCACAACTGAGAGCTGACTGATAACTACTCAATTTATTAGAGTTAGAATTTCTTTAGGACCAGGCCTGGGCCTTAATCTGTACCCAAAGTATGTATGACTGAATATGTTTCTAGAAACGTGTTGGTTAGCTGCCTGACTGGCTGGTTGGGTAGATGGGATAATAGCATTGTAGTTTAGAATGAGAATCCCATATTTGCCATTTGCTTTTGACTTGTCCTTGGGCAAGTTATCTTACATCTCTGGATGTGAGTTGCTCCAAACAGTAAGAATGGATAATATACATCTGTGTCTCTTTGGCAAAACCAATACAATACTGTAAAGTAATTAGCCTCCAATTAAAATAAATAAATTTAAATTTAAAAAAAATGGATAATATATTCACCTCAGAGTGCATTTTGTTTTAGCTCAGATTTAATGAGTGTTTATTATATGTTAGACACTGTCATCACTGCTTTACATGGATTAACTCATTTAAAATTCCCTGTGAGGATTAAATGAAATAAATCATGTAAGCTGTGTAGCATAGAGGAAATGCTCATTGTTGTTGTTCAGTTGCTCAGTTGTGTCCAACTCTTTGCGACCCCATGGACTGCAGCATGTCAGGCTTCCCTGTCCTTCACCATCTCTCAGAGCTTGCTCAAACTCATGTCCATTGAGTTGGTGATGCCCTCCAACCATCTCATCCTCTGTCATCCCCTTCTCCTCCTGTCTTCAATCTTTCCCAGGATCAGGGTCTTTTCCAATGAGTCAGCTCTTCGCATCAGGTGGCCAAAATATTGGAGCATCAGCTTTAGCACCAGTCCTTCTAATGAATATTCAGGGTTGATTTCCTTTACAGTTGACTGGTTTGGTCTCCTTGCAATCCAGGGGACTCTCAAGAGTCTTCTTCAGCACCACAATTTGAAGGCATCAATTCTTAAGTGCTCAGCATTTTTTATTGTCCAGTTCTCACATCCGTACATGACTACTGGACAAACCATAGCTTTGACTACACACACTTTTGTCAGCAAAGTAATGTCTCTGCTTTTTAATATGTTGTCTAGTTTGTCAATTCTTTTCTTCTAAGGAACAAACATCTGTTAATTTCATGACTGCAGTCACCATCTACAGTGATTTTTGAGCCCAAGAAAATACAGTCTGTCACTGTTTTCATTGTTTCCCCATCTATTTGTGATGAAGTGATGGGACCAGATGCCATGATCTTTGTTTTTTGAATATTGAGTTTTAAGCCAGCTTTTTTTACCCTCCTCTTTAATCCTCATCAAGAGGCTCTTTAGTTCCTCTTCACTTTCTACATAAGGATGGTGTCATCTGCATATCTGAGGTTATTGATATTTCTCCCGTCAATCTTGATTCCAGCTTGTGCTTCATTCAGTCTGGCATTTCACATGATGTACTCTGCATCTAAGTTAAATAAGCAGGATGACAAAATACAGCCTTGATGTACTCCTTTCCGAATTTTGAACAACAATCTGTTCTTCCATAAATGCTCATGAAGATTAGTTATTACCAGAAAGAAACAACCTGGGTGTTGAGTGTGGCTGTGAAATTCTACCCCTAAAATACAAGTCTTAGGTTATTATTCTTGGATTTTCTTTCTACAGGGTCTCCCTATATACCTTATTCCCCAGGAACTTGAGGCAGATGGATTGGTAGTCTAGGTCTTATTAATTTTTTCTCTGCTTACTGGTTAGTTTCATGTTCCTGACCCCAGACTTTGCCTGACTTGGATAAGTCCAACTGTTGTGGCACCAGTGACTGAGTATAGATCCCCCTTGAGGGGCATTAGGGTTTTCAAGGACCCATTTCTGTGCTCTACCCCAGAAGCAAGGTGAGCTCTTACTTTTCCTCAGGTACATGGTACCAATGACAGAAGAAGCTCTTGAACTGACTTTTATTTAAACTGACTTGCTAGATTTACCAACCATTTGTAGAACTGCCTGATGCCCATGATACTCTGTTCTGACTGAGTTGTTTAAGTGGGCTCAGCTATCTTGGAGCTAGTCAGTTCCCAAGATCCTTTGTGTTCTTCTCCCCTTTGTAGGCTGTTCCTGCCAAAGACCATTCAACACTGGCATTTAGCTTTAACTCTGAGTTTTGAGAGTTTATTTCCCTCAGTCCTTTGAACAATGCTTTCCAACTGGTAAGCTGAGGCATCCTGATATACCCTGAGTGAGTTACAGTTGTGCTGAGCCATTGATCCTTCCAGGAGGCCTGGTAGATAGCCAGAACCCATGGGCAGTTTTTGCCTCTGGCTATGAATAAACTTGTCATTCCACTTTGATATCTCATAGAAATGTTGTCATTTTCCACCTGGCTCGTGCTCTAGAAAAATCAAGAAGTATTATATTTAGAGTGTTAGTTATCGAATGTCTTTTAACCATGGAACCACAGTATACGAGTCAGGTTAAAAGGAAATCTGCTTGCTTAATACCACTGAACTGTATGCTTTAAAATGTTTAAGATGTTAAATTTTATGGTATGTGTATTTTGCTACAATTTTTTTTAAAAAACTGTCATAATTTTATTTATTTATTTATTTATAGCTGTGCTGGGTCTTCGTTTCTGCACAGACTTCTCTCTAGTTGTGGTGAGCAGGGGATACTCTCTAGTTGCTTTATGGCGGCTTCTTATTGTGGTGGCTTCTCTTGTTGCAGAGCACAGGCTCTAGTTCACACAGGCTTCAGTAGTTGTGGTGCATGGGCTCAGTAGCTGCAATTTCTGCTTGCCTGGAAAATCCCCAAGGACAGAGGAGCCTGGAGGGCTACAGTCCATAGGGTCTCAAAGAGTTGGTCACGACTGAGTGACTAAGCACAGCACAGAGCACCGGCTCAATAGTTGTGGCGCTTGGGCTCTGTTGCTCCATGGCATGTGGGATCCTCCTGGACCAGGGATCATACCCATGTCTCCTGCATTGGCAGGTGAACTCCCCACCATTTAGCCACCAGGGAAGCCCTAGAAATATGAATTTTTTTTTAATGAATCTGCTTTGAGTAAAATGGCAACTAGGCCCTGGAAGCTTGGCCTCCCTATCAGCAGAGTCTGAGGGCTTAAGGGAACAGCTTACTCTAAAACAGCTGAGAAAGCACCATTTGAGAACAAGCATTGGAAGCCTCACTTTCCCATGGGCTCTGACGCGTGCAGACAGTGCATCACTTTGTGGAAGCCAGCCTTCAGCAACCCTGCAACGGGGCCGAGGGTCTCCTGGGCCTTCCCACAGGACGTGTTGACTTTTCCTGACAGTGTGTCCTCTATTAACCTCCTCGGCACTCAGTGCCAGTATAACTTGTCCCTGCCTTTCCCTTTCCCAGCAGATTGAAAAATCACCTGTCATAAACATATATAAATATTTATTGAGAAGACTTTTTTCATTTCTGTATTCTATATATATGTACATATTACCTAGATAAAATTTTCAGTCCTTTTGAAGGGTATAAAATAAAAAGAAAACCTCTTCTTGCCCCACTTTTAGTCCCACATCTCCCCAGGTAAAACTGTGGCAGTTTTATAATTTTTTTATTGAGGTATAGTTGATTTAAAAGATTATATTAGTTTCTGGTATAAAATATAGTGATTCAAATTTTTATAGATAATATTTCATTTGAAATTGCTATAAAATATTGACTATATTCCCTGTGCTATACAATATATCATTGTAACGTATTTATTTTATACATAGTAGTTTGTATCTCTTAATTCTCTACCCCTATTTCTCACCTCCCTGGTTGTATCTACTGGTTTGTTCTCCCTATCTGTGAGTCTGTTTCTATTTTGCTATATACATTCATTTCTATTATTTTTTTTAATTCCACATGTAAGTGATAATATGCAGTGTTTATCTTTCTCTGACTCCTTTCACTAGCGTAATATCCTCCAGGTCCATCTATGTTGTTGCAAATTGCAAATTTTCATTTTTTCCAACAGCTGAATAGTATTTTATTATATATATCACATCCTCTTTATCCACTCATCCACTGATGGACACTTAGGTTGCTTCCATATTTCAGTTACATAAATAATGCTGCTATGAACACTGGGGTGCAAGTATCTTTTTCAGTGAGTGTTTTTGTTTTCCTTGGATACATACCCAGCAATGGAATTGCTGGATCTAATGGTGGTTCTGTTTTGAGTTTTCTGAGGAACCCCTATGCTATTTTCCATAGTGGCTGCACCAATTTATAATTCCACCAACAGAGTAGAAGGGTCCCATTTTATCTACATCCTCACCAATTTTTGTAGGAAAAACAGGTTATAAATTAGTTAGAATAGTTGAGTCCTGATGAGTTAAAAAAAAATATTGGAGCAGTCATTCATGAACTAGG
The DNA here is from genome assembly GCF_014754425.2 of Oryx dammah. NCBI lineage: Eukaryota > Metazoa > Chordata > Mammalia > Artiodactyla > Bovidae > Oryx > Oryx dammah. The sequence goes on from NW_024070207.1 coordinate 18,203,851, forward strand.
TATAAAATATGTGTACCAAATTGTTAAACTTTTAACAAAGCTTCTCTCTAGGTGGTTGGATAATAGGGTTTTAAGTCTATTTCTTCATTTTGCTTATGTATATTTTCTAAATTCTCAAAAATAAATGTATATTGCTTTAATAATAGAAATAGTACAATAGAAGTTAATTTTGTAAAAAGAAAAATTCATGTGCCCCTGTACTCTGCCAGCCACACTCTGCTGTCCCTCCTGTACTTATGGTGGGGAAATAGGCAGCCAAACCAATTGTAGGGGAGGAAAAATGATCTTCCCTCTACCCCTCTGGGTAGAGCTGCAGATGCACAAAGCTGGAGTGGTGCTGAAGCTGCAGCTTTTTGGTGCTGGAGCAACTTTGAGGAGATACCCCATGTTCAAGGGCAAAGAAGAAGTCCCAGAAAGATGGTAGGAGGGGTGAAATCATGTTTAGACTCAAACCCCATACCCGCCAGAGACGCTCAGAGGGTTCAAACATACCTTGTGTGCACCAGGACCCAGAGACCCCACAGAGACTGAGACAGAACTGTGTTTGGGTGTCTCCTGAGGAGGTACGAGTCAGCAGTGGACTGCTGCAGGGGCAGAGGCTCTGGGTGCGGTAGACCTGGGTATGGCATACACCCTCTTAGAGGAGGTCACCATTAACCCCACCATAGAGCCACCAGAACTTACACAGGACTGAGGAAACAGACTCTTGGAGGGCACAAACAGAACCTTGTGCACATCAGGACCCAGGAGAAAAGAGCAGTGACCACACAAGAGACTGACACAGACTTGCCCGTGAGTGTCCAGGAGTCTCTGGCAGAGGTGTGGGTCGGCGGTGGCCTGCTGCAGGATTGGAGGCACTGAGTGTAGCAGTGCGTGCCTGGGGCCTTTTGAAGGAGGTCACCATTAACTTCATCACCTCCACCACAGTTTGGCCTCAGGTCAAATAACAGGGAGGGAAGACCGCCCTCCCCCCCACCTCCTTCAACCGAAAATTGGATTGAAGATTTACTGAGCATGGCCCCGCCCATCAGAACAAGACCCAGTTTCCCCCTCAGTCAGTCTCTCCTATCAGGAAGCTTCCATAAGCCTCTTATCCTTCTCCGTCAGAGATCAGACAGACTGAAAACCCCAGTCACAAAAAAACTAACCAATCTGATCACATGGACCACAGCCTTGTCTCACTCAATGAAACTATAGCCATGCTGTGTAGGGCCACCCAAGATGGACGGGTCATGGTGGAGACTTCTGACAAAACGTGGTCCACTGGAGAAGGGAATGGCAAAACACTTCACTGTTCTTACCTTGAGAACCCCATGAACAGTATGAAAAAGCAAAAAGATAGGACACTGAAACATAAACTCCCCAGGTCAGTAGGTGCCCAGTATGCTACTGGAGATCAGTGGATAATTCCAGAAAGAATGAAGAGATGGAACCAAGCTAAAACAACACCCAATTGTGGATGTGACTGCTGATGGAAGTAAAGTCCAATGCTGTGAAGAGCAATATTTTATAGAAACCTGGAATGTTAGGTCCATGAATCAAGGCAAATTGGAAGTGGTCAAACAGAAGATGGCAAGAGTGAACATCAACATTTTAGGAATCAGCAAACTAAAATGGACTGGAATGGGTGAATTTAACTCAGACAACCATTATATCTACTACTGTGGGCAAGAATCCCTTAGAAGAAATGGAGTAGCCAGCATAGTCAAGAAAAGAGTCCAAAATGCAGTACTTGGATGCAGTTTCAAAAATGACAGAATGATCTCTGTTCATTTCCAAGGCAAACCATTCAATATCACAGTAATCCAAGTCTATGCCCTGACCAGTAATGCTGAAGAAGCTGATGTTGAACCGTTCTATGAAGACCTACAAGACATTCTAGAACTAACACCAAAAAAAGATATCCTTTTCACTTTAGGGAACTAGAATGCAAAAGTAGGAAGTCAAGAAACACCTGGAGTAATAGACAAATTTGGCCTTGGAGTAAAGAATGAAGCAGGGCAAATGCTAACAGAGTTTTACTAAAAGAGTGCACTGGTCACAGCAAACACCCTCTTCCAACAAAACAAGAGAAGACTCTACACATGGACATCATCAGATGGTCACTACTGAAATCAGATTGATTTTATTCTTTGCCGCCAAAGATGGAGAAGCTCTATACAGTCAGCAAAAACAAGACTGGAGCTGACTGTGGCTCAGTTCATGAACTCTTTATTGCCAAATACAGACTGAAATTGAAGAAAGTAGGGAAAACCACTAGACCATTCAGGTATGACCTAAATAAAATCCTTTACGATTATATAGTGAAAGTGAGAAATAGATTTAAGGGACTAGATCTGATAGACAGAGTGCCTGATGAACTATAGATGGAGTTTTGTGACATTGTACAGGAGACTGTGATCAAGACCATCCCCAAGATAAAGAAATGTAAAAAGGCAAAATGGTTCTCTGAGGAGGCCTTACAAATAGCTATAAAAAGAAGAGAAACAAAAGGCAAATGAGAAAAGGAAAGATAAACCTGTTTGAATGCAGAGTTCCAAAGAAGATGAAAGAGAGATAAGAAAGACTTCCTTTGTGATCAGTGCAAAGAAATAGAGGAAAACAATAGAATGAGAAAGACTAGAGATCTCTTCAAGAAAATTACAGATACCAAGGAAACTTTTCATGCAAAGATGGGCTCAATAAAGGACAGAAATGGTCTGGACCTAACAGAAGCAGAAGATATTAAGAAGAGGGGGCAAGAATACACAGAAGAGCTGTACAAAACAGATCTTCATGACCCAGATGATCACGATGGTATGATCACTCACCTACAGCCAGACACCCTGGAATGTGAAGTCAAGTGGGCCTTAGGCAGCATCTCTACCAACAAAGCTAGTGGTGGTGATGGAATTCCAGTTGAGCTATTCCAAATCCTGAAGGATGATGCTGTGAAAATGCTGCACTCAATATGCCAGCAAATTTGGAAAACTCAGCAGTGGCCATGGGACTGGAAAAGTCAGTTTTCATTCCAATCACAAAAAATAGCAATGCCAAAGAATGCCCAAACTGCTGCACAATTGCACTCATCTCACATGCTATCAAAGTAATGCTCAAATTTCTCCAAGCCAGGCTTCAACAATACATGAACCATGAACTTCCAGATGTTCAAGCTGAATTTAGAAAAGGCAGAGGAACCAGAGATCAAATTGCCAACATCCGTTGGATCATCAAAAAGCAAGAGAGTTCCAGAAAAACATCTACTTCTGTTTTATTGACTATGCCAAAGCCTTTGGCTGTGTGGATCACAATAAACTGCAGAAAATTCTAAAAGAGATGGGAATACCAGAATGCCTGACCTGCCTCTTGAGAAACCTGTATGCAGGTCAGGAAGCAACAGTTAGAACTGGACATGGAACAACAGACTGGTTTGAAATAGCAAAAGGAGCACCTCAAGGCTGTATATAGTCACGCTGCTTATTTAACTTCTATGCAGAGTACATCATGAGAAATGCTTGGCTGGATGAAGCACAAGCTGGAATCAAGATTGCCAGGAGGAATATCAGTAACCCTAGGAATGCAGATGACACTAAGCTTATGGCAGAAAGTGAAGAAGTAAAGAGCCTCTTGAAGAAAGTGAAAGAGGAGAGTAAAAAAGTTGGCTTAAAGCTCAACATTCAGAAAACGAAGATAATGGCATCTGGTCCCTTTACTTCATGGCAAATAGATGGGGAAACAGTGGAAACAGTGACAAACTATTTCTGGGCTCCAAAATCACTGAAAATTGTGATTGCAGCCATGAAATTAAAAGAGACTTGCTCCTTGGAAGAAAAGTTATGACCAACCTATATAGTATGTTAAAAAGTAGTGACATTACTTTCCCAACAAAGGTCCATCTAGTCAAAGCTATGGTTTTTCCAGTAGTCATGTATGGATATGAGAGTTGGACTATAAAGAAAGCTGAGCGCCGAAGAATTGATGCTTTTGAACTGTGGTGTTTAGAAGACTCTTGAGAGTCCCCTGGACAGAAAGGAGATCCAACCAGTCCATCCTAAAGGAAAACAGTCCTGAATATTCATTGGAAGGGCTGATGTTGAGACTGAAACTCCAATACTTTGGCCATCTGATGAAAGAATTGACTCATTTGAAAAGACTCTGATGCTGGGAAAGACTGATGGTGGGAGGAAAAGGGGACGACAGAGGATGAGATGGTTGGATAACATCACTGACTCAATGGACATGAGTTTGAGGAAACTCCGGGAGTTTGTGATGGACAGGGAGGCCTGGCCTTATGCAGTCCATGGGGTAGCAAAGAGTCGGACACAGTGAGGGACTGGACTGAACTGAACTGAACTGACTCTTCTGGGAAGATGTATTGGGGTTGAAGGTGGGACGCAGGTGGACAGCTGGACACATAGTCATCAGCAGCCCACTCTTCACAGTGAGGATCCAGCCAGGCAGTGCCTCCAAGAACCTTCTAGGTTCTTGGCTAAGATCACTCCTTTAATAGGAGACATTGATGGGAGAAAAACAAATAGAATTTTAATAGCATGTATTTGTTGTTGTTGTTAAGTCGCTAAGTTGTTTCTGCCTCTTTGCAACCCCATAGACTGTAGCCCTCCAGGCTCCTCTGCCCATGGGATATACCAGGTAAGAATACTGGATTGGTTGCCATTTCCTTCTCCAGGGGACCTTCTCAACCCATGGGTGGAACTCGTGTCTCTTGCATCTACTGCATTGGCAAGTGGATTCTTTACCTCTGTGCCACCTTGGAAGCCCAATAAGATGTATACCTCCTGTATATATATGTGAGAGACCTAGGAAAACTGAGTAACTCTCCAAAACAGCCCAAGCCATCTCCTTAAATAGCATCTTCAGTTGTCGTTGCCTTCATCCCAGAGAAAGAGATGCTAGAGATTGGTTCATCCACCTCTTCTTGATGCAGAGAAGGAGACACCCTTATAAATGGAGATTTCCTATAGGCTGATTCATGCTGATGCCTGGGAGAAGCCACCACAATATTGTAATTATTCTCCAATTAAAATTAGTTTAAAATATATATGTATGTATAATGTAAATGTCCCTCACAAAAGGGTAACTTCTATTCAGTTTTCAAAGATTTTCCTGTGTCTGCTGTTTTCTAAAAATAATCAGCTTAGGACAATCTTTATGCCAAAGACACATTTTCAGGTTACACATTCTGGTCCCCTTCACAAGGAACCTGGCCCTCACTATGTGAGCTCCCAGTCCAGTGAAGACAGCTACAGCAAAGAGGCCAGGGACCAGTGCAGGGAACTAGGAACTGACCACTCTTTTAAAAACATATTTATTTATTTGACCGTGTTGGATCTTAGCTGCAGCATGTGGGATCTTTGTTGCAGTGCTTACTTGCTCCACAGCACATGAGATCTTTGTTCCCCAACCAGGCATCAAAACCACCTCTCCTGTACTGCAAAGCTGATTCTTAACCACTGGACCCAGGGAAGACCAAGGAAATGACCACTCTTTGAGGCTTACATATGGAGTGCTGAGGGGGACCAAGCAGAGGGAGCAATCCCTGAGGAGTAAAAGAGCAGTATTAGAGAAGGTTTCACGGAGGAAGTCGAAATTGAAAGAACAGGACAGAAGAACAGAAGTACATGCAAACGTCAAGAAGAGGAGGGTAGGATTCCTTCAAGCCCTGGCAATAGTTAATAAGGCAGCAGCAGTAAGGACTGCTGTTTTGTCACATCAGCTGATTGGACAGCTGATCACCAAAGAAATGTGGTGAGTGACTGAGATCATTTGCTTTGTTCTCACACATGTGAGTTCAAATTTCAGTCCTGTCATTTACTGGATATTTGCCTGGGGAAGTTACTTAACTTTTCCAAACCCTAGTTTCTTTGTCTATAAAATGAAAATTATAACAATATCTACCTCATCACGATACTGTGAAGATTAACTGAAATACTGGATATAATACAACATAGCCCAGTGCCTGATTGGTATATAGCAAAGGCTTAATCTATAGTAGCTATAATTATTATTAATACTAATAAAAATAAAATATGTCATAATATTTAAAGATAACTTAATACTAATGAAATCACATGTAGGAAATTCATAATTCTTAGAAGTGGTTTGTTTCAAGGTCTCTGATATGAGGTGCCAGAAAATTCTATAGCCTGTAGAACCCAAGCAGGTGTCTGGATTTCCAAGTGAGAGAAGTGAATCATACAGGATGGTGGTTAAAAACATTGCTTCTGAACTCACGAAGACAAGGTTCAACTTTCTGGGTCTGACACATGCACTGTGTAATGTTGGTTAAGTTCCTCTTTAATACTAGGCCTCAGTTTCCTCATCTGAAAATGGGAGTAATGACACTCTCTACCACATAGCCTTGTTAACATTAAGATAAAATGAGATAACACGCATAAATTGCTTAGAGCCTGGTACTCAATTTATACTCAGTTCATTCATTGACCCAGTGTTTGTTGAGCACCTACAACATGCTGAACTTTGTGCTTAGATGCTGGGAATATATTGGTAGTGAATGAGATAAATTAGAACCTTTATTTTAAGTAAAGTTTTCAGTAAATGAGAACTACCACTACTGCTGCTACTAAGGCTATACAGGTATTCCTCACTATCAGAAGTCTCACGATCTGGATATTCATTATAATAACTTGTTAAAAAAAGATTTATCCCAAATTCACTATTCAAAAATTGAAAGCCTTCAGGTGGAAACATTTGAGTTGCATGGGAATTCCCTCCAGAGGATGTAGAATGTACCCCCTCTCTAGATAGGACAGCATCTTGAATTCCAACTAATTAAAAGCATTGTATATCATCACTACCATCTCCCTTACCATTTCCCTTAAGAGTTTAGCCTTTCATGAGTCACAGTGTTTGCTTATTTCAAGTGCCTGGGGGCACTATCAACCAAAGCCCATGTGAACAACATCTTGAGACTCTCTAATTTTTTATTTCACCATTTATTCATATTACAAGCTTCCCTAGTGGCTCAGATGGTAAAGAGTCTGCCTGCAGTGCAGGAGACCCAGGTTCGATCCCTGGATCAGAGAGATTCCCTGAAATAGGAAATAACATCCCACCCTAGTATTCTTGCCACAGAAATATCATGGACAGAGGAACCTGCTGGGCAACAGTCCATGGGGTTGCAAAGAGATGGACACGACTGAGCGATTAACCCTTCACTTCTTTTTTATGTTTCAGTATATGTTCATGCAGTTTAGGAATGAAATATAATTTGTTTCTGAGGCTGTAAATTATTGTATCCTAAACAGCCCATGGGGGTCCCAAAGAGTTGGACACGACTGAGGACTCAGCACAGCACAAACATAAAAATACCAATTGGTGAGTTCCTTAAGTGTTAAGTAATTAGATATTGACATTTTAAATGCTTTTTGTTACTAGCAAATACTTTGTGGTTGATGTATATAGTTGTTTAAGAGGGTTTTAGTAATATTTAGAAAAACTGGTTGGAGTTTGTGTATGTATTTTATTATTTTTCTCATTTAAATGAATGGAATATGGGGTTTCATTTTATGTTGCTTCACTATATTACAAGTTCTCAGTAATGTTTTATCTTTTAATATGCAGAGGCACCTGTACTAGAACCACTACTACAATATTACTTCCACCCACTATATAGTGCTTGCAAACTAATAATTGTTATCTACTAGCTTCCACCAAATACTGACCCCAGCATTACACTTTCAGTATTTACAGAAGCTAATGTTGCCTTTTCTCTGTTCTTTGTTTGAGTATGGTCATGTGATTGGGGGTGGATTCTAGTCCTCAAGGTAACTGACAGGAAACTTACTGACCTTGTTGTGGCTGATGACCGAGGAAGGTTGCTTTAATGATGAAGTGTACAATTCCAGTCACATCTTTTGGTGGCTCTGAGGCCAAGCAAGAAAGTCAGCAACCCCCAGAGTCAAAAGTCTTGGCAATGAGGAAGGAGATTTCACATGGAAAGGTAGCTAGGATGACCTTCTCCAGCCGCTGCCTGCTGTGAGTGTGTGTGTGTGTGTGTGTGTGTGTGTGTACGTGTGCACATGCACGTGCACTTGTGTGTCTAAGTATGTTGTCCCCTAGAACAGTGATCCCCACCTTTATGGCATCAGGGACCAGTTTTGTGGAAGGCAATATTTCCACAGACTGGAGGTGGGGAGATTGTTTCAGGATGATTCAAGCATGTTACATGTATTGTGTACTTTATTGTTATTACATCAGCTCCACCTCAGGTCATCAGGCATTAGATCCTGGGTGTTGCGGACCCCTGCCCTAGGGTATTGCAAAGGCACATGTTTGTTGCGGCAAATATTGATGAGTACCTGAATGGGTAGATGTTGAATGGAATTCTAGTTTTATTACTGATTAAAAATATTTTGAAAGGATCTGTTCCTGGTGAAAGGACCAAGAGCACATTCCCAAGTCAATGAAGTTTGTGCGAACACTGTATGCAGTATCTCCTATGGATGTGGTTAATATATAAAAGGCTCCAAGTAGGCCTGTAGTAAAGAAATTGATTACTCTTCACGTACCAGAATTTTTCCCACACTTTTGTTCTTGCCTCACAGAAATCTCTTTTGTATGGCAGCCCACTGAACACTATTCCACAACACGTGTTTTGAGAAACCCTCTTGTCTATTGTTGTAGAATGAGGTATAACAAATGCTGACACTTCCTGCCCCATCCATCATCCTCCTACTGCCTCCCGCCCCATCTTTCCTTCTGCTTCTCTCTTCCCATCCCATTCTTCCATCTCTCCTTTCCTATCTTTTGTCTCTTCTCTTCCATATTTATTGACACATGATTAAGAGATCTGATCATTACCAAAAGCATTTCAGTAGTCCCCTATGCACTGAAATGATGCTGAGGGCTGTCAAAAGGTAAAAAAATATATTCTCTGTCCCTTCCCCTCAGGAGCTGTCAGTAGCTCATAGATCTAGAGTGGGTGAATATGCAGATTCTTGATAATGTAAGTAATCTACATGCGAGCAAATGGCTGAACACATGGCATGTTCATGGAGGGGATGGGGAATGATCATAGTGAATTACAGCTACACCTTTTTCAGTACCAACAACTTGCCAAACACAGCTCAGCAGGATGAGAAGAAACACAATTGTTTTTCCCTGTATAATATATGCCATTGTACAGCCAGTGCTGTACTCTCAGAGGTACATTGTGCAATTTTCAAATTTCACCACGTACTGCCTCCCTTGGGAAGCTGCACAATAATTAGGAGGTTTGTTTTCTACTGCCAGCTCCACTACAGACTTGCTATGGAACCTTGAGCAAGCCCCTTGCCCTCTCTGGGCCTTAGAGGAGGATTCATTAGATAACCTGGGAGTGGCCCGTCCCTTCCTGGTCTGAAACTCTGTGATTGGTCTGACAGGGTTGCTGCCCCTTGGTGGTGACTTAGGGGGAGGTGGGAAATTCAGAGGAGATATTTCCCTCAAAACCTATTTCTGGTTTTCACTGGCCCTTTGCCAAATGTTACTTGTGAGGTGGGGAGACTTGCAGACTTATAAGTTGGAGCTGATTGTGGGTGGGAGTTTGTGTGTCCATCTCCATATCTTGCTCCCCTCCCCCCAATTCCAGCACTGCTCCGTTCAAACAATATTTGATTGTGAAGCACATTTTTCAGATTCCATTTACATTCTTGGAGTAAGTTATGGTGTGCTAGTCAAGAGAATAATGTGTGATATTTACCTGGCATGGGTGATACCATGTTCCCAAAGAGAACAACATATGACAATCAAATAACCGTAGCAATCCCTTATCTAGAATTTAGACATAGGCAGGGCTCTAGGAGAACGTAGCATGTGTTCTCTTACTTAAGCCTCACAATTGTGTAAGGTAGGGCAGTTCGAATTATCCCCATTTTACAAGGAAGAAAGCCAAGTCTTGTAGAGAGAGATGCCACGACCTACCCAATTCCACATAGGTATCTGGAGGAGCCAGCTTTCAAACCCAGCCAGGCTGACTCCAGAGCTCTTAACTGGTCTGCTTTTCCTTTAACTGGATAAAACAGATACCCTGGAAAGTCATCAATTATAGAGAGGGGAGGGATGGAAGCAGAGAAACACAGACCAGACCTAGTGAGCCCCAGGCTTGGCAAATGTTCTCTTTCATGGTTCCTACTCAACATCAGCCCTACCAGGATTTGGCACTCTCTGTCACCTCTGTGGGAAATGCTATTCTCTGGGTGGCTGGTGGGAGCTAAGTGGAAGTGCCTCTGCAATGATCACATCAGGAAGCTTATCCCAGTGCTGTCTGTATACAGGATTTGTGTGTGCTTCTTGTATTTCGTTGCTCAGTCGTGTCTGACTCTTTGCAACTGCATGACTGTAGCTGGCTAGGCTCCTCTGTCCATGGGATTCTCCAGGCAAGAATACTGGAGTGGGTTGCCATTTCCTCTTCCATGCGATCTTCCTGACCCAGGGATTGAACCTGCATCTCCCGCATCGGCAGGCAGATTCTTTACCCGCTGAGCCATCAGGGACTGGCCGAGAGCTAAACCCTGAAAAATGAGGGCTTGTCACTGACACTTTCTGTCTTCCTTTCAGTGCACTTGTCCCTCTCTTCTTGGTATCTGTCAGGAACTTTGTGTGCGTATGCTTTGTCTGGGCTATTAGGTCCCTTAATGCTGACTCTCAACCCGTCTGCTTGCCATTCGCAATAGATCTTTCCATCCTAATTAAGTTAAAATCTTCGGATCCTACTTCTGTCATTGACTGTAGTGATAATAGCAGTCTCTAACATGTATGAATCATTTTCAATGTGTGGGGCTCTGCTTTCAGTATTTTCATGCAGTATATCATTTAATTGGGCTTTCCAGGTGGCACAATGGTAAAGAATCCAACTTCCAGAGCAAGAGACACAGGAGACACTGAACTGAACATTGAGTAGGGAAGATCCCCAGGAGAAGGAAATGGCAACCTACTCCAGTATCCTTGCCTGGGAAATCCCATGGACAGAGGAGCCTGACAGGTTACAGTCCATGGGGTTGCAAAGAGTCAGACATGACTGAGCACATACGCACATGCATCTCATTTAATTCCTATAGTGCTATGGGCGGGTACTCTTATTATGTCCACTTGACAGTGAAAGTCACTCAAGTTCAGAGAGTTTACCTTGTCCACAGTCAACCAATCAGTAAGTGGTGGAGAAAGACTTACATCCAGGTCTTTCTAACACCAACACCCACGTCATGTCCATGTCTGCTCGCTTATGTTACCTTAGAAATACTATGTCAATAATCTGGATCCCATCTGCCTAGTTGCATGTTACTTTCCTAAATGGAATACAAAAGATATGATTCCTCAGGATTAAAAAAAAAAAAAGCTCATTTTCCCCCCTCCATTTCTTACTTTCAACTCATGTCATCCCAATGTAGCACATTTTCCCAGGTACCTCCAGAGTTTACACTCACATGTGATCCTTATTATGCCCTAGCTTGGTTAATTCAAACTGAGTGCTACTAAGTTTTCTTAATCTTGCCCTGATAGTCTTTCTGTTGCTCTTTCATATTTTTTCTCTCTCAACCAGAACTGCCTGGATTCTGCCCCTATAGTTCTCTTACCAGCTTCTCCTCTTCCTGGTGGCTACTCACTCACAGGAGGGACTCACTTGCTGTGATGCTATCCTTGTGAGGCTGGCAGTACCACTTATGTTGGACCCATTGCATAGATGAGAAAACTGAGGCTCAAGCAGCTTGAATGACCTTCAAGGGCTCACACAATCTCTGTTCTAAGTGGAAGATCTTCCCTAGTACTACTAGCTTCAAGCAAAAGTAGGTGTTGAGAGTGCCTGAGATATGTGGGAGCTTCTAAAATAGAATTTTGACTCAAAAATCACAACATTTTCTCAGTGTTTTTGCTAAAGCACCAGGACTAGAATGGGATAAACTGAGTTAGAGGCCTCAAATATGCTAATCAATAGGGAGAAGATGACTTTAGGCAGTATTTAAATATACCAAAGTAAATCACCTGCCACTCTGACACAAAACCAGGATGAGAGTTGGTAGCTTTTTACAACATGATCTCATTCCTGGGCTGGATCATCCTGATACCCCAGTGAATACAAATGTCAAAGGAAAACACACAACTAATGATATGTAGACATTGGTGTTGTGAAGAACGAGCTGTTTGGGGGAAAGCCCCATGTTTTCCTCAGTACTTAGCTTCACAATGTTCAAGAAGTAGTGATTTTAGTTCTCTGAGTTGATCAAGGGTTAGCATGCATGCTTATTCGCTTTCATGTCTGACTTTGGCAACCCGATGGTCTATAGCCTGCCAGGCTCCTCTGTCCATGGGATTTCCCAGGCAAGAATACTGGAGTGGGTTGCCATATCCTCCTCCAGGGGGTCTTCCTGACCCAGAGTTTTAACCCTCATCTCCTGCATTTCAAGTGGATTCTTTACCTCTGAGCCATCAGAGAAGCCATGATAAAGGGTTAGTAAGTAGGAAATTTGAGAGCAGGTTGCACCTAGAAGGAAAAAAAGAGTGTCTTTCATTTTCTTCTAGATACCAGACACATCTTCCTGGTTAGATTTCTCCATTCAAGATTTTGTTGGAATCCTCTCTTGTTCTATACATACTTGTTCTATTGCTTGGGAGATAGCAAAGGTTTAGTAAACAATGGCTGTCTAGGTGGATGAGTGGATGCTGTGTGTTGATTGCTTTTTCTGGATAATCATTCCATGTGTTAGCCTATGCTGTCCTTATCAGGGACACTTTAGAGCCAATAATGCTCAAACCCTAGATGGAGTAAACCACTTCACATGATGTGGGAAGGCAGGGGAGTTAAGATGATTCTAATAAACTAAAAATAAAACTTCTTCCTATTACTCAGTACCTTTCAAATAAGCACTTTCTTCCTGCTGAAATGCAAATACCCCTGGGTGAGATGCACAGTGTGGACCAGAGAGCCTTCCCTACCTATGCTTCTCAAATTGTCCTCAGAAGCAGGGGGCACTCAAAGTCAGAGGATAAACAAGCCACATCTTCCTGGAGGGTCCATTTTTACTCCAAGATTTGAGGGATGGGAAGTTAGGAAACTTTAGATAATTTAAACTATCATTTATACATTGAAGCAAGCATGAGTATGTGTATGATTGAGCTTGGGCAGCCATAACAAAATACTATAGACTGGGTGGTTTCAACAACAGGAATTCATTTGTCACAGCTGAGAAATCCAAGATCAATATGCTGGCCAGTTTGGTTCCCCAGTGAGGACTCTCTTCCAGATTCATGAATGGCTACCTTTTCACTGTGTCCTCACATAGCAGAGAGAGAAAGCAAGCTTTCTTCTTATAAGGGTACTAATCCCTTCATGAGGGCCCCACCCTCATGAACCCATACAACCCTCGTCCAGTACTATCACACTGGGGGGTAGGGCTTCGATATATGAATTTGAGGGGTAGACACAATTCAGTCCACAACAATATCTAGTAGAATAAACTGTGAAAGTCATTTGTTTTTCTTTTGTTTTACAATAACAGGAGAAAAGAAAATAGTTACAGTTTTGCAACAGATCACTTTGGGTTATACTTCTAATGTCCTGGGGGATAGTCTTTCTTTTTCTTCTGCCTATGGATGCTTGAGGTGAAGTTTAAGAAGCAGTCAGGGTTGCAAAAGCTGCTCCAATATGAATGACTCCACTTGGTGTTGTGCCCTGAAGAAGCCTTAAGCCTTATGAAACTGTGGGGAATAGTTTGTAAGTGGATGTGAATAAAATATCTGAGAGGAAATTTTGGTGACCATGAATAGAAGCAGATTTCATAAGACTGGAAACAGGAAAACACTGAGGGAGAAGGTGAAGAACTAAGAAGCTGGGGCTCTTGATCATTCTTTTCCCCAGTTTCAGTTTGTTTGGGGGAGGACTGGCCTTCCTGGGACCTCTTTCCCATCTAATTCCCTGATAATTTCCGCTCTACTTCTAAGATGGTTCTCAGATGAGTTCTAGGGGAAAAGGTTAATTACTGGACTCCAACAGGTTTTATTTCTGGGGCTGGAAATGAGGCATATTGGACAAGAATCCTGATGTTATAATCTTGAAACTTTTTACAAAGCACACATGGCCAAGATCACTGAGAATTCCACTCCCACCCCCAACCTGTATTTAGTAAACAGTATCCAGTGGGCACACATTCCTTCCTTTACATCATGTAACTCAGAATTAAATGCAACTTAAATGGTATCTTCCACCTAGTAGTGTATTTAGGATTTCCTGAAGCTTTGTTTTAAAATCTTCCTTATAGGTGCTCTGGCCTGCCTAACTCATGCTGCTTCTTGATTTATCCAGTTTTCACAACCACTTCCTTTCAGTTCCTTTGCCCCTTTCTCTACTTTCACAGACACCTGCCCCTTTGATCCCCCTGTGCACTTAGAAAGGTCTCTCATTCACATCAGAATGTTTGCTCTGACTTTTCCAATCTAAACCACTGTTTCTTATTCATTTCATTCACTTAAAATAATTGACACTAGACATATGGCACCCTGTTCACAACTAAGGCTACCTTAGTTCACTTGAAAGAACTGCTTCCTTTATAAAAATCCATTCTCTTGGCAATAATACTAACAATAGCAATGACAGCTGACATTCAATGAGCACTTGTGTTATATTTCTTTTCACATTTAATCTTGCAAACAACCTTATGTGGCAGGTATGGATGTTCTCATTTTAGAGCTGAGGAAACCAAGGCCCAGAAGAACAGACTGGCCTAAGTTTCTGCTAGAGATAGTCCCCTATTCAAAAATATCTCTGCTGCTAATTTGGTACAGAGTCATTCCTTGGATGTGAAATTAAAACGTTTAAATTCCTGGGATAGGCAACTGATTAGTCTCTTTCCATGAAGCAAAGTATCATCATTTAAGGCACACGTCATGGCATTGGACCGATGTGGGTTTGAATTATGGCCCTGCTGGTTAACTTTGAAAAAGTCACTCATCTCTCTTGATCTGTTTCTTTATCTGTAAAACAGGGACAATAATTCCCGTGTAACAGAGTTATTATAAGAACTAAATGAGATGGTATCTATAAAGTATGAACAGAGTAAATGTTCAATAAATGACAAGCTGTCATTAAAAATCTAAGATTCGGATTAGAAATGATACAGATCCTGCCAAATAAGGAGCAGAGCTTGACTTCCAGCCATTTAAAGAAGTTAATCTATTTTGGAGAAAATACCTCAGGACTCCTGGGAGAACTATGGAAAGATTCACAGTTAAAGTCTGTTCTTTCCCTTAAGGAATGAAGCACTGGGTTTAGAAAATAATTTGACCAGGTTTAAGAGTTCTTGCTCTATAATTTGAATAAAGCCCACTTGTGTCACAGCCCCATCTATCACAGTGTTATGATCAAAGGAAAGCAAGTCCCATATCCAAACTAATCAAAGCACAGTTAAAATTGTCACAGCAAGCTCTTTCTAAAGTGACGAAGACCTCACAGGGAACAGAAAGAATTCTCCAAAATCCCCTTTGCCATTTCCTATACTCTCAGTTTTTTCCACACACAGCAGCTGCCTCCAGGTCCCATTTCTCCCCAACTCTGGCTTCCCATGTGGCTCAGCAGTAAAGAATCTGGCTACCAAGGCAGGAGACACGAGAGACACAGGTTTGATCCCTGGGTCCAGAAGGTGCCCTGGAGAAGGAAATGGCAACCCACTCCAGTACTCTTGCCTGGAGAATCCCATGGACAGAGGAGCCTTGTGGGCTACCATCCATAGGGTCGCAGAGTCGGTTTTGACTGAGCACGCACACACTATCTCCCTAAAGCTTTCTCACAGATGGAGACTAAGGAGACTTGTATCTTTGTCTCTTCCTCTACCCCTTTCCCCTATATCAGCTCTTTATTTTGTAATTCCACTTATGTAGATTCTACATCAAAAAGGACAGCTGAGATTGAAAGGTTGTTGTTGAATCACAATGCCAGGATTCTTGGCCCCCGGAGGAGAAGAATTCAATCTGGGGCCAGAGACGAGGCTTGATCCCTCAGAGCTTTGGTGTAATAAAGTTTTATTAAAGTATAAAGGAGACAGAGAAAGCTTCTAACATAGGCATCAGAAGGGGGCAGAAAGAGTACCCGCTTGTTAGTGTTAGCAATGAAGTTATATACTCTCCAATGAATCCAAAGAATGTCTGGAGGTTGTAAAGACTTCACCAGACCTACTCCCATAATTTACATTTTAAGATAACAGAATTAGCCAGAAGGTTTAATCCAGAGACTGTCCTCAGGCATAATACATTGTTATATAATCCTAAGGAATGTAGAGAAGGAAAAAAGTTTGCCCTTTCTTCCTCCTTGAGAATTCCAGACCCCTCTCTCCTTGGGGACACCTAGACTTCTTATCAACCTGCCTAGGAAATGACTCTCTCAAGATGATGCTCTTGATGGCCTGACCACAGCCAGGGAGTGGGAGTTTGTGTGAGGGGAGGGTGGGGGGAAGTGTAGATTGAGAGGTAGCTTGCAAACACTAATCATTTAATGGCTTCTAGATTTGGAGCAATTTAAGTCAATTGAAATTTTATACTTACTAACGATATGGCTTTTAGACTAAGAAGCACCTTTTTTTCTCTTTCAGATGGGTATTTAGCAATTCATAGATACAGTACCAAAGTTTGAGACCATTCTGATTGGTGGCTATTTATGTTTTTCAGGAAAAAAAATGTTATATATATTTTAGTAAAAAAAAAAATCTCAAAACCCAGCTGTGGTGGTTGGGGAAGATAATAAGATAGGCGTTGAGTGGTGAGAAGTAGGTAAACCTTTGATTTGGTGCTTCCCAAAATAATAATCCCATTTAGTCCTCAAAACACCCTGTGAGATGGATGCCATTATTGCCATCCTGCAGGTAAGGAAATAGAGACTTACAGAAAGAAATGAAGTATGTTGCCTAATGTCACTCAGTTTATAAGTGATAAAATTGGGGCTTGGTGGGATCTAATTAAACTTAAAAGCTTTTGGATAATGAAAGAAACTATAAGCAAGGTGAAAAGCCAGCCTTCAGAATGGGAGAAAATAATAGCAAATGAAGCAACTGAAAAAGAATTAATCTCAAAAATATACAAGCAGCACCTGTAGCTCAATTTTAGAAAAATAAAAGACCCAATTAAAAAATAGGCCAAAGAACTAAACAGACATTTCTCCAAAGACATAAAGATGGCTAACAAACACATGAAAAAATGCTCAACGTCAC
The DNA here is from genome assembly GCF_014754425.2 of Oryx dammah. NCBI lineage: Eukaryota > Metazoa > Chordata > Mammalia > Artiodactyla > Bovidae > Oryx > Oryx dammah. Next base: position 18,221,040 of record NW_024070207.1, read on the forward strand.
TTATTATCACAGAAATGCAAATCAAAACCACAATGAGGTACCATCTCACGATGGTCAGAACAGCTACTATCAAAAAGTCTGCAAACAATAAGTGCTGGAGAAGGTGTGGGAAAAAAGGAACCCTCTTACACTGTTAGTGGGAATGCAAACTAGTACAGCCACTATGGAGAACAGTGTGGAGATTCCTTAAAAAACTGGAAATAGAACTGCTACACGACCCAGCAATCCCACTGCTGGGCATACACACTGAGGAAACCAGAATTGAAAGAGACCCATGTACCCCAATGTTCAGCACTGTTTATAATAGCCAGGACATGGAAGCAACCTAGATGTCCACCAGCAGACGAATGGATAAGAAAGCTGTGGTACATATACACAATGGAATATTACCCAGCCATTAAAAAGAATGCATTTGAATCAGTTCTAATGAGGTTGGTGAACCTGGAGACTATTATACAGAGCTAAGCAAGTCAGAAAGAAAAACACCAACACAGCATATTAACACATATATATGGAATTTAGAAAGATGGTAATGATGACCCTATATGCAAGACAGCAAAAGAACATACTTTTGGACTCTGTGGGAGAAGGTGAGGGTGGGATGATTTGAGAGAATAGCATTGAAACATGTATATTTTCATATGTGAAATAGATTGCCAATCCAAGTTCGATGCATGAGGCAGGGTGCTCAGGGCTGGTGCACTGGGATGACCCTAAGGGATGGGATGGGGAGAGAGGTGGGAGGGAGGGTCAGGATGGGGAACACATGTACACCCATGGCTGATTCATGTCAATGTATGGCAAAAACCACCACAATATTGTAAAGTAATTAGCCTCCAATCAAAATAAATTAATTTTTTTAAATACTAAAAAAAAATATAAAATGTTGGGGCTTGGTCCCAGAGCTGTATGACTCCAAAGTGACAAGAGGAATAAAGCAAAGTTGCCCATATAGTTCCTCCATCCTCCCCCCGACCTCTCTCTCTTTCTCTCTTTCAATCCCACCCCCTGCATAGAAAATGCATATCCAATCTGAGATGAGTAGACTGAAAATAGGTATGGTAATATGAAGGCCAAACCCAGTTATAGAGCTTGAAGATGACTTAAGTCTGGCAAGAACTGGAGGAGGAGGAGATTGATTAAGGTACATAGGAACTAGCAAAGGTCATCCAAATGACAAAGTCATAATTAGCAAAGGTCACCCAAATGACAAAGTCATAAAGATGGATGCCACAATAATAATAATTTATGTATCCACCACTTAGTGCAAGACGTTAAACATTAACAATACATTTGAAGTCCCTGTGTAACCCTGCTGCCATTTTAGAAATAAACACTATATTGAATTTGTCTTTTTCATCATTCCCCTCCCCTACAAAGCAAAGATAGATTCCAATGGGAAATTTGACAGTACCAAAGAGAAAGAGCAGAGAGGCTGAGTAGGTGAGTATTCTCAGTATGGAATTTAGGAAGGAAAGAGATATCAAAAGGAAATTGGGCAAATTCTGAATGCCTTTCATACACCAAGCACTATAATATATATAAGTAAAACACATATCATTCTACTAGCTTACTACATATTGCTTATCTCTCAACAGCCTTGTAGGCTTCCCTGGTAGCTAAGAGGTTAAAGTGTCTGTCTGCAATGTGGGAGACCTGGGTTCCATCCCTGGGTCGGGAAAATTCCCCTGGAGAAGGAAATGGCAACCCACTCCAGGATTCTTGCCTGGAGAATCCCATAGACAGAGGAGCCTGGTGGGCTACAGTCCACGGGGTCGCAAAGAGTTGGACACAACCTAGCGACTTCACTTCACTTCTTCTATACTTCAACAGCCTTGTAAGAAAGAAATTCTTTCATCCTGAATTTCTTTCATCATCATTTTACAGATTTCCTTTAAGTTCTTCAGACATGAAAATGCCTAGCACTGGCTAGGGTCAAAAAACTGTGACTTGGAGAGATTAGATAATTTATTAATCCACACTAGAGCCTTGAACCTAAGTTTAACTGGTGCTAAGACCCACTTTCCAATACCACACTGGGAGTTTGTAAGTTGAGAAATAAGATAAAACCAATAAAGCCATTCCCAACACTAGTTTTCCTGAAGTTATGTACAACACCTTAACACCATATGTATTTCTAGTGATGGGGAATTTTTTGGTCCTGGTTGGCAAGATCTCATCTCCCTTCACTGCTTTGTTGGAGTTTAGGATAAATCATGTAGAACAACATGGATGTTGACATCTGTAAAATGTGCAAAAGGGACACAGAAGTAGATGATTCAGCAGTGATGATCAAGGTGATCCAGGTGAAGAGTATATAAAGGACTTCTGAGATTCTTGTGTCGTTGGCAAACTAATAGGCTGTGTATATTGGAAATTTTATGAGATTTGGCATTTAGGCATATTGTTAATATGAAAATACTTGTATGATACAATGAGTTTGAAACTTTATGCTACTTCCATATCCACTCTTTCATTGGAGCCTCACAATTTGTTCTTTTGTTTTCCTCTTCAGTGTGCTTCTTATAAGCATAAGACATTATTCCTAAGGAACCTGTCCCATCAGCCCAGTTTTTCTCACCAGTCTGCAAATCTTCAGGACTTTACAAGTGTTTCTTTATTAAAAAATAGTTTGCTTCATGATTTTTATTTATTTATTATTTTTAGCTGCACTGGATCTTCATTGCTGAACACGGGCTTTCTAGGGGTGCTCAGGCTTCTCACTGAAGTGGCTTTTCTTGTTGTCGATCATGGGCTCTAGGACACATGGGCTTCAGCAGTTGTGGCTCCTGGCCTCTAGAGCAGTCTCAACAGTTGTGGCACAAAGGTTTACTTGCTCCATAGCATGTGGGAACTTCCCAAATCAGAGATCAAACCTGAGTCTCCTGCATTGGCAGGCGGAATCTTTACCATTGAGTCACCAGCTAAACTCCTCAAGTTTTTCTCCTATTCCATGCACACTCCATTTCTGACCAAGCTCCTCAGGGTGACCTTAAAAGAGATGAGTCCTTGTTTCTTCTATCTTCCTTGTTCACCTTCAGACATTTAATCCCATGCCCCTAGGATTCTGGGCTCTGCAGCCTTCAGAACATTTGTGAAACTTGGAAATTGTAAAATAATCATGGGTTATCATTGGCTGTAATACGTGTTTTCTGTTGCCTGGAAAGTAAATATGGAGTAGCAGCCCTTACAGCAAACCTTCCTGAGAGAAACTAGCTGGAAAGCAGACTTCCTTATGCTGAGGTGAGAAAGTCCCAGAAGTCAGGACAGGGATGGAGGCAAAGGTAATCAAGGCAGGGAACTCTTTTTTCAGGAACCATTTGACTAGGAATTGAGAATGAAAAATGGTACAAAGTAAGTCCAGCATTTTCCTTTAACCTAGATATCTCTTCAGGCCATACTGAAGAGAAGGTTACAGTGAAGGGGCCAGGATGGAACCGTTTGATCCTTAAATGAAGCCCATGGTTACCCTGAGTGGTCCAGGGCCTTTCAAATTCTTCCACCTAAGATGCAGAACCCTAAGGGCAGAACCAGTAGTTTTCCCCACCCCTCCCCCACCACTACACTATACAAAATTAGGGACAAAATCCAAAGTCAGTCTCAAATAGAAAATTTATTTGAAATCTACTGTTTTCTTTTAAAACTACATGTGAATCTGGCATTCCATCTCTTGTTTATTTCATTTTAATCTTATTCCCCTTTAGCCTTTTACTCTCCTTCCCATTTCCTTTCCCCATTATAAGCAACCATGTTCATGTGTTTTGGTGTATCTTTTCCTTTGAATTGTTCCAAAATGTATTGTTTTATGTGCATGCATTGTAGTTTATGAAAATGATATTTATTACATACCTCTGCTCAGTTCTTAGATTTTTATTTCTCAGCACTGTGTATGTAGGAAACACCTGTGCTCTGTGTATACATCTAACCTGACGCTACTCACTGAGACATTACAGTGTTTATATCTAGAGTGTATATCCACCACATTTTACCTGTCTACTTTCCCAGACAAAGACAGAGAAGCTCTATACATTCAGCAAAAACAAGACCAGGAGCTGACTGTGGCTCAGATCATGAACTCCTTATTGCCAAATTCAGACTAAAATTGAAGAAAGTGGAGAAAACCACTAGACCATTCAGGTATGACCTAAATCAAATCCCTTATGACTATAAGTGGAAGTGAGAAATAGATTTAAGGGACTAGATCTGATAGACAGAGTGCCTGCTGAACTATGGATGGAGGTTCGTGACATTGTACAGAAGACAGGAATCAAGACCATCCCCAAGAAAAATAAATGCCCAAGAAAAAGAAATGCAAAAAATCAAAATGGCTGTCTGAGGAGGCCTTACAAATAGCTGTGAAAAGAAGAGAAGTGAAAAGCAAGGGAGAAAAGGAAAGCTATACCCATTTGAATGCAGAGTTCCAAAGAAGAGCAAGAAGAGATAAGAATGCCTTCCACAGTGATCAATGCAAAGAAATAGAATGGGAAAGACTAGAGATCTCTTCAAGAAAATTAGAGATACCAAAGGAACACTTCATGCAAACATTGGCTCAATAAAGGACAGAAATTGTAGGGACCTAACAGAAGAGGAAGATATTAAGAAGAGGTGGCAAGAATACACAGAAGAACTGTACAAATAAAATCTTCATGACCCAGATAATAATGATGGTGTGTGATCACTCACCTAGAGCCAGACATCCTGGAATGTGAAGTCAAATGGGCCTTAGGAAGCATCACTAGAAACAAAGCTAGTGGAGGTGATGGAATTCCAGTTGAGCTATTTCAAATCCTGAAAGATGATGCTGTGAAAGTGCTGCACTCAATAGGCCAGCAAATTTGGAAAACTCAGCAGTGGCCACAGGACTGGAAAAGGTCAGTTTTCATTCCAATCCCAAAGAAAGGCAATGCCAGAGAATGCTCAAACTACCACACAATTGCACTCATCTCACATGCTAGGAAAGTAATGCTCAAAATTCTCCAAGCCAGGCTTCAGCAATACATGAACCGTGAACTTCCAGATGTTCAAGCTGGTTTTAGAAAAGGCAGAGGAACCACAGATCAAATTGCCAACATCTGCTGGATCATGGAAAAAGCAAGAGAGTTCCGGAAAAACATCTATTTCTGCTTTATTGACTATGCCAAAGCCTTGGACTGTGTGGATCACAAAAAAATGTGGAAAATTCTGAAAGTGATGGAATACCAGACCGCCTGACCTGCCTCTTGAGAAACCTGTATGCAGGTCAGGAAGCAACAGTTAGAACTGGATATGGAACAACAGACTGGTTCCAAAAAATAGGAAAAGGAGTACGTCAAGGCTGTATATTGTCACCCTGCTTATTTAACTTATATGTAGAGTACCTCTTGAGAAATGCTGAGCTGGAAGAAACACAAGCTGGAATCAAGATTGCCGGGAGAAATATAAATAACCTCAAATATGCAGATGACACCACCCTTCTGGGAGAAAGTGAAGAAGAACTAAAGAGCCTCTTGATGAAGATGAAAGAGGAGAGTGAAAAAGTTGGCTTAAAGCTCAACATTCAGAAAACTAAGATCATGGCATCCATCCCATTAGTTCATGGCAAATAGATGGGGAAACAATGGAAAAAGTGGCTGACTTTATTTTTCTGGACTCCAAAATCACTGCAGATGGTGATTGCAGCCATGAAATTAAAAAACTCTTACTCTTTGGAAAGAAAGTTATAACCAACATAGAGAGCATATTCAAAATCAGACATTTCTTTGTCAACAAAGGTCCATCTAATCAAGGGTATGGTTTTTCCAGTAGTCATGTATGGATGTGTGAGTTGGATTATAAAGAAAGCTGAGCACAGAAGAATTGATGCTTTTGAGCTGTGGTGTTGGAGAAGACTCAAGAGTCCCTTGGACTGCAAGCAGATACAACCAGTCCATCCTAAAGGAAATCAGTCCTGAATATTCATTGGAAGGACTGATGCTGAAGCTGAAACTCCAACACTTTGATCACCTTATGTGAAAAGCTGACTCATTTGAAAAGACCCTGATGCTGGGAATAATTGAGGGCAAGAAGAGAAGGGGACCACAGAGGATGAGATAGTTGGATGACATCACTGACTCAATGGACATGGGTTTGAGTGAACTCCAGAAGTTGGTGATGGACAGGGAGGCCTGGCGTGTTGTGGTTCATGGGGTCGCAAAGAGTCAGACACGACTGAGTGACTGAACTGAACTGAACTGATCTTTCCCAGAGATGAACACTCAGATACCTGTCAACTCACTACCTCACCAGGCAGCGATGCAGGGAATATCTTTGTGCATGTCCCCATATGGACTCATATGAAAATTTATTGAGGGGTGTATACCAAGAAAAGAATTGCTGGCCCATAGAATATGTGTTTTCTTCATTAGACTATGTTATGCCAGATTGCTCTCCAGAATGGCTACACCAGCTTTTACTCCCACCAGCACTGGAGGAGAGTGGGAGTCTTTTCCCTCAACCATTCCCACCTTTTGTGTGCATGCTCAGTCACTTCAGTTTCATCTGGCTCTGTGACCCTATGGACTGTAGCCCACCAAACTCCTCTGTCCATGAGATTCTCCAAGCAAGAATACTGTAGAGGGTTGCCATGCTCTCCTCCAGGGGATCTTTCCAACCCAGGAGTCGAATCCACATCTTGCATTGGCAGGTGGTTTCTTTACCACTAGCACCACCTGGGAAGCCCTCCAACCCTTCAGCAGTATCCAAATTTCTGATTTTTGTCAGCCCCAAATTTGTGATAGTCCAGTGAATTTTTTGATTTGCAGATTTTTGATTATGAATGATTCATGTTTATATTAAATGACCAATCCATAGTAAAGTTGATGCACCAAGAATCAAGAAGGGTTGAGTTACTCTTGTTTCCAAGTTTCTTCACATACCTGGATCTGCTTCCTGGGTTAGGCAGATATCATTTGGGAGAGTACAGTTACTAGCTGTGTGATCTTGGGAAAGTTGCCTTCTTTGTCTGATCTCTACTTCCTCTATAAAGGAAGACTAAACCAGATAATCACACAGAGTCCTTCAAGATATAACATTTGTGATTTGAATGATGTCATCTTGAACCATCAAACATTGCATTGAAGGTGAAGGTGAAGTCGCTCAGTCCTGTCCGACTCTTTGCGAACCCGTGAACTGTAGCCCACCAGGCTCCTCTGTCCATGGGATTCTCCAGAATACTGGAGTGGGTTGCCATTTCCTTCTCCAGGGGAACTTCCCAACCCAGGGATCGAACCCAGGTCTCCCGCATTGCAGGCAGACGCTTTAACCTCTGAGCCACCAGGGAAGGCCAAAACATTGCATTCCCCCCTCTGTATTAAATGCTCCCTCAACCAAAAAAAAGAGAAAAAATCTGTTCAGTTCATTTTCTATGTGGTAGCAATTTACTTTCCACTAACAGTCCATAGCTTTCCCTCCCACTTCTTCCAACCAGGGAAGTAAACTGTCTCTTTACACTCTCTTGCTAGCCTGGAACAGAACAACACCAATTTGTTCCTGCTGTTCTTTATTCTCCTGCACATCATTTGCCCAAATTGTGGACCTATCAAACTTGGCTACCCCCAGTCACAACAATGGGAAGATTAAAAGAGAGACTTGAGCTTAGCCACACGCTTCTGTAAATATGAAATGCAAAACAGGCTAATAATATGACATGATAGGCTGGCAATCCCATGGTACTCATCATTCTTGACACAAAATAAATGCTATTTATGCCCCTATTTTGCTAGGGGGTGAGGAGGAACAAGTCATTCCTAAGCCTTCCCTGATTCAGAGAAAGAAAATTTAAAAACAATTAAATTCTCTTTTTTTTTTTGAGGTTTTATTTTTTTTAATTTAAATTTATTTTAAAATACAGTAATGAACACCCTTCCCACCTTCCTCCCCATCCCACCCATCTAGGTTGTTACTGAGTCTCATTTTGAGTTCTCTGAGTCATACAGCAAATTCCCATTGGCTGTCTTTCTTACATATGGTAATGTATGTTTCCATGTTGAAGTGGGAGGGGATATAAATAAACCTATGGTTGATTCATGTTGATGTTTGGTAGAAACCAATGCAATATTGTAAAGCAATTATCCTTCAGTTAAAAATAAATCAAAAAGAAAGGGAAAAATATCCATAAATTACAGTAATGAAATACTAGGTTGTACCATATGACACTGCATTTTTTGTAGGTAAAATAAAAAACATTTAATATCAGCAAATTCATATGGTTCAACCTAGTAGATGTGACATACTCAAAAAGTCTCTTAAAAATTCCAGAGGGGTCATTAGCAATGACTTCATTAATACTACTCTCACTCCTTTCCAAGTAAGACTGCCATATATTCTTTACCTGGTAGACACGGCATCAACAGAGCAAACTGTTGCTTTCTTGATGTTGAATGACTGTAATGGGAAATCTTCTTCCAGCTAGACCATGGGCTCTCCCTTTCCAAGAATATTTCCTGTGTTTTCAGTGTCACTCACTGTAACCCTGCCTCCAGGGCTCTTGTGTGAATCAAATGTGATAGAGTTAGGTAAATTTGTTTATCTAGCATCACTGACTCAATGGACATGAATTTGAGCAAATGATGGGAGATAGTGAAGGATGGGGGCCTGGCATGCTGCAGTCCATGGGGTCAAAAGAGTTGGACAGAGACTTAGCAACCGAACAACAGTAACAAAACTTGTTAATTTAGTGTTGTGTTAGTTTCAAGTGTAAGGAAAGTGATTCAGCTATGCATATATATGTATTCTTTTTCAAATTATTTTCTGTTATAGGTTATTACAAGATACTGAGTTCCCTATGTTATACAGTAGGACCTTCTTGTTTACCTATTTTATATACAGTAGTTTGTTAATCCCAAACTCCTAAATTTATCCCTCCCCCACCCTTCCCTCTTGGTAACCATAACTTTGAGACTATTTCTGTTTTGTAAATAAGTCCATCTTTTTATCTAGTTTTAAAGTTACAAGGCAAGTGCAAGGAATGGGGAGGAGCTTCTATTTGTTAAATATGTGTCAGACATGGTGCTCAGCATTTCACATACACAGTCTATTCTAATCTTCACAAATGCCTGAGAAAATCACTTTTATATCCATTGTATAAATGAGGCGCAGGCACGGAGGTTAAATAACTTGCTAAAGGTCACACAGCTAGTAAGTGGGAACATTGAAACTCAAACTCAGGTTTGTCTGACTCTAAAGCTGATCTTTCTGATGTTTTGTTCTGCTTTTTATCAAGGTCTTGAATAATTTCTAGCAACTTTATCTGTGGATCATACTTCAACAATGACATTGGAAATTGCTGAAAGGCAGGAGCTCTTGTACCTGAATCAGCTAACCATTGGTTCCCATTGTAATTACATGCAGAACTTATGTTACAAAAATTTATTGAGTATCTGTGTATATCAAGCAAAGTATTACCGCCAACACTGCCATAAGCAGCCCTCATTTACAAATGGCTTTTTGACTTGGGTTTCATTTGAGCCTTCCCTGGTGGCTCAGATGGTAAAGCGTCTGCCTACAATGCCAGAGACCCAGGCTCAATCCCTGGGTCGGGAAGATCTCCTGGAGAAGGAAATGGCAACCCACTCCAGTATTCTTGCCTGGAAAATCCCATGGACAGAGGAGCCTGGTAGGCTACAGTCCATGGGGTCGCAATGGTCGGACACGACTGAGCGACTTCACTTTCCCTTTCCCTTTCATTTGGTCACTGCCCCCAGGTTGCTTTCTGCCATGTATTCCAGAACCTATCACAATCTTTCTCAACCCTCTATCTCAGAGACTTGGAACTTACTCTGTCTCTCTCTGGAACATTCTTACCCTTGGGCCAAATGTCACTTCATCATAGAGCCCTCCCTCAACCACCTGATCCAATGTAAAAGTCCCTGTCACTTCCTGTCTCCTATCTTGATTTTCTTCATTGCATTTATCATCATTAGATTTGTTTAATGTCTATTTTGTTCAACACATATTCCCAACTATCTGGAACAATCCCTGGCACACAGTAGGTGTTCAGTATTTGTTGAGTGATTGAGGAAATAGTTTCCACAGTTGAAGGAGATTACATGTGCCTGTTTATTATGCTATCATCATTTTATGACTGAAACAAAATATGTATGATTTTGTTATTATATAATATATGTAATAATGTCAGATCACTTTTGTTAGGAGCTATTTTTTTTTTCTTACTGAAGTACCAATTCTCCACTTTCTACTTATTCTTTATATGGCTTTTCATTTACCAACTTCTCTAAGTAAGACACTTGAATTACATGGTATACTTATTATAGCTGAAGGGATCTCAGTATTCTGCCCCCCCCCAACTCAGACGTTACCTTAATTACTCTTTATAAAAAGCTCACCTTTTAATATCTACAAAAGATATTTCAGGAACTTTCAAACCCTGGGTTATTGATTACTGACAGCCAGGTTTCATAAGAACCTATAAATAGGGAACTGAATGAACTTAATACAATTATAATCAGCCCAAGAGCAAAAAGCTCACATTAACATAGTTGTCTTATGGCATCAAGCTCACATTAACGCAGTTGTCTTACATTTCAGTTTTCTTACCTACCCCCTAACATACTATTAATGAAAATAAAATCTTCTCACATGTACTTGACTATAAACATCTCCATATTTAACTGCATAGGAAAGAATTTACCACTGTTTCTAAAAAGAGGTGGCAAGTAGTACCATGAATGCAGTCAAGGAAAGATAATGGTTATTAGACACATTAAATAATAGAGAAAGACTGAGTGTGCTGTGTTAGTCGCTCAGTCGTGTCCAAGTCTTTGAGACCTTATGGACTGTAGCCCACCAAGCTCCTCTGTCTATGGGATTCTACAGCTAAGAATACTGGAGCAGGTAGCCATTCCCTTCTCCAGGGGATCTTTCCAACCCAAGGATCAAACCGAGGTCTCCTGCATTGCAGGCATATTCTTTACCATCTGAGCCACCAGGGAAGTCCAAGGAAGACTGAGGTTGCTATCAAAATAACATGCACCCCATTGTCCAAATTCAACATCTTGGGTTTGTAAGACCTACTTTCAAGGAGCTATTGCTTCTCTCTATGTACCATGATGACCACTTGCTGGATTGTATTTTCTGGGGTTATATATAGACTCACAAATTGAATAGGGAAGCTTTCCTCTGTATAATAAAAAATAAAAATAAAAATGATTAGTGTGCTTTGCCACTCACCTGTTTCTTCTGAACCTCTTGCCTCAGATAGCATTTTTGCTAAAATATTAAAGGAAACTAACTTTTGTTGAATCCCTACAAAGAGAAAGGTATCGGGCTACCTCCCATAACTCTAGAAGATGCTATTAGGCCCAGTTTTTAATGAGGAAATTCACAGAGAGACTAGTAACTTGCTCAAAGTCAAATGTGTAGGTAATATCAGAATTGGGAGTGAATCCAGGTCTTTTCATTCTAAATCCCACATTATTCTTCCCATACACTCCCTTGCAAATCATATGTTTCAATAAAATCGAATGTTTAAAACATCATTTAAATGAATAAAAACTCCCAGTCACAGTCAGAGAGTGTACCAAGTTATCAATGACTTTAATCCAACTGTTTTTTCTTCCAGCTTAGACTATAATACTTCTTCCAACCCTTAATTTTACAGGCATATGCAGGATTCTGGGGACTGTCAAGTAGTTTGGGATCAAAAGATCTTGAACATATAGCTTTTTCCACCTAATAGCTTTGTGGCATTTGTGGTGACTAAATAAGTCTCAGTTTGCTAGGCGAATTCTATATGAAGCTGCTTCTTGTCTCTATAATCCCACCTAATCAAAACCATCCTTCCCCAACCAATTTCAATATTATATATACATCAAAGTAAAATAAGGACATAACATTTTCACTAATGAGTTGCCTGAAGTTAAGGTATTTTCAGTGTTATAGTGTAGGAGGTTTCTTAGAATTGTTATATATGTATTCCTATTTCCTATTACTAGAGTTTTATAGTCTTATCTAATTTATTTTTGTTTTTATGATCTTTCCAGTTCACAAAGCAAAGCACATTCAAATTAGCTTTCTCATTTGATCTTTAAGCCAGCTGTGGTGAATAGGTGATTTGTCCAAGGTAATAGTCAAATGATCTGATTATCAGTCTCTTGGTATTGTTCTCCTACCACATATCAGAAAATGAAGACTCTACAGAAAATGATAGCTGATGTGTGTTGAGGGCTAACTATACACTTGGCAGTTTTTTCTTAGCAATGTATGTGTCATGTCTGATTTAATCCTCAAAACAATTATAAGAGGTACTTTCATCTGCAACAACTAAGGCACAGAGAGGATAAGGAACTTAATTATGATCACATAGCAAATGAGTAGCAGTTGCTGGATTTCAACCAAGGGAAACTGATTATAGCACCCAAACTCTTAACCAGTATTTGCAATTACACTCCTAAACATTGAATGCTTGCTAAAACAGGGTATGTGTGTGTGCTAAGTCACATCAGTTGTGTTCGACTCTGTACGACCCCATGTACTGTAGCTCTCCAGGCTCTTTTGTCCATGGAATTCTCCAGGCAAGAATACTGGAGTGGGTTGTCATTCCTTTCTCCAGGGGATCTTCCAGACCCAGGGATCAAACCCGCATCTTTCATGTCTCCTGCATTGACAAGTGGGTTCTTTACCACCAGTACCATCTGGGAAGCCCCTGCTAAGACAGGAGGGTATACATAATATTTTAGTAAGATCTTCTTATTGCCTAATTTGAGGAATTGTAAAGTGGTTTTCTAAAGCAACAGGGTATATATTGCCACCCATCAGCAGTGTACAAGGGTTCCAATTTGTTCACATGTTTGTCAACATTTGTTATTGTCTGTCTTTTTGACAGGCAGATCTAATGGATATGAAGTGGCATTTCATTATGATTTTGATTTCCATTTCCCTGGACAAATGATGTTGAGCATGTTTTCATGTGTTTGTGGTCTCTCTGCATTTTCATTGGATTAATGTCTGTTCAAATCCTTTGATCATATTTTTATTTTTTAATTGAAGGATAATTGCTTTACATAATTTTGTTGTTTTCTGTCAAATCTTTTGAAACTCCCTCCCATCTCCCTGGCCATCCACCCCTCTAGGTTGATACAGAACCCATGTTTGAGTTCCCTGAGACATACAGCAAATTCCGATTGGCTATCTGTTTTACATATGGTAATATAAGTTTCCATGTAATTCTCTCCGTACATCTCACCCTCTCTTCCCCTTGTCCCATGTCCATAAGTCTGCTCTCTATGTCCATTTCTCCATTGCTTCCCTGCATAAATTCTTCAGTCCCATCTTTCTAGATTCCATATATATGCATTATTATATGATATTTATCTTTCTCTTTCTGACTTACTTCATTCTGTATAATAGGCTCTAGGTTCATCCACCACAGTAGAGCTGACTCAAATGCATTCTTTTTATGGCTGAGTAATATTCCATTGTGTATATGTACCAAAACTTCCTTATCCATTCATCTGTCGATGGACATATATGTTTCTTCCATGTCCTAGCTATTGTAAACAGTGCTGCAATGAACATTGGAGTACACGTGTCTCCTTCAATTCTGGCATTGAGTTATATGAGCTGCTTGTATATTTTGGAAATTAATCCCTTGTCAGTTGTTTCATTTGCTATTATTTTTTCCCATTCTGAGGGTTATCTTTTCATCTTGCTTATAGTTTCCTTTGTTGTGCAAAAGCTTTTAAGTTTAATCAGGTCCCACTTGTTTACTTTTGTTTTTATTTCCTTTACTCTAAGAGGTGGATCATAGAGGATCTTGCTTTGATTTATGTCATCGAGTGTTCTGACTATGTTTTCCTCTAAGATTTTAATAGTTTCTGGCCTTACATTTAGGTCTTTAATCGATTTTGAGTTTATCTTTGTGTATGGTATTAGGAAATGTTCTAATTTCATTCTTTTACATGTAGCTGTCCAGTTTTCCCAGCACTACTTATTGAAGAGGCTGTCTTTGCCCCATTGTATATTCTTGCCTCATTGGCCAAAAATAAGTTATACATAGGTGCATGGGTTTATTTCTGGGCTTTCTATTTTTTCCATTGGCCTATATTTCTGTTTTTGTGCCAGTACCATACTATCTTGGTGACTATAACTTTGTAGTATAATCTGAAGTCAGGAAGGTTGATTCCTCTAGCTGCATTTTTCTTTCTTGAAACTGTTTTGGCTATTCGGGGTCTTTTGCATTTCCATATGAGTTGTGAATTTTTTTGTTCTAGTTCTGTAAAAAAATGACCTTGGTAATTTGATAGGGATCACACTGAATCTTTAGATTGCATTGTATAGTCATTTTCACAATATTGATTCTTCCTACCCAGCAACATGGAATATTTCTCCATCTGATTAACTCATCTTTGATTTCTTTTATCAGTGTCTTATAATTTTCTGTATACAGTTCTTTTGTCTCCTTAGGTAGATTTATTCCTAGATATTTTATTCTTTTTGTTGCAATGGTGAATGGGGTTGATTCCTTAATTTCTCTTTTTGGTTTTTCGTTGTTAGTATATAGAAACACAAGTGATTTCTGTGCATTGATTTTGTATCCTGCAACTTTGCTAAATTCACTGATTAGCTCTACTAATTTTCTGATTGTATCTTTAGGGTTTTCCATATAAAGTATCATGTCATCTGCAGTGAGATATTTACCTCTTCTTCTCTTATCTGGATTCTTTTTATTTCTTTTTTTTCTCTGATTCCTGTCACTAGGACTTCCAAAACTGTGTTGAATAATAGTGGTAAGAGTGGATACCCTTGTCTTGTTTCTGATCTTAGGGGGAATGCTTTCAGTTTTTCACCATTGAGAATGTTTGCTGTGGGCTTATCATATATGGCCTTTACTATGTTGAGGTAGGTTCCTTCTATGCCCATTTTTGGAAGAATTTTAATCATATATGGGTGCTGAATTTTGGCAAAGGCTTTTTCTCCATCTGTTGAGATTATCATGTGGTTTTAATCTTTCAATTTGTTAATATGCTGTATCACACTAATTTATTTGTGTATATTGAAGAATCCTTGACCCCTGGAATAAACCCAACTTAATCATTGTGTGTGAGCTTTTTAATACATTGTTGAATTCTGTTTATTAGAATTTTGTTGATGATTTTTGCATCTATGTTCATCAGTGATATTGGCTTGTAGTTTCCTTTTTTTAGTGTTGTCTTTGTCTGGTTTTGGGCCTTTCCTTGTGGCTCACCTGGTAAAGAATCTGCCTGCAATGTGGGAGACCTGGGTTGGGAAGATCCCCTAGAGAAGGGAAAGGCTACCCATTCCAGTATTCTGGCCTGGAGAATTCCATGGACTGTCTAGTCCATGGGGTCACAAAGAGTCAGACACGACTGAGTGACTTTCACTTCTCTTTCACTTGTCTGGTTTTGGTAGCAGGGTAATGGTGACCTTGTAGAATGAGTTTAGATGTGTTCTTTCCTCTGCAATGTTTTGAAAGAGTTTTGGAAGGATAGCTCTTCTCTAAATGTTTGATAGAATTCACCTGTGAAGTCATCTGTCCTGGGCTTTTGTTTTTTGGGAGATTTTTGATCATAGTTTCAATTTCAGTGCTTGTAATTGGGTTGTTCATAATTTCTATTTCTTCCTGATTCAGGCTTGGAAGATTGAACTTTTCTAAGAATCTTCCAAGTTATCTTCCAAGTCCATTTCTTCCAGGTTATCAACTTTATTGCCATATAGTTGTTCATAATAGTCTCATATAATCCTTTGTATTTCTGCATTGTCTGTTGTAATCTCTCCTTTTGATTTCTAATTTTGTTGATTTGATTATTCTTTTTTTATTTTTTTAATCTGGCTAAAGTTTTGTCAATTTTGTTTGTCTTCTCAAAGAACCAGCTTTTGGTTTTATTAATCTTTACTATTGTTGGTTTCATTTCTTTTTCGTTTATTTCTGCTCTGATCTTTATTATGATTTCTTTCCTTTTGCTAATTTTTTTTTTAGTTCTTCTATTTTCAGTTGTTTTATGTGTAAACTTTGGTTGTCTATTCGATGTTTTTCTTGTTTCTTGAGGTAGGATTGTATTGCTATAAACTTTCCTCCTAGAACTGCGTTTGCTGCATCCCATAGGTTTTGAGTTGTTGTGTTTTCATTGTCATTTGTTTCTAGGAGTTTTTTATTTCTCTTCTGAGTTCTTCAGTAACCTGTTGGTTATTTAGACATGTATTATTTAATTTCCATGTGTTTGTGTTTTCTACAGTTTTTTTTTGCTTGTAATTAATATCTAGTCTCATAGCTTATAGTCTCATCAAGAAAAGATGCTTGATATGATTTCAATTTTCCTAAATTTACTGACGTTTGATTTGTGACCCAAGATGTGGTCTATCCTGGAGAATATCCCATGTGCACCTGAGAAGAAGTTGTATTCTTCTGCATTTGAATGGAATGTTCTGAAGATATCAATGAGATCCATCTCTTCTATTGCATCATTTAAGACTTTTGTGTTTCCTTATTAATTTTCTGTTTTGATGATTTGTCCATTGATATAAGTGGGGTGTTCAAGTCTCCTACTATTATTGTGCTACTGTCAATTTCTCCTTTTATGTCTGTTAGTGTTTATCTTATGTATTGAGGTGCTCCTATGTTGGGTGTATAGATATTTAGAGTTGCTATGTCTTTCTCTTGGATTGATCCCTTGATCATTATGTAGTGTCCTTCCTTATCTCTTGTAATATTCTTTATTTTAAGGTCTACTTTGTCTGATATGAGGATTACTACTCCAGCTTTCTTTTGCTTCCCATTTTCATGGAATATATTTTTCCATCCTCTTACTTTCAGTATATATGTGTCTTTAGGTCTGAAGTGGGTTTCTTATAGACATATATATGGGTCTTGTTTTCGTATCCATTCAGCCAGTCTGTGTCTTTTGGTTGGAGCATGTAATCCATTTATATTTAAAGTAATTATTGATATATATGTTCTTATTGCCATTTTCTAAATTGTTTGGAGTTTGTTTTTGTAGATCTTTTTCTCCTCTTATATTTTCTGACTGTATAAGTCCCTTTAACATTTGTTGTAAAGCTGGTTTGGTGGTACTGAATTTTCTTAACTTTTGTTTGTCTGAAAAGCTTTTTATTTCTCCATAAATTTTGAATGAGATCCTTACTGGGTAGAGTAATCTTGGTTGTAAATTTTTCCCTTTCAGTACTTTAAATATATTCTGCCATTCCCTTTTGGCCTGCAGAGTTTCTGCTGAAAGATCAGCTGTTAAACTGATCTTTGGGGTTTCCCTTTTATGTTACTTGCTCCTTTTCCCTTGCTGTTTTTAATATTCTTTCTTTGTGTTTAATCTTTGTTAGTCTGATTAGTATGTGTTTTGATGTGTTTCTCCTTGGGTTTATTCTTTACAGGACTCTTTGTTCCTCTTGGACTTGATTGATTATTTCCTTTTCCATATTGGGGAAATTTTCCACTATAATCTCTTCAAAAAGTTTCTCATAGCCTTTCTTTTTCTCTTCTTCTTCTGGAACCCCTATAATTTGAATGTTTGTGTATTTAATATTGTCCCAGAGGTCTCTGAGACTATCCTCAGTTCTTTTCATTCTTTATACTTTGTTCTGCTCTTCAGCAGTTATTTCAACCATGCTATCCTCCAGCTCACTTATCCATTATTCTGCTATTGTATTCCTGCTATTGTCCCAGCATCATTTGTTGAAAAGACTAATCTTTCTTCCACTGAGTAGTCTGGTATCCATGTCAAAATCAATAGATGTTAAATGTTAGAGTTTATTTCTAGACTGTTAAAATATATTCCTTCCATTTGTATGTCTCTTCTATGTCAAGCCTTACCATCTTAATCATTATAGCTTTATAGTAAACTTTCAAATACAGAAGTAGCTTTGCACTGAGTTCTCCAGTTTTGGCTATTCTGGGCCTCATATGTATGAATTTTAAGATCAGATTGTGAGTTTCTACAAAAACAAGCAAAGAACTTTGGAAGGTATTGGGTTTAAATCTGTAGATAAATTTGCCATCTTACTAATATTGTGTTCTAATTCATGAACATGGAATATTTTTCCATTTATTTATATCCTTAATTTCTTTCAATAATATTTTATCATTTTCAGTGTAAAAATCTTGTATATCTTTGGTTACATTTATTACTAAATATTTTATTTTTGATGCCACTGTAAATGAAATTGTTTTCTTACTTCCATTTTTGGGTTGCCTATTTCTAGTGTATAAAATGACTTTTTTGTGTGTGGATCTTGTATCTTACAACTTTGTTGAATTTATTATTAGCTTTAATATTATTTTGTGAATTCTTTAGGACTTTCTACATATAAGATGATGTCATCTTCAAATAGCAATAGTTTCACTTCTTCCTTTCCAATCTGGATACCTTTTATTTCTCATCTTTTTTGTTCCTATATTTCTCTATGAATACTCATTTTTGTGTTAAATTGATATTTTCTAATGTGTTATTTTAATTGCCTTGTCACTTATTTTAGCATATTTTTTGAGTTATTTTCTTAGAGATTCCACAGTTACGTTAAATCATAAGAATTTTGATTGGATTTTTACTATCAACTTAGCTTCAATTGTATGCAAAATCTTTATGAATACTATTTTATTAAAAAATTTTCTGATATTATAAAATGGTTTAGAGAGCTATTATTGTCTTCTACGGCCTGGAATAATTTACATTACATAGGAATATTTCATTTTTAAGGTCATATTAAACTTGATTGTAGCCCCTGTTTCCTGGACGAAGTTGTTTTTAATGATAACACATTTCATTCAGCTCAGTCACTCAGTCATGTCCAACTCTTTACCACCCCATGGACTGCAGCATGCCAGGTTTCCCTGTTCATCACCAACTCCCTGAGCTTGCTCAAACTCATATCGATCAAGTCAGTGATACCTTTCAACCATCTCCTCCTCTTTCATCCCCTTCCCCTCCTGCCTTCAATCTTTCCCAGCATCAGGGTCTTTTCCAATGAGTCATTTCTTTGCATAAGTTGACCAAAATATTGGAGCTTCAGTTTCAGCATCAGTCCTTCCAATGAATATTCAGGACTGATTTCCTTATTGGTTTGATATCCTTGCAGTCCAAGGGACTCTCAAGAGTCTTTTCCAACATCACAGTTCAAAAGCATCAATTCTTTGGTGCTCAGCTTTCTTTAATGATAACACGTTTATCTTTCCAATATTCCTCTCTGATATTTGATCTAGTCAAGCTTCTCACTTCTTTTTGGGTCAGTTTTGGAAAGATTTTCAATGTTGTGTTATAGAGTTTCATCATTTCTCTTTCTATGATTGTTTATTTCTTATTTCTACACATGTCTTTTTTGGTTCTCTCTCTCTTCCTGAAACAGAAACATCAAAAATTCATTTCCCCTACCCAAAATATATTTATTCTTTCAATTAAAAATTTTCATTCATTTTTATTAATAGCTTTTATTTCTTCCTGTTTTCTTAAACTTTGTTTTTCTATATTTTGAAGATGAGTAAATTTCTTTCTTCTTCATCAGTGATGAAGACTATACTATGTGTTTTCCTATGACTACAGTTTTCAGTGTCTCATAAACTGCAGTAAAAACTGTTTTCCTTTCCATGCCTTCTAGGTATTTTATAATTTCCTTTTATATCATCTTTGATCCGAGGGTTATCTAGGAATGTTTCTTAATTTAGTTTCTAAGTCATTAAGATTTTTATGTCCAACTTCTTGTCTCTAATATTTTTTAATTATGATCAAAGACCTCAACCAGTAATATCGTTATTTTTCATTGTTTTCTGATTTTCTTTGTGGCCAAGTACCTGATTAATTTTGTTAATGTTCCATGGACATAACAAAGAATGTATGCCCTCTGTTTGAGAAATATAGGTTCCTATATATAATTAATTAAGTTTGGTTGATTGTTTCCTTCTGTTTTTCTATATTATTTCTTTGTTTACTAGAGTAGTCTGATATGAAAAAGATATATATGATCTCCAACTATAATTTTATTTTATAAAGTTTTCCTTTTATCTCTAATAGTTATCATTTTGTGTAGTTTTGTATATACAAGCATATGATTTTTAGCATTGCTTTAATATCCCTCTCATTCCATTTTGTACATTAAACCTTATGTTCCCTTTGGCATCATAATTGCCAGTTCTGCTTTTTCATTTTATCACTACCACCACTTCCACCACAACTCATAGACTTTGCTCAAATTATTTAGTGTTTTTTTTCCTAAACTTGTGTTGCACAATATAGTAGCCACTAACCAAAAGCCACATGTGACCATTTAAACTAGACATAGTGAAAGTAAATAAAAATAAAAATTTAGTAACTTAGTTATTCTAGCCTCACTCCAAGCACTGAATAGGCACACACAGCTAATGGCTACTGTATTGAACAGCACATATATGGAGAATTTTCTCATCACAGGAAGTTCTGTTGGATAGCACTGCTCTCTACCAGGGATTGACAGAGTTTCTGTCCAGGCAAGAATACTAGAGTGGGTAGCCTTTCCCTTCTCTAAGGGATCTTCCCAATGCAGGGATTGAACCCAGGTCTCCTGCATTGCAGGCAGATTTTTTACCAGCTGAGCCACAAGGGAAACCCAAGAATACTGGAGTGGGTAGCCTATCCCTTCTCCAGAGGATCTTCCTGAACCAGGAATTGAACTGGGGTCTCCTGCATTGCAGGTGGATTCTTTACCAACTGAGCTATCAGGGAAGCCTATAAAGGGCAAGATAGTAAATATGTTAGGCTTGGCAGGGCTTGTTGTCTGTATTGCAACTATCCATGTCTGCTTTTCCTATAAATCAGACATAATATATAAATGAATGAGTATGGCTGTGTTGCAATAAAACTTTATTTATGGATACTAAAACTTAATTTCCTATAATTTTCACATGACATGAAATATTCTTCTTTTGATATTTTTCAGAAATTTAAGAATGTAACAATCATTCTAACCACACAGGCTATACAAAAATATATGGTAGGTCAGATATGATTGGTGAGCTATAGTTTGCCAGCCCCTGTTGTAGACTCTCTTAGAGTGTGTCCCTTTTAGGTTGACTCTTTATTAAATATCTTAAACATTCCCAGGCCATCTATCTTAACGTATATATACCAATTCATCTTTTAATAATGACTACCTTCTGTTTCAGTTTATGTACAGACTTGTATAGATGGAAAATTGTTCTTTTTCAGTCCTGAAACTGTTTTCTGCACTGCATGTGAACATCCTTCAGTGCTCTTATTTTTCATTTAAGTTTTCATCTGTCCCTTCCAGCAACTCTTATTTCACTGAGCATATATTCAGTTTGTTCTCCTTGATCTTCCCCTCTCTAGTTGCTGGAATGTGGTTGTTACTTTTCACTGTCATTTCTTTGGGGTTTTGGTAGGCAGCATGTCCTACGTGTCATCAGTCCTGCAGTGAAAGCAAAGTGCTCTCTGTGCCCATAAGCCAGGAATAGAGGAGTAGGTAGGGAGTATAGAAGTGTTTACTGAAGCACTTGGAAGAATTCTCTTTGCTCTCTTGTGTTCTTCATACCCTCCTAGACTCAGGAGGGAAGGAAGGACATGGATTACTACTTCAGTTTCCTCTTGGATTTTTTGGAGGCAGGGTGGTCTGCCATTCTCATATAAGGCCAACATTAGCCCTCTCCACAAGGATTCACAGCTCTGTAAAATCAAGATGCAACAATTTACAACCTTTACCTTAGAGGATCCATAATGCTGGTCTTCATACACTTATATATTACTCAGGGAAGGGAGAGAGTCTTATATCAGTTTTGTCACTAGGACCTAAGAAGGCCTTACTAATACCCAGCTGCCTATGGTACCCATTTTTGTTCAGAAGAAGTATATAGCTTATAGTTAGGAATTAAGGAGAAAGGTGCTGTACATTTAGTTCACTCTGTTCCCAGAGTCTCCCGCTACTAAAACTTGAGCAGATCAGTTTGTTATTAGAACATTTGTGTTTTACTATAACACAGTCACTACACTTTAAATGAAATGTTTCTCTGTCTCAAGAACACAATTAGAAGTAATTAAACTAAACTTTGGCCACCTCATGCAAAGAGTTGACTCATTGGAAAAGACTCTGATGCTGGGAGGGATTGGGGGCAGGATGAGAAGGGGACAACCGAGGATGAGATGGCTGGATGGCATCACCGACTTGATGGACGTGAGTCTGAGTGAACTCCGGGAGTTGGTGATGGACAGGGAGGCCTGGCGTGCTGCGATTCATGGGGTCGCAAAGAGTCGGACATGACTGAGCAACTGAACTGAACTGAACTGACTGAAACTAAACATGGCTAACAGAAAGTCAGTTTATGTTGAGAACCTGATTAAGATGAATTCAGATGTTATATGAAATATAGTACTTAGCTTATCCTAATCCATGTTGTACAAATTATCTGTTGATTTCATTAATTAATTTTTTGATTATAATATAATGTTAGCTATTAGACATCATCTAGTCCAATCTTGAGCTTCCCTGGTGGCTCAGTGGTAAAGAATCTTCCTGCCAATGCAGGAGATTGGGTTCCATCCCTGGGTCGGAAAGATCCCCTGGAGAAGGAAATGATAACCTGCTCGAGTTTTTTGCCTGGGAAATCCCATGAACAGAGGAACCTGGTGAGTTACAGTCCATGAGATCATAAAAGAGTTAGATATGACTTAGTGACTAAACAACAAGTCCAATCTTATTTCTTTGGCAAATGAGAAAACTGAGACCTGAAGAGTTTAAATGGTTGTGATGGTGCCAAGAACAAAAACCTCAATCCCATGGTTCCTATTGTAATGTCCTTTTTATTATATACCTCTGAGAATGAAAGCTTTCAAGCTGCTTTAGCCAAATGAGTGAGCCTCAAAATCATCTGAAAATTAAAGATTTGTCAATACAGTGATTCTGGTAATGGCAGGGAAGGGTTAATAGGATTATCTGTTCTATTATCATTTTAGATTTTAAAGAATATAGCTCCTTCTTCCAAGATATGCTTCCCATGTCAGGATTATAGATGATTATCTATAAATCAACCAATAAATCATTATATAATTGTAAGCCAATTTATATATGTGAGAGATAGTCTAGGAGCTGAAAAGGTACAAAATATATAACATGACCACAAGGCAGCTGAACAACCATGACAAGGCAAAAGGGGCCTAGAAGCTGCATCTGTGTCCAGCTGACCCTTCTTTCAGGATGCTCTCTCTGATTTGCCTCTGCTGGAAGTAAGCAGTGAGATCTTCTCCCATTCCACATGGCTTATCAGTGGCTCCCCTATCAGCTATGAGAGTACCTACTCACTTTATCTTCTTGGCTCTTTGGAGGAAGGGCTGAACTTTTTTGTATAGCTCCAATAACAGGAATGTAAGGGCTGCTTATCAAATGTCTGCTGAATGCATAAATGGGTTTTGATTCCTGCTTTTTCCTGGGAGCAGTTCCCACATGTGGACACATAGAAAGTACTCAATAAACATGCATATGATGAAAAAAATACACACACACACACATATATATGTCATGACTCTTGAGAGCTTATATTCTAATTGAAAGTCAATGTTATTAAAGAAAAAAAGTCTAATTTAGGACTTCATACTATAAGTAACATATGAATGTTCTAGATACTAAGAGATCGTGAAAGAGAAAGAGCTCTGTGGGTTGAAGACATCAAAAGCATCATGGGAACAGTAGAGTTTGAAGTCATTCTCAAGGGAAGAAGATGATTCATAGATAAGATAACTATATAATTTGTTGTCTACAGGACATTTTGAGAGTGAAAGGAGGCACCTTTAATTATAATATCAGGATAATCAGTATACACAGAGATTTTCTGAGGTAAATGTGGACAAATGTTCCTCATACTAATAGAAGGAGAAAGCAGGGGTTCAGAGCATTCTCAATGAAGGGGATAGTTGAAAGGAAAAGACAAAGATAAGAATGAACTGGGTGTGTTCTAGATTAAAATAGAAAGATGGTTTGTACAAGGCACAAGTAAGAAAGAAGAATGAAGAGAGCCTTGAATGATAGACTTAGGAGCTTGGTTTTATTTCATGAAAATGAGAACCATTTAAGCAAAGGTGATTTTCAAAATATTTAACAAGCAGCATGACATGAACACTAATGATGAGACAAGTAAGGTCAAAACAGTGCATACCAGCTGAATAGCAATTGTGAATTTGACATGTGGGGCAAGAGAATGACATGATGAAATTGATGTGTTGGAAAAATGAAAGTAACAGTAATGTGCAGGATCAACAAGAAAGAGAGCAAGGACCAGCAAGTGTGTTTTGTGAATGATGAGGTAGTATATATTTTAGACTATATGGTCTCTGTTGCAACTATTCAATCCTGCCATTTTAGTCTAAATCAGCTCTAGTTAATATATAAATGTATAAGTGTGGCTGTTTGTGCATAAATTTTCACTTACAGAAACAGAGATCAAGATGGATCTGGCCTGTGGGCTATAGTTTGCCAAACTTTGAACTAAAGGTAGAGAGACTGGTTAAATGACAGTTGCAATATTTCAGGCCCTTAGCTTGGGCTAGGTTTGTAATAGAGAGAATCATAATTATATATATATATACATACACATATATATAAAAGAAATGGCAACCCACTCCAGTATTCTTTCCTGGAGAATTCCATGGACAGAGGAGCCTGGCGGCCTACAGTTCATAGGGTCACAAAGATTCATACATGACTGAGTGATTAATATTTTCACTTTTATGTATATGATCTAAAATATTAAATAATTAGAGTTGTCTAGATACTTTGGGTGAAAAATCCATCTTTAGCGGTGGGAAAGGGTCAAATAATTGAAGATAAAGTATTTTTACCTGTAATATGCAGCTTGCTTCTCCCTTTTGTTTTCTGTCCATGAACAAAGTCCTAACCTTCAGATAGTATGTGCCTCTGTACAGACCAAAGGAATTGAATGAATAAAAGCAACCAGTGAACTCAATCACCAGGTTGACTAAAGTTTTCACTAAGCTGTATTATGAATCCAATGAAGATTCTGAAGTCATGGCTACAAACTGAATGAATCATATGCTGAGGGATTATCAAGTAGCAAAATTTAGACAGAGAAGGTGGATGAAAGACCTGAGAAGCTAGAGCACCTTTGAAACAAAGACTCTGGAGAATAGTAATTCAGTCTTCTTGAGGGTGACAGAAAATTTTCTGTAAAGGAACAAGTAAGAATACTTTAAATGCCCTTAACTGAGCATTGTGTTATATGAATTGAAATAAATAAAACACTGATATTATCAAATAATTGATGTGAGCAAATGGAGGTATTTAGAGAGCAGAAAGAGATACTGTTATTGAGATATGATTGTGTGCAAAAAATTCAATTGTCTAATGACAGCCAAGTGTTGCTGATTCAGTTAGGGGTAGGAAGAAGGAGTGACACAGTAGACTCTGGCAGTAAAAGAAATTTATTGATTGGAACTTGCCTGGTGATCAAGTGGTTAAGAATTTGCCTTCCAATGTAGAGGACACGGGTTTGATCCTTGGTCAGGGAACTAATATCCCATTTGCTGTGGGGCAACCTCAACTAGAGAGAAGCTCCCACATGCCACAACTATTAATAGAGAGAGCCCTTGTGCTGCAGCAAAGACTAAGCACAGCCAAGATGTAAAGAAAAAAAAAAGTTTATTGATCACCTCTGTCTAACCTGTATCCACTGGAAACCTAAAACTGTCCAGTAAGAAGTTAGAATGTCAATTCTCCATCTAGTGGTTTAGTCAGTAGTCAAGCAAAAAAGATTGAGGAAATGTCAATGAAATTTTACCAACGTGGTACTAGAACTTCTAGTCAGTTTGCTCAGGTCCCTCCCTCAAATTGCTCCTCCTTTTGTGAGTGGGACTAGGAGGTGAAATTGCAAATTTTTTCCTTTCTGATAATATTCACCAGGCTGATTTCATTAAATTGGCAGACTATGCAATCAGTTTGGTAATTGGGTGATTTGATGGCCTGCATAGACACAATCTGCATTACTTGCTATTCTGACTGCATTGTTTAGAAGAGGAGAAATTGTTAACATAAAAAAAAGTAGCTCCCTTATACCAGTTCCTTATAGGATACCAAATATTCTCCCAACAACAGAGACAAATAGGTAAAAAAATGACTCACAATTAGTTCACAGGATGTAAATACAGAGAGTCAGATGAGTAATCTTAAAACTGAAAGAATAGGGCACTGGACGGAGAAGGCAATGGCAACCCACTCCAGTGCTCTTGCCTGGAGAATCCCAGGGACAGAAGAGCCTGGTGAGCTGCCATCTATGGGGTCGCACAGAGTCAGACATGACTGAAGTGACTTAGCAGCAGCAGCAGCAGGGCACTGGAAGAGTACAGGGGAGGAAGACAGTAAACTTTGGATACCATTCTTGGCACACTCTCTGAGTAAGTAATGTTTCTCTTCCTGTACCCTCCCTACTCCCTCCTGGCCTTGTTAGGTGACAAACTGATCTGTTAAATGACACAGTGCCAGTGACTAATATTAGCTTTAATGTACTCCTTCTCCACAGATTATTTGCATTTTAAGAGGGGACCCTGGAAGCCTAATATAAAAGAACACATCTCTAATAGGAAATGGCTTCCCTTGTAGCTCAGCTGGTAAAGAATCTGCCTGCAGTGCAGGAGACCTGGGTTCGATCCCTGGGCTGGGAAGATCCCCTGGAGAAGGGAAAGGCTACCCACTCCAGTATTCTGGCCTGGAGAATTCCATGGACTGTATAGTCCAGGGTGTTGCAAAGAGTCAGACACGACTGAGAGACTTTCATTTTATAATAGGAAATATGACTAGCACAGTAGATAGCCTGAAGGGAATGTGGGAACTGAAGAGAGGTAAATGAACCTAGTGCCTCTCAAGTTATCTCATCTTGGCAAACACCTACTCCTATTGAATATATATCCAGCATGGAATAATGGAATCATGGTCTACTGTGTTAGAGTCAGCTCTTTTAATAAATGGTTAAAATTATCTAACCCAGCTATTGTCAACTCTGGGTACATAGCAGAATCATTTTGGGGCCCTTAAACAACAAGATACCTGGAACCTATGTCTGCAGACTGTGATTTTACTGGTCTGGAGTGAAGCCAAGCCAGTAGAATTTTCAAAAAGCTTCCCAGAAGATATTTATGTGCAAAGAGATTTCCCAAAGCTTCCACCTAATCTTACACTTTTAGGGTTGGAAGAGCCCTTTTAAGTCATAAAGACCAATCTCTACCTCTTGACAATCCTGTCAAATGACTACTAACTTCAGCTTACATATCTCCAGGGAAAGTTCAAGAAGTTCCCCATCTCTAGTGGGATTGGGGATTCTCTAATTCTCTAATTAACTAAATGATTCTCTAATCAACTAAAGCCAAGGTACTCTTCTGGGAAGCAAGATAAACTATTGGCATGCCTCTATTTTCTAAGGCCAATGACATACCACAATCCTTAGTAACCAGGACTCAAATTCAAAGCTAATCTCACAAGAAAATCACACTTACTAGAAAAAAAAAAAAAAAAGCCAAACAATTAAGAGTGCTTGAACATCAGGGGGTCCAATAAAAATGTAATTTCATGGTTGCCTATTCTCACCTTGCAGCGGAAATGGTTGTTTATCAAACCTAACAAGCTCAAATGTCATGCATCTTAGCCAGGCCTAAAGGGATTAAAAATGGGTAGTGACTTAGAATAGTGTCTTCCAAACCATCTATAGACAAACCATCTTTTAAAAAGCTTTGTGCTCATCTCTTCTCTCTTTCCCACTTTAATGACAGCGTGTGTGTTTGTGTTAGTCGCTCAGTCGTGTCTGACTCTTTGCGACCCCATGAACTGTAGCCCACCAAGCTCCTTTGTCC
This sequence comes from Oryx dammah, assembly GCF_014754425.2. NCBI lineage: Eukaryota > Metazoa > Chordata > Mammalia > Artiodactyla > Bovidae > Oryx > Oryx dammah. Next base: position 18,248,873 of record NW_024070207.1, read on the forward strand.
ATGGGATTCTCCAGGCAAGAATTCTGGAGTGGGTTGCCATTTCCTTCTCCAAAAAGGCTGGTGAACGTGTGTAAAATCAAGATGATAACGTTCTTAGCAGCACAGTCAAAATAAATCATCACTGACAGCAGTTGGTGTTTAACTCTTGATAGCTTTAGCCTGTTTTCCTTTCTCATTATCCCTAATTTTTGGAGATTTTGATAGAGAATTTAAATTGTTTATTTTTCTATAGTGGTATCTTCTACAGTGTGTTCTGTAGGATACTAGTGCCATGGAATGTTCATAAGCATTTATTGAAATCAAAGTTTCCAGTAGTCAAATTGTATTAAGAAATGCTGGATTCAACAAAATTAGAACTGATTTCTATATTGCAAGATTTTTCAGAGAATTTATTATGCTTATATGCATTGTGCATCTCCAAGAGGAAAGTGTAGCACTTCCCAAATTTGACCATGAACATCTTGTAAAATGAAGCATCTCAGGACTAGCTTATTGCAGAACAGTTTTTAGGATGGACAACCTGGTCATCAATGTGAAGCAGGCTGAGTCAGTTCAGACACTCAGCCATGTCTGACTTTTTGTAACCCCATAGACTGCAGCACGCCAGGCTTCCCTGTCCATCACCACTCCCAGAGCTTGCTCAAATTCATGTCCATTGAGTCGGTGATACCATCTAACCATGTCATCCTCTGTCGTCCCCTTCTCCTCCTGCCTTCAATTTTTCCCAGCATCAGGGTCTTTTCCAAGGAGTCAGGTCTTCCCATCAGGTGGCCAAAGTATTGGAGCTTTAGCTTTGGCATCAGTCCTTCCAATGAAAATTCAGGACTGGTTTCCTTTAGGATTGACTGGTTTGATCTCCTTGCAGTCCAACGGACTCTCGAGTCTTCTCCAACACCACAGTTCAAAAGCATCAATTCTTTGGTACTCAGCTTTCCTTATGGTCCAACTCTCACTTCATACATGAGTACTGGAAAAACCATTGCTTTGACTATATGAACCTTTATTGGCAAAGTAATGTCTCTGCTTTTTAATGGCTGTCTAGGTTGGTCATAGCTTTTCTTCCAAGGAACAAGCATCTTATTTTTATGGATGCAGTCACCATTTGCAGTGATTTTGGAGCCCAAGAAAATAAAGTTTGTCACTGTTTCCATTGTTTTCCCATCTATTTGCCATGAAGTGATAGAACCAAATGCCATGATCTTAGTTTTTTGAATGTTGAGTTTTAAACCAGCTTTTTCACTCTCCTCTTTAACTTTCAACAAGAGGCTCTTTAGTTCCTCTTCATTTTCTGCCATGAGGGTGTCATCTGCATATCTGAGGTTATTGATACTTGTCCAGGAAATCTTGATTCCAACTTGTGTTTCATCCAGCCCAACATTTTGCATTATGTACCCTACATATAAGTTAAATAAGCAGGGTGACAATATACAGCCTTGACAGACTCCTTTCCCAATTTTGAACCAGTTCATTGTTCCATGTCCAGTTTTAACTGTTGCTTCTTGACCTGCAAACAGATTTCTCAGGAGCAGGTAAGGTGGTCTGGTATTCCCATCTCTTTAAGAATTTTCCACAGTCTGTTTTGATCCACAGTCAAAGGCTTTAGCATAGTCAATGAAGCAGAAGTAGATGTTTTTCTGGAATTCTCTTGCTTTTTCTATGATCCAATGGATGTTGGCAATTTGATCTGATTTCTCTGCCTTTTCTAAATACAGCTTGAACATCTGGAAGTTCTCAGTTCACATACTGTTGAAACCTCGCTTCAATAATTTTGAGTATTATTTTGCTAGCTGTAAGATGAGTGCAATTGTGCGGTAGTTTGAGCGTTCTTCGGTGTTGCATTTCTTTGGGATTGGAATGAAAACTGACCTTTTCCAGTCCTGTGAACACTGCCACAGGTTTCCAAACTTTCCAAGTTTTCCAAATTTGCTGGCATATTGAGTGCAGCACTTTCACAGCATCATTTTTTAGGATTTGACATAGCTCAGCTGGAATTCTATCACCTCCACTAGCTTGGTTTGTAGTGATATTTCCTAAAGCCAACTTGACTTCTCACTCCAAGATGTCTGGCTCTAGGTGAGTGATCACACCATCATGGTTATCTGGGTCATTATGATCTTTTTTGTATAGTTCTTCAGTGTATTTTTGCCTCCTCTTCTTAAAATCTTCTGCGTCTATTAGGTCCATACCACTTTTGTTCTTTATTGTGCCCATTTTTGCATGAAATGTTCCCTTGGTATCTCTAATTTTCTTGAAGAAATCTCTAGTCTTTCTCATTCTATTATTTTCCTCTATTTCATTGCATTGATCACTGCGGGTAGCTTTCTTGTCTCTCCATGCTCTTCTTTGGAACTCTGAATTGTGATGAATATGTTTTTCCTTTTCTCCTTTGCCTTTTGTCTCTCTTCTTTTCTCAGCTGTTTGTAAGGCCTCCTCAGACAACCATTTCACCTTTTTGCATTTCTTTTTCTTAGGGATGGTTTTGATCACTGCCTCCTGTACAGTGTTATGAAACTCTGTCCATAGTTCTTCAGGCACTCTATTAGATCTAATCCCTTGAATCTATTTCTCACTTCAGTGGCATGCTAGCATAAGTCCTTTTGAAGGAGGTCACCATTGAGAGAGGGAATAAAGCCCCACCCATCAACAGAAAATTGGATTAAAGATTTACTGGGCATGGCCCTGCCAATCATAGCATGACCCAGATTCCCCCCAGCCATTCCCTCCCATCAGGAAGCTTCCAAAAACTTCTTATCCTTAACCATCAGAGGGCAGACAGAATGAAAACCACAATTACAGAAAAGGAACCAAACTGATCACATGGATCACAGCCTTGTCTAACTCAATGAGACTATGAGCCATGCTATGTAGGGCCACCCAAGATGGACGGGTTATGGTGGAGAGTTTTAACAAAATGTGGTCCACTGGAGAAGGGAATGGCAGACCACTGCAGTATTCTTGCCTTAACCCCATGAACAGTATGAAAAGGCAAAGAGATGCTGACACTGAAAGGTGAACTCCCCAGGTCAGTAGGTGCCCAATATGCTACTGAAGAAGAGTGGAGAAATAGCTCCAGAAAGAATGAAGAGGCTGAGCCAAAGCAAAAGCAACACCCAGTTGTGACTAGTGATCAAATTAAAGTTCAATGCTGTAAAAGAACAATGTTGTATAGGAACCTGGAATGGTAAGTCCATGAATCAGGGTAAGTTGGAAGTGGTCAAATAGGAGATGGCAAGAGTGAACATTGACATTTTAGGAATCAGTGGACTAAAGTGGACTGGAATTGGTGAATTTAATTCAGATGACCATTATATCTCCTACTGTGGGCAGGAATCCCTTAGAAGAAATGAGTACTCTCATAGGCAAAAAAACTAGGCTGAGGGATACAGTTTGGAAAGCATGGTCGGAAGTGGTAGGAAACCCGGTGGTGAGAGGTACTTTGTTCCTTTGCTTATGTTTTGTATCTAAACCTTTCCTATTTTTAATTTTTCCCTCTACCTGGAAACCTTCTGGCCAATACCCATTTCTAGCTTTTCTTCCTTGAACTATTATGTTTACTGATTATAGTTATCTAGTCCTCAGTACTAGGAAAGTGAGTATTTTTTCCTCTCTTGTTTCATGTTTCTTCAAAAAAAAAAAAAAAAACAAAAGCTCTTTTAGAGAACAACAGTATATTCTTTTTTCATGTTTGGCTGTGCCTAGCCCAGTGATGGCCTTAACAGTATTTAAATTAATTAAACTAATGTTTACTGTGTATTTTATGCATGCTCAGTCCCTCAGTCATTTCTGATTCTTTGCCATGGACTGTAGCCCACCAGGCTCCTTTGTCCATAGGATTTTCCAGGCAAGAATACTGGAGTGGGGTGCAATTTCCTCCTCCAGGGGAACTTCCTGACCCAGGGATTGAACCCGTGTCCCCTGCATCTCCTGCATTGGGAGTGGGTTGTTTACCACTGTGCCACCTGAGAAGCCATCTCCTATATGCCAGGCTTGAAAGTTGAGGGGGGGGGATGTTGTACAATGAAACTGTATTTCATTGTTATCCACATAACCAAACTCCTCTGTTAATCTACTTCACCAGCCCCACCTCCCTTCACCTTGACACTCACCTCTTATAGCAAGAATCTATATGATTTGAATTGTATAGAAGCACAATTTGATAATTTTTGACCACAAAAATGAAAATTTCCATTTTCACATTTTTAAAGTCACCATGCAAAAGTATCCTGTATTCTCAGCATTGCCTCCTGTCATTCCTCTTCAGCCCCTTGCCAGTTACTGATCGCTAATGGTCACAGTGATTACTTGAATCCTCTCACCTTCAATCAACAAGTAGAGCTTCTATGGTAGTTTGAAAGCTCTCTAAGGGCACTCCGAACTGTGTAGAGTTCTTACCATACTCTTACTTGCCCTCAACAAGACTCCTAATATCCAGACAACCCTCTCTAAAGACTGGTTATCACACCAGTGTGTTGATCTGCCTCTGACCCAGATCCTGAGTTCCTGTGCTCAGTTCCCTTTTATTCTCAACTATTTGTTCATCTCAGTCTTGAATCCCCAATCCAGACCTATCTCTGTATCCTCCAGCTCTGTGCTGTACCCCTGCTTACATTTACCCTTCTGGTCATGATTCCTGACTCTGACTCTACCTATGCTTGGCCTCCAACTAAACTGAATCTCTCTGATTATTACAGCTAACCCATATACTATAATTTGGAGCTTTGCGTATCATCTTTCTGCTTCTTCTGATCTCCTGGATACTATTCCTAGCTTCATCCTTATGATTATTTTGATGTGTTAGTAGTGCGTGCATGCTCAGTCATGTCTGACTCTTTGTGGGCCTATGGACTGTAGCCCGCCAGGCTCCTCTTTCCATGAGATTCTCTAGGCAAGAATACTGGAGTGGGTTGCCATTTCCTCCTCCAGGGTATCTTTCTGATACAGGGATCCAATGCATGTCTCCTGTGTCTCCTGAACAGCAGGTTGATTCTTTACCACTTGAGCCATTGGCCAAGTCCCCATTGGGCACCTAGTCAGACTTTTAGTCACAGGACCACCAGTCCAACTGACCCCTAGTACTGGTTCTACTTTGATTGTCTTATTTTTCAATAATTCTTGACCCAGGCATGGCAGTCATTAGGCTTTTTGAAAAGCAAGACAATAATTTAACTACTTTATAAAGCTTTCCAATGTTGTATTTTACATAAGGATATTTAATGAAATAGGAAAAATGTTTTTGATATATTCTTGATATTCTAAAAGTCACTATGTAAACCTTGTATATATTTTTAATACATGTGTCACACACACACACACATATCCACACATACTTTCATAGAAAAAAGACTGAAACTCTATATATAAAATTTTAACAGTGGTTTTGTTTTAATCATAGGGTAGCGAATACAGGTTTCTTCACCTTGCTCTTTATTATCTATACTGAGCATTTTTTCAGTTTTTAATTAAAAATTATTTATTTTTAAATTGAAGGATAATTGTTTTACAGAATTTTGCGGTTTTCTGTCAAACCTCAACATGAATCAGCCATAAGTATACACATGTCCCCTCCCTTTTGAACCTCCCTCCCATCTCCCTCCCCATCCTACCCATCTAGGTTGATATAGAGCCCCTGTTTAAGTTCCCTGAGACATACAGCAAATTCCCATTGGCTATCTATTTTACATACGGTAATGTAAGTTTCTATGTTACTCTCTCCATATGTCTCAACTTCTGCTCCCCTCTCCCCATGTCCATAAGTCTGTTCTCTATGTCTGTTTCTCCATTACTGCCCTGCATAAATTCTTCAGTACCATCTTTCTAGATTCCATATATATGCATTATTATACCGTATTTCTCTTTCTCTTTCTGACTTACTTCACTCTGTATAATAGGCTCTAGGTTCATCCACCTCATTAGACCTGACACAAATGCATTCTTTTTGTGGCTGAGTAATATTCCATTGGGTATATGTACCAAAACATCTTTATCCGTTCATCTATTGATGGATATCTAGGTTGCCTCCATATTCTAGCTATTGTAAACAGTGCTGCAATGAACAGTGGGGTACATGTGTCTTTTTCAATTTTGGTTTCCTCAGGGTATATGCCTAGGAGTGGGATTGCTGGGTCATATGATGGTTATATTCCTAATGTTTTAAGGAATCTCCAAACCATCTTCTATAGTGGTTCTATCAATTTACATTCCCACCAACAGTGTAAGAAGTTACCCTTTCATCCACACCCTCTCCAGCATTTATTGTTTGTAGACTTTTTGATGATGGCCATTCTGACCTGTGGGGAGGAATCCCTTAGAAGAAATGTAGTCGTCATAGTCAACAAAAGAGTCTGAAATGCAGTACTTGGATGCAGTCTCAAAAACGACAGAATGCTCTCTGTTCGTTTCCAAGGCAAATGATTCAATATCACGGTAATGTAAGTCTATGCCCCGACCAGTAATGCTGAAGAAGCTGAAGTTGAATGATTCTATGAAGACCTACAAGACCTTTTAGAATTAACACCCAAAAAAGATGTCCTTCTCATTATAGGGGACTGGAATGCAAAAGTAGGAAATCAAGAAACACCTGAAGTAACAGGCAAGTTTGGTCTGGGAGTACAGAATGTAGCAGGGCAAAGGCTAATAGAGTTTTCCCAAGAGAATGCACTGGTCCTAGCAAATACCCTCTTCCAACAACACAAGAGAAGACTCTACACATGGACATCACCAGATGGTCAACAACGAAATCAGATTGATTATATTATTTGCAGCCAAAGGTGGAGAAGCTCTATACAGTCAGCAAAAAAAAAAAAAAAAAAAAAAAGACCAGGAGCTGACTGTGGCTCAGATCATGAACTCCTTATTGCCAAATTCAGACTTAAAATGAAAAAGTGGGGAAAACCACTAGACCATTCAGGTATGACCTAAATCAAATTGCTTATGACTATAAGTGAAAGTGAGAAATAGATTTAAGGGCCTAGATCTGATAGATAGAGTGCCTAATGAACTATGGACGGAAGTTCGAGACATTGTACAGGAGACAGGGATCAAGACCATCCCCAAGAAAAATAAATGCAAAAAAGCAAAATGGCTGTCTGGGGAGGCCTTACAAATAGCTGTGAAAAGAAGAGAAGTGAAAAGCAAAGGGGAAAAGGAAAGCTATACCCATTTGAATGCAGAGTTCCAAAGAAGAACAAAGAGAGATAAGAAAGCCTTCCTCAGTGATCAATGCAAAGAAATAGAGGAAAACAACAGAATGGGAAAGACTAGAGATCTCTTCAAGAAAATTAGAGATACCAAGGAAACATTTCATACAAAGATAGGCTCAATAAAGGACAGAAATGGTAGGGACCTAACAGTAGCAGAAGATATTAAGAAGAGGTGGCAAGAATACACAGAAGAACTGTACAAATAAGATCTTTATGACCCAGATAATAACAATGGTGTAATCACTCATACTCACCTAAAGCCAGACATCCTGGAATATGAAGTCAAGTGGGCCTTAGGAAGCATCACTATGAACAAAGCTAATGGAGGTGATGGAATTCCAGTTGAGCTATTTCAAATCCTGAAAGATGATGCTGTGAAAGTGCTCCACTCAATATGCCAGCAAATTTGGAAAACTCAGCAGTGGCCACAGGACTGGAAAAGGTCAATTTTCATTCCAATCCCAAAGAAAGGCAGTGCCAAAGAATGCTCAAACTACTGCACAATTGCACTCATCTCACACCCTAGTAAAGTTATGCTCAAAATGCTCCAAGCCAGGCTTCAGCAATACATGAACTGGGAACTTCCAGATGTTCAAGCTGGTTTTAGAAAAGGCAGAGAAACAGAAATCAAATTGCCAACATCTGCTGGATCATCGGAAAAGCAAGAGAGTTCCAGAAAAACATCTGCTTCATTGACTATGCCAAAGCCTTTGACTGTGTGGATCACAATAAACTGTGGAAAATTCTGAAAGAGATGGGAATACCAGACCACCTGACCTGCCTCTTGAGAAACCTATATGCAGGTCAGGAAACAACAGTTAGAACTGACATGGAACAACAGACTGGTTCCAAATAGGAAAAGGAGTACGTCAAGGCTGTATATTGTCACCCTGCTTATTTAACTTATATGCAGAGTACATCATGAGAAACGCTGGACTGGAGGAAGCAGAAGTTGGAATCAAGATTGCCAGCAGACATATCAATAACCTCAAATATGCAGATGACACCACCCTTATGGCAGAAAGTGAAGAAGAACTAAAGAGCCTCTTGATGAAAGTGAAAGAGGAGAGTGAAAAAGTTGGTTTAAAGCTCAACATTCAGAAACCTAAGATTATGGCATCCGGTCCCATCACATCATGGCAAATAGATGGGGAAACAGTGGAAATGGTGGCTGACTTTATTTTTCTAGACTGCAAAATCACTGCGGATGGTGATTGCAGCCATGAAATTAAAAGATGCTTACTCCTTGGAAGGAAAGTTATGATCAACCTAGACAGCATATTAAAAAGCAGAGACATTACTTTGTCAACAAAGGTCCATCTAGTCAATGCTCTGGTTTTTCCACTAGTCATTTATGGATGTGAGAGTTGTACTATAAAGAAAGCTGAGCACCAAAGAATCAATGCTTTTGAAATGTGGTATTGGAGAAGACTCTTGACTTGATCCTTGGACTGCAAGGAGATCCAACCAGTCCATCCTAAAGGAGATCAGTCCTGTGTGTTCATTGGAAGGACTGATGTTGAAGCTGAAACTCCAATACTTTGGCCACCTGATGTGAAGAGCTGACTCATTTGAAGAGACCCTGATGCTGAGAAAGATTGAGGGCAGCAGGAGAAGGGGACAACAGAGGATGAGATGGTTGGATGACATCACTGACTCAATGGACTTGGGTTTGGCTAGACTCCGGCATTTGGTGATGGACAGGGAGGCCTGGCGTGTTGTGGTTCGTGGGGTCACAAAGAGTCAGACATGACTGAGTGACTGAACTGACTGAACTGATTCTGACGTGTGTGAGGTCATTGTAGTTTTGATTTGCATTTCTGTAATAGTGAGCAATGTTGAACATCTTCTCATGTGTTTGTTATCCATCTGCATGACTTCTTTGGAGAAATGTCTGTTTAGGTCTTTTTCCCACTTTTTGATTGAGTTGTTTGTTTTTCTGGCATTGAGTTGTATGAGCTGCTTGTACAGTTTACAAATTAATCCTTTGTCAGTTGTTTCATTTGCTATTATTTTCTCCCATTAAGAGGGTTATCTTTTCACCTTGCTTATAGTTTTGTTTGCTGTGCAAGAGCTTTTAAATTTAATAAGGTCCCACTTGAAGAATTGATGCTTTTGAACTGTGGTGTTGAAGAAGACTCTTGATAGTCCCTTGGACAGCAAGGAGATCCAGCCAGTCCCTCCTAAAGGAAATCAGTCCTGAATATTCATTGGAAGGATGGATGCTGAAGCTGAAACTTTGGCCACCTGATGAGAAGAACTAACTTAATGAAAAAGACCCTTTGCTGGGAAAGTTTGAAGGCAGGAGATGAAGGATGAGATGAGGATGACAGAGAATGAGATGGTTGGATGACATCACCAACTCTATGGACATGGGTTTGAGTAAGCTCCAGGAGTTGGTGATGGACAGGGAAGCCTGGCTGAGTGACTGAACTGAACTGTTTGCTTTTGGTTTTATTTACATTACTCTAGGAGGTAGGTCATAGAGGATATTGTTTTAATTTATGTCATCGATTGTTCTGCCTGTTTTCCTCCAAGGGTTTCATAGTTTCTGGTCTTACATTTAGATCTTTAATCCATTTTGAGTTTATCTTTGTGTATGGTGTTAGGAAGTGTTCTAATTTCATTCTTTTACATGTAGCTGTCCAGTTTTCCCAGCACCACATATTGAAGAGGCTGTCTTTGCCCCATATTCATACAGCCTCTTCAATACACAGCCTCTTCAATCAGTGGTGCACCATACTGTCTTGATGACTGTAGCTTTGCAGTATAATCTGAAGTCAGGAAGGTTGATTCCTCCTGCTATGATGAGCATTTTTAACAAAATTTTCTAACAGAAGAGTTAAAACTATAATTACCATCTTAATGTTTGATCACTGTGGCCAAAAGCATGCTCCTCCTATCTGTGACATTACAGTATATTCCTTGTGTGGCCCAGCATGTATCAGCCACCACTGTCTTCAACTTCTTCTCTAAACACTTCTCCCAGGGAGATGGTGGCAAGGAGCCGGTTATAAGGGTAGGTCATCCAGGAAAGGAATAGAAATCTTAGCAATGTACTCAAATAGCATTTTTCCTGTGAAGACATAAAGGTAACACCACTGTGATGCTCCCTGTTTTAATGGAATGGGAATGACATAAAAGCTTGAAATTCAAGCCACCCTTTGTGGCTGCTGTGCAGAGTTTTAGGGGTAACATATCCTTTTCAGTATGAAACATAGATTGATATCTTCTGTGAAGCAGCAGAGACCAATTTACATTCACAGTGGAAGAGTAGGCTTACTGAAAACTGAATGTGTACAAAACACAGGTATGCTGTGAGCAGATCATGTAGAATGAAACCACACCTATTGAACTCTATTCAGGGAACATAAGATGTATATGCATATTAAGGGTAATATATAGAAATAGTTGGGAAGGAATAATGACTACCAAGGAGCTTTGTAAGCATGAAAACCTATATAAACTCAAAGGAGTTGCTACCAGTAGATTTTTTGGTGCACTCATTCTCATAAACTTCAGTGGGTATCTGAACCTCCAATGGATAGAAAACAGTCAGGTTCCCAGACCTTCTTCTCAGAGTTTATCCCTCAAAAGGTTAAAGATATAACCCAGAAATCTGTATTTGTGTGATTTTTATGCCTTTTGTTTATGTATTGCATCTTGAGAAAGCATGGTATAGTGGTTAAGAACCTGGATCATGGAGACAGGGAAAAAAAACTGTTTAAATTATGACTGTGCCATTTACTAGTTGTGTGACCATATGCAAGTTACCTGAAAACTCTGAGCCTGTTTCTTCATCTTCAAATACAAGAACTTACAGCATGCCAGAGAGGAGTGTGATCGTTCATGAAAAGCTGCTAGTACAAAGAAGCCCTCAACAAATTTTAGCTACCACAACCAACCACCACTACCATCATTGTTAAGGTGTATGGTAAATGTTAAAAGGGTGGCAAAGATACAGTATGTTATAGGCATTGGAAGAGATGAAAGATCACTTCTTTCCAGAATGGTCAAGGAAGATGTAACTTGAATTGAGCCTTGAAAACATGAATATTTAACCCGGTACGGATAAGAGAAGATGAACAAAAAGAGTATAGAAGTCAAACTTCAACTACTCCCTAACTGTTCCAAGGTCTGGGCCTGAAGGAAAGCAGACCACACAGTCCTAATAGACCTAGCTACTGTCAAGACACAATCCTGGACAAATCTGTAGTTGAAACGTGATGGGGGACAGAAACTCGGAGACCTTCTATTCCTTTGACTGGAAATTATCTCTAAGGCCAATTTGACTATTTAGGCAGAGCTGAAAGTAAAATTCTCTGCTATGTAACTGAGTGACTCATTACCCACCAAAATAAAAGCCAGTAGAATCTTACCACCATTGAGATGTTTTCACCCTAAAGGACTTGTGGGGTCACAGGGCTGGTCTGATTCTTAGATTTGCTGTTAACCAGCTGTAAGACTTATGGACAGCTTCTTAGCCAGTCTTCAAACTCTTTCCTCAAGTGCGAACTATTGCTGTAATGTCTGTAATGAGTTTATACTTTCGAGTTTACAGGTTTGGCATCCAAGACTCATTTCTCCCTTAATTATTCTCCTGTAATTAGGTAACTTTGTAGCATACTCCTTGATACATATGGTCTCATGAACTAAATTCTAAACCACATGTTTTATATGATATACTGATAGGAACCAGGAAATGTTTTGAGACCTTTACTATTTCACCAATATATAACTTACCTGCATTCTAAATATAATTTTACAGAGCAGGCATAAACAATCATTACCTAGGGACACTTTGGTATGACTCTCACTAGTTGATATTAAGTTGTTTTGTTGTTGTTGTTCTTGTTATTAAGTCCTGGTCTTATGTTTTTATTAAAATGTTCCATTTCTGATTGGACATGGTTCCACAATTAGTTCATGTGCTAGGATTTTGTTGGGTTGTATCATAATTAATTCCTTCAACAGTTAAGACGCTTCTTCCTCTCTCCTTGCTGAGTAATATAATCATCATGCTTTGATTGTTCAAATTAATTAAAGGGATGACTTTAGTTTGTGTTTCTAGTATTCCAGATCAGTTACGTGGTCTCTGCTATTCCTTTAGTCTCCTTTTCTCTTTTTTTTCACAAGACAAGAAAAACTGATGAAAAAACAAGCAGATATCTTAAAAGACTCAGAAAGAAGACATTTTGGAGAAGGAAATGGCAACCCACTCCAGTATTCTTGCCTGGAGAATCCCATGGACAGAGGAGCCTGGTGGGCTACAGTCCATGGGATTGCAAAGAGTCAGACACGACTGAGCGACTTCACCTTCACCGTCACCTTCACCCATGGTAAAATAAACCTATCATGACAGTTTTGCCATTAAAAAATGGTGCTTTTCCACTCTTCAGACAGACCCAGAATTTGAATGTACTATGTTCCTAGAGACTGTGTCTTGAAGTTCCATGTGGCAAAATCCTGCCTTTGCATGTGCCAAAATCTGACTGTATGAGCTATTGTCTTTTTTCTGTTTGGCCACAGACAGAAACCAAGGAACAAGTGGGAAATGCAGTTAAAAGTGAAAATAGAGACCTGAATAAATAGTATGGTGGAGGGTTTGGGAATAAGAACAGTTAAGAACTCCCTGTGCTATTTTTCAATCCTATAATTATTGATAATAATAGCGAATATACAATGCTTATTACGGGTCTTCCCAGGTGGCACTAGTGGTCAAGAACCTGCCTGCCAGGGCAGGAGATGTAAAAGATGCACGTTCAATCCCTGGGTCAGGAATATCCCCTGGAGGAGGCTATGGCAAACCACTCTAGTATTCTTGCCTGGAGAATCCCATGGACAGAGGAGCCTGGTGGGCTACAGTCCATAGGGTCACAAAGAATTGGACATGACTGAAGCAACTTAGCACACAATGCTTATTACTGCCAGACACTTTTATAATATCTGTAAATATATTTACTTGTTTAATCCTCACAGAAATCCTATTAGAAAGTACCATCATTATCCCCATTTTAGAAATGAGGAGACAGAGGCATAAGATGGTTGAATGACTGGCTCAAGATAACAGCAAAGTACAGGTAGCAACACTGGGATTAATGAAAAGAATTGGATCTGAACACAGGAAGTCTGGCTCCAGAGTCCATGTGCTTAAATACTACACTGTTTTTGTTTTTTAAAGAAATTGCATTCAGTTTGAACAGCAACAATGAAGGACGTATGATGGGTTCTGATATCAGCTTGTAGTTTTCCTTCTCTAGAGAAGGAACATGACTCCGTCTGTTTTGTGTGCCTGATATTCCTCTAACCTCTCTCTGACTCTATAGGGATGCCCTCTTTCTGCTTCAAGATTTGGAATCAAGTGGCCTAACCTGTTAAAAATGGAGCTTACAGCCTTTAGAAAGAGTGAGCTCCATCCTTCTGCTATTGTTTTCTTAAATTCAAGCAAAGCAAGTGACTGGCTCAAGGAGAGCTTTGGTGTGTTGTGAAATACATGCCCAAGAGAGGAAGTTCAGTTCTGTTCAGTTGCTCAGTTGTGTCCAACTCTTTGCAGCCTCATGGACTGCAGCATGCCAGACTTCCCTGTTCATCCCCAACTCTCAGAATTTACTCAAACTCATGTCCATTGAGTCGGTGATGCCATCCAACCATCTCATCCTCTGTCTCCCCCTTCTCCTTCCACCTTCAATCTTTCCCAGCATCAGGGCCTTTTCCAATGAGTCAGTTCTTCGCATCAGGTAGCCAAAGTATTGGAGTTTCAGCCTCAGCATCAGTTCTTCAATTGAACATTCAGGACTGATTTTCTTTAGGATGGACTGGTTGGATCTCCTTGCAGTCCAAGGCACTCTCAAGAGTCTCTCTAACACCACAGTTCAAAAACATCAATTCTTCGGCGCTCAGCTTTCTTTACAGTCCAACTCTCACATCCATGCATGACTACTGGAAAAACCATAGCTTTGACTAGACAGACTTTTGTTGGCAAAGTAATGTCTTTACTTTGTAATATGCTGTCTAGAGTAGTCATAGCTTTTCTTCCAAGGAGCAAGAGAGGAAGGAAAAGTGATTTTTCTAAAATTCATCAGTTAAAGGGATAGAAGATAGTAGCTTAGAGCTGAAGGTATATGCATCTCCATGGCTCTGGCTACTACCTTTGCAGCACTCTGGGCAACTGTGTAGTTATTCCATGCCCCTCTTGGGGAAGCAGTTTTATCTCCTAGATAGGGAGGTTGACTAAGGTATACATGATTTGCTACCTGAAGCTTTCTTTCCAGAAGTCTATAGATGCTGAGAGGAGAGTTACTTGAGTAAATCTTGGCCCATAACCTCTCAAGAGGATGCAATTGCATGGGGGAGGCAGTGCAGCATTATCATCTGGAGTTTAGGGTAGAATCAGGTTGCTTAGGTTTGAATCTAGGCTCTAATACATGGTGGCTTCATGGTGGGGAACTATTTGCATAGCCCAACTTTGCCTTGGGCTTCCCTAGTGGCTCAGACAGTAAAGACTCCACCTGCAATGCAGGAGATCCTGGTCCTTTCTCTGGATCAGGGAAATCCCTTGGAGAAGGGAATGGCTACCCACTCTAATATTCTTGCCTTGAGAATTCTATGGACAGAGGAGCCTGGTGGGCTACAAACCATGGGACCACAAAGAATCAGACATGATTGAGCACCTAACACTTTCACTTCAGCTTCCCAGGTGGCGCTAGTGATAAAGAACCCACCTGCCAATGCTGGAGACATAAGAAATGCTGCTTCTATCCCTGAGTCGGGAAGATCCGCTGGAGGAGGGCATGGTAATCTACTTCAGTATCCTTGCCTGGAGAATCCCATGGACAGAGGAACCTGGCAGGCTACAGTCCATGGAGTTGCACAGAGTCAGACACTACTGATGCAACTTAGCACATGTGCATACAACTTTGCCTTCAGTGTCCCACCAGGACAACACTTAGATATGGATCAAGTAAACTGTCAATAATACATCATTTAATGTACAGCCCTCTGTCTCCAAAAACTTGTATAACTGTGCCTTGACTTCTAATGGGCAGAACGGTTCTCAGAACTTTGTGAGATGCTTTTCTGGGTTATACTCCTCTAATTTGATTTGAATAAAATTTTCAAGTTCTTTCTTAGATCTACTGATTAATTTTTGTCTACAGTTCTCACAGTAGGCCAGGAACTGTGCTAATGTATCACATGCATTATGTCATGTAAATCCTGTTTGGTGCTACTACTTCTGCTGTTGTGTATCTGAGAACTGGTTTGTTCTTTTCTTAAGCTAGAAGGAAACAACTAAGACTTTACAAAAAGAAATCAAATTGGGTTTTATTTTTCCAACAATGAGGGAAAAAATATTCACTTCCTTCTTTGCTTCTAAGTTGTTTTAACAGAGCTTTGAATAGTTATTAATTCCTTACATAACCTTGTTAGAGTAGGCATTTTTAATGACAACAGGCTCATTTTAATAACACAAGAAAAAGCATTCTCCTCATCAAAGAAAAGGAAAGGATGCTCAAAGAAGGGAAAGAACAAAAGGAAAAGAGGGAGGAAGGAGTGGTGAGGAAGGGAAGATAACTCTGCACCCAAATGATTAGAATCACAGGCTAGAAAATATTGTCACCAGTGTATATCAATGTCACCATTGTCTCTTTAAGAGATAGAGAGAAACTGACTAACTTTTCAAGTCAAAGAGAAGGACAAGAAGGTTTCTTTCATGCACCCAACATCATTCTTTTAAGGTTCCTGCCATTTCCTCAGAACTGAGCTTCTGGGGAATCCTATATATACTGTTAAAAAGGAGAAAACAGGTCCAAAATAGACTTTCTTGTGCTAAGCCCCTCATCACCAACTGAGACTTAATAACTAACTTAAGTTTCAGCCTCCCCTAGGAATAGAATAAATCTTCAACTAGTAAATCTGGAAATAACCTAGTCAATAGTGTTGGTGTTCAGTCACTAAGTCATTTCCAACTCTTTGCAACTGCAGCATGCGAGGCTTCCCTGCCCTTCACTACCTCCCAGAGTTTGTTCAAACTCATGTCCATTGAGTCGGTGATGCCATCCAGCCATCTCATCCTCTGTTGCCCCCTTTTCCTCCGGCCCTCAATCTTTCACAGCATGAAGGTCTTTTCTAATGAGTTGGCTCTTCACATCAGGTGGCCAAAGTATTGGAGCTTCAGCTTCAGTATCAGCTGTTCCAATGAATATTCAGGGTTGATTTCCTTTAGGATTGACTGGTTTGATCTCATTGCAATGGACTCTCAAGAGTCTTCTCTAATACTAGTCAGTACTAGTGAGGTAATCTGCCTGATAGACCCCTGCTGTCCCCTAAAGGAAGTTTGAGCTTGCCACAGATAATGAGATATTTACTAGTATAAATATCCTTGTCCTGCCCCTTCTGTCTATCAAAGTCTTTCATTTTGTACAGCTCCTTGAAGGTCCTTTATGTCTGCAAGGTGGGATGCTGCTCAATTCATGAATCATTGAATAAAGCTAATAAGATCTTTAAAATTTACTCCATTGAATTTTATTTTTTAACAATAGTAAACCTGAGGCAGGACATAGTTGGGCCCCAGGCTGAGCAGCTGGAGTCTGTCTCCTGTGGACAGGTACCCCAAAATAGCAGGGGCAAGAGAGGAGCTGAGCCCTGCCCAGATAAGAAAGAAAAGACCACATGTTCCTCATTCTCCAAATCAAGGAGATCTTCCTGACTACACGTGTGAAGAATGGGTCCTTGGAGGTTAAAATGGAGGGTGCACCACCCCATAGTAAATGATGTTAAGCTACTCATAGGCCTCTTCACTAGAATCCATCTTGGCTAAGAGATGCAAGCTGTGTGTGCACACATGTGAGATGCCTGTGCACACATCTCAGGATCCTGAGATATACCAAACACAGATTCTGAACCAGGAAAATGAAAATGACTGGCCAAAGGAAACCCAGAAGAAATGCCTCATAAGAGTGATTCAAACTACCATGAGGGCTCCACACTCTCTCTCAGTCTACAGGTGTGTCTATCAACATGTACTCTTTTCCCTCCTAATAATTACTTTAATTGTTTCACTACTTTTTGTCTCTATATGGAAATTCATTTCTACACAGCGGATGAGCCAGAGCCTTGTCATCGCCCACCAGCCGCCGTGGTCTAGTGGTTAGGATTCAGTACTCTCCCAGTTGTGACCTGACCTCAGTCTCTGGCTGGGAACTAAAATCCTGCTTCAAGCCACTGCAGGCCGAGGCCACACAAGATCAAACCCTTTCGTTATTTCCAAATAATCTCTCACTGGACCCATGAGCCACTTCAGAAAATAAGAGAAACAATGGACAAGATATAAGCAGGATACCATTATATTTAGTTTTTTCTGTGCTAGGATGGAATTATTTTATCCCACTTTGGTGGATACGTTTATGGTAGCCCAGAGGATGGACTAGTTGGGGAACCTTAATCCCATAGATGGTGACTGCCTGCTTTGAACTAAAACTTTGTGATCCCATCCTGCTAGGTACCTCAAGGTCTTTTTTTTCTTTCTAGAAGCATTTTGGCCTGCTTATATTCTGTACAGCTGGAGAACAGACTGGGAACAGAATAGTAACACGTTTTAGGGCATCCATTTTCAAGTTTAAATTTACCTCATGCAGGACAATGAGAATCATCTGTTCTCCCCTAAATCTCCAGCAGAATCTCCTAAGCCATTTAAAACTAGCTGGGAAGGTGCCAGTTAAATGAGAACTGGATCTACATGTTGCTGTTACCACAGTAGCCTTCTGAATACACACAGAGTTCATTTATTGATATGCAGAGTGCTCATTAATGTGTACACACAGAGTAATTGAGATGATAATTTAAACATTGTTATAAACACTTGTGGGGGAGATCTTCCCTAGTTTCCTGCACAAGGAAGCCAGTCCACAGATTTTAGGCTTTAAATTGAGAGTCAGAGAATTGAGACCTAGCAGAAAGTCTTCTATATGTTCAAAAATCATGCTCTAGACCAACCATAGTCTTCTGCTTTTGGCTATCAGTATAATTCCTTGCATCCAGGTAGGTTTGTAATGAACTTTCCTTAACCTTTAGTATAGTGCCAGGATCTGTGACTGAAAGGTCCAGTTGGTTGTATAGAATAGAAGCCCACTCAGGCTAGTTTAAAATCACAAAATGACATTAAATTAGAAGGATAAATGTGGGCCATGGTTCTGGAAGGAGTGACATGAAGAAAACACCATGTTATTTGTAGAAAATCATCAGGCAGCTCCATCTTCTTTTTTTTTTTTTTCTTTTTGCTATGTGGCCCCCTTTTTTATGTATATTTGCTCTATTCTTGTGTTTCATCTTTACAGATTAGCTCTATTGATTCATGGTTTCTATGTTTTCTTATAACTATGGTTTGTAAATGACTTTGTCTTGCCATGGCTCCAGCTCTGGCCCAATTCAACATGACCATAGGTAATTCATTCAGTCACTGTGTGCAAAGATTGTCTCCGCATAGCTTATGGATTGGTAACTCCTGGATCAGGTGTTCACCTTCATCTAAAACAAGGCCTTTTATCTGAGACTAACACTATGTGGACAGTTTCAAAAAAGGAGGCTTTGGTTAGGTGACAACTCATATCGACTATACATGCTATCTGTGGATGTGAGAAAGATCAAAGTCTGCATTAGGGTTCTTTTGGTAACAGAACATATAGTACAAACTAGTTTAATTAAGAAAGGGGAATACATCAGGTTATGTATATGAAAGTTTCAAGAGTAAGGCTGACTGGAGCAGGGAATTCACATGATATCTTTAGAAATCTCTATCATCTCTCAGATTGACTTTCCTTGTGCTAAAAATTATTCCCAATAACGTGATAAAGAAGAGCATCAGCATCTCTAAATTTACATTCTACTAGCATAAAAACTTCATCCAAACCAAACCAAACAGTAAACTCCTTATCTCTAATAATTTCCACAAGTGTCCCAAGATTTTCTCTGATTCAGCTGGTTTAGATACCCACACACTCCTAAGCCGATCACTATGGCCAGGAGGATATTGTCCTCCTCAGGTTATTTGACCATTTCTGGACCTAGGAGGGGTGTTTAAGCCAAAAGGAAGAGTTGGGCTCTTTAGCCAGGAAAAAAAGATGTCAGCTAAATGAAAATAACTGATGCCTACCTCACCAGCACATACAGGATTAAAAAGATGCCCTTAACCTCATCTGTACTTTGCTCAAATCAGTAGCCATCTAACTTCTAGGGCAGCAAGTAGGTTAAAACATCATGTATGCTACATTGATGGCAAAGTTTCTAGTAAAACATATATATACACAAAGAACTTATGTGTGGCTATACAAACAACATTGAGGTTGTATGTTGATGTATAAACAAGACTGACATAATCAGGGTGTGATGTTTAGCTATTAACTCTGTGGGATAATTACCTCTCTGGACTTCAGTTTATCCATGTGCAAATGACAGTGCTTGTACTAGACCTTCTGAGAACTTTTCAAACACTGACATACAACTCAACTTCAGGTGCTCAGACAGCACTTAGAAGACTATTAGGTAAGCATTTAAACAAGAACTGATCCTTATGTCCAGGCACCCAAAATAAAAGAAAGTAATTATATCTTGAGTTATACTGTCAGTACTATTCATATGTCTTGAACATAGGCCTGTTCTTTGAAATTTTCTTTGTAGTTGCAGAAACGTGTTTCCACTGAGTCATCCAAACTCACTTTCATCCAGTTCTAGAATGCATCTCTGAAACAGCTGATCACACTTACATGGCAGATATAACATAGTCAAAGGCAACTGGCCCATTTTGTAGAAACAAACCAAGACAAAATTAAGTTATCCATTAGAACTCTCGATGTTTTAAGTGACTGAAATACAACTCAAAGTGAAAGTGAAGTCGCTCAGTAGTGTCCAACTCTTTGTGACCCCATGGACTGTAGCCCTCCAGGCTCCTCTGTCCATGGGATTCTCCAGGCAAGAATACTAGAGTGGGTTGCCATTTCCTTCTCCAGAGGATCTTCCTGACCCAGGGATCAAACTCAGGTCTCCCACATTGCAGGCAGACGCTTTAACCTCTGAGCCACCAGGGAAGCCCTCAAACTCAAAGTAATTTATATAATAAAGGGAATATGTGGAGGGGACTCATATTACTTAAAATTCCAGTGGTAATCAAAGCTCAGTGCAGCAGCTCAGACAATATCACTGACAACCCAGGTTCCTTACATCTTTCTACTCTAATTTCTGCATGACTGGATTCATCCTCATATTTCATTTGGTAGATACTTGGCAGCTCTAACCCCTCCCACCTCATGGTACCAAAATGGCTGCTGCAATTCAGACCTCTCACTCCCCTTATACTACATAGAGGGAAGACAGAATTTCTCCCAGTAATTTCTATGCTAGTCTTACTCACTCACTATGATTCATATTAATTAAATCAAGTACTCATCTTTAAATGAATTGCTTTGGCCAAGGGGATATTTGCAGATTCATTTAGACCAGTCTGTGTACATCTCTGGTTTTAGGGTGGAATCAACCCCATCTAAGCTGTTTTTTTTTTAATATAAATTTATTTGTTTTAATTGGAGGTTAATTACTTTACAATATTGTATTGGTTTTGCCATACATCAACATGTATCTGCCACAGGTATACACGTGTTCCCCATCCTGAACCCCCCTCCCTCCTCCCTCACTGTACCATCTCTCTGGGTTGTCCCAGCACACCAGCCCCAAGCATCCAGTATCATGCATTGAACCTGGACTGGCGATTTATTTCATATATGATATTATATATGTTTCAATGCCATTCTCCCAAATCATCCCAGCCTCTCCCTCTCCCACAGAGTCCAAACACTCATCTAAGCTGTTTTAACTGAAAGTCAAGTAGGAGTGAATTCCTCAAAGGGGAATCAATGCATCGCTGCTGAAAGAATGGAGTATGGCTGTTGGAGGTGAAACAACAAATGCTATTTTTAGCTAATGAAAATAGTAAGTCTACAGTATACCAAATCTACAGAACTGTACTTTTTAGTTAAATGTTGTAGTTTGTTCAGTCATGTCCGACTCTGCAATCTCATGAACTGTAACCCATCAGCCTCCTCTGTCCATGGGATTTCCCAGGCAAGAATACTAGAGTGGGCTGCCTTTCCTTCTCTAGGGGATCTTCCGAACCAAGGGATTGAACCTGTGTCTCCTGCATTGGCAGGTGGATTCTTTACCACTGAGCCACCATTAGAAATCCTTTATTTTTCTATGAAGATAATTTGATTCTGTAATTGGCTCGTTAATAAACAAGTTCCAGGACTTGAAGAGATCTGAACAGGAAATCACTTTATTTTTTCACTCCTTATTATTTTAAATTATGCTATTGAGACTCTCCCTTTCTTGTCCCACAATGATCC
Source organism: Oryx dammah (assembly GCF_014754425.2). Classification (NCBI taxonomy): domain Eukaryota; kingdom Metazoa; phylum Chordata; class Mammalia; order Artiodactyla; family Bovidae; genus Oryx; species Oryx dammah. The sequence continues at coordinate 18,270,462 of NW_024070207.1, forward strand.
CTAGGAAGAGTATATAGCTTTTCAGGTACTTTCGGTTATAGGGACAACTTTATTTTGAACATTCATACATTTTTATTTATTTATATTTTAAAATTTAATTTTTAAATGGTTGTGCTGGGTCTTCATTTTTGCATGGGCTTTTCTCTAGTTGCAGCGAGCAGGGACTACCCTCTAGTTGCAGTGTGTAGACTTCTCATTGCAGCAGCTTCTCTTGTGGAATCCAGGCTCTAGGGCATAAAGGCTCAGTAGTTGTGGCTCCCAGGATCTAGAGCACTGGCTCAACAGTTGTGACACATGAGCTTAGTTGCTCCACAGCATGTAGGACATTCCTCAATCCACAGTGGAACCTGTATCTCCTGCATTGGCAGGTGGATTCTTTACTACCGAGTCACCAGGGAAGCCTCGACTTTTTCCAGTTAATAAAAATCTAGCCAATATAAAGTAAGACTTCAGTTTCCAGTGTTTTCCCTTTCCCCAGCTCAAGGATCTGCAGTTGGGGAGAAGGAATGAGCTCTCTTTTTCTATTCCTAATGGTTTTTATACCCCTGTTCTTTCATCCTCCAATTGGTTGCAACTAAGGAAGAATAAGGCAGTTGTTGTTGTTGTTGTTGTTTTAACTTAATTGGTGCTTCTGACAGTTCTCACTTGACTAACATTGACTGGCCTTGGTGACAAGCTTTGAAATCCAGGCTCTATAATGAGGCATATTTTGGTGTTCTCTGAAGCTCTGTAGAGATCATAACACTGCATGGTTTCCTGAAGCAGGCAATACATGCTCCCCCTGACTAGAACTAATGCACATTTTGAAAGCTACAATTTTTCAAATGCGAGCAGTAATTTACTAAATCAGAGTGAAGATCTTGCAGGAACATAGAAAAGCCCAGAAGATCTTAGGCAGAGTTAATGTAGAATAATCACAATAGCAATTGTGAGAAAGGAATATTTGTTATATAAGCATCTTGTTTTAGCCTATTTTTCACATGTGTTTCATATATTAAGCCTTTTCTGTCTAAGCCTCACTGTCTGAGTCTCATTCACTCTTCTTTCTAGTTTCCCATCCCTTACTCACTGCTCATCCTTTTACAGATACAGTTCTACCACTGATTCTCTTTATCTTTTGACCTCTTTTGATATGGACTCTACCCTATCCACTTCCAGGTCCACTTTAATCAAGTTGTGGATTGTTAACAGAAGGGTGTTCTTAAGTTTCAGACCTAGTCCTTCTTCCCTGCTTTCACAGTCTAGTGCTAAATTCTAATTATGGACCCAGTGAATGAGTGAGTGCTCAGTTGTGTCCAACTCTTTGCAACCCTATGGACTGTTGCCTACCAGGCTTCCCTCTCCGTGGGATTTTCCAGGCAAGAATACTGGACTGGGTTGCCATGCCCTGCTCCAGAGGATCTTCCTGACCCAGGGATCGAATCTACAGCTTCTGCATCTCCTGCATTGACAGGTGGGGTCTTCACCACTGAGCTACGGGGGAAGCCCACATAGACCCAGCATCAAGACACACATCCATAATATAAGGATTCACACAAATTGTATGTTCTTTTGGGTTTAAAGCGTAAGGTAGCAGAACATAAAAAACAAACTTTAGAAACACTACAGCAACACAGACTCCAATCAAATTTTTTTTTTAACGAAAGGACCTAGATCATATTAGTGCTAAGACAAAATGTTTCAGAGCATAAAACTTCCAGTTAAAGTTTTTATTTTGACTTTTTTCCTCTTTGTGTGACAGGTCTTTGAACTTTTTGTCCTCCTTCCCCCATCCTCATACTATATTACTATATATATCTGACTTCTTTTATTTCCTTTCCTAAACTCATTTCAATACTTATCTTTAGCCTTTAGTTCACAAGAATATTATAGTAACTGAGTACCCTCATTCCATTCCTCTCTTGGTAATTTTGTGGCAATTTTTCCTACTCTATGCTTATAAAAAATGAAGAAACATTTCATTAAATCTGATAGGCACAATGAGTCATTTAAGATAGTTATGAAACCCAATTCATAATAGTATGTCTTATTCCAATGTCCCTGGAGTTATTTATGTCCTAGGGAGGCAGAGTACTTTCTGTGTTCCAGAGGAGAACAAAAAAGGAAAGAAAGAAAAGCTTTAGTTCTTCTAAATCAAATTAACTTTGAATTAGCCAGCACGCAACAAAATGAGGAAATAGTCTCAACACTTAAACACACACACACATATAATCTCACACAAAACTCACTTCAAAATTTGCCTGAGGGCTTGTTTTTCCAATTGCATTGTGGTCTCTTTCTCTAGGGACACAGTTTTCCCCAAGATAAGCTGTTATTTCAATTGGAAAAAAAAAAAAGACGTGATATACACTAACACACACACACACACACACACACACACACACATTTGGCAACCATTTTAGTTTATAGCTTTAGAAGATCAACCAACAGTCTCCACACTTTTCTTCTTGCTCCTAGGGTCTCTGTTTTTAGCCATTCCCTGTTTCTCTCTCTCACTGTCCTCACTCCCATCTTACTTGTAGGGATAGATAACTTTTATAATTTACTGAGTGTTCTGGGCTGCATTATTATTCCAGCTAGATAGCTCTGTCTTCACAGACAGCTCCAAGAGTTTCCTATAAGCAAGCCCAAGCACCTTGACTTCCTTCTGATCCTGCCTTGTAATCCAACCTTTATACTCTACTTTTTCCATCCAGGGGAGAGGTTCTTCTGATAACTGTGGGCAGCCATATGGAATATCTTCCATGATAAGTGTTCTGGCCACCTGAATGTGCTTAACATTTCTGTTAAGTTCCTGATTTCTCTCTCTTGATCTCTCTCCTTTAATTATAGTCTCATTTTGATTAATTGAAATCTCTGGTATCAGGAGGTTCTATTCTTAATTCTGATGAATTTGCATTTCTTCATGGCAACTACCAATTCCAACTGACAGGTCAGTCTTTTTGCTGAACCATTCACTCCAAGGAGGCTAAATTCACTTTCTTTCTCTATTTCCAACTTTGACAACCATCTTCTGCCAATAACATGTGCCACTCCCAAATAACTATAGATTTCTTTTTTATCCTCCATATCTGCAATGTAGGCTCAGTTGCTTCAGTCGTGTCCTGAGTGTAATCATTCAGAAGATAAACAGCAAAAGATAGGAGGTGAATCACAACTTCACTTCAAAAATAGATACCCATAGGCTCCCCTCTTCAATTGCAGTTTGTGAAATGCCTTAATTTCAAATGCCTCTGTTTTGCTGTTGCATTTTTTTAAAAAATAAAGCTCATTATCTGAAGCACCATTAACCTTCAGCACCATTGACGTATATATGACACAGTCTCCATATTAAACACAAACTGTTCAGCTGTTCGAGGACTGACCAATAAACAGGGCATTTAGGAGGTGACCACAGTGAGATATACAGCTAGACAGGGAGCCAGAGGCACTGATGGGGGATATTTTGGGGGAAGGTGGATGATGAAGGAGGGGAATAAAAATATTTCTGATTAGTGAGGGGCTTTGCTATAGTTAACCATTAGAGAAATATGAATATTTGTTGTTTTAGAACTACTAGTACCATGGGCATTGAAGGCAGGAACTCAGAAGCACTGGTTGGATTGAATGGAACAGGAAGAACATGAGTAATAGAAATCTACTTTACCCAATAGTTACACAGTTACTTTTAGCAGAGGTTCCAGTTCCTCCCTGTGGGTTTCCCAGGTGGCGCTAGTGCTTAAGAATTCGCCTACAATGAAGGAGACCCGGTTTTGATCCCTGGGTCCAGAAGATCCCCTGGAGAAGGGAATGGCTACCCAGTCCAGTATCCTTGCCTGGAGAATCTCCATGAACAGAGAAGCCTGGCAGGCTACAGTCCATGAGGTCGCAAGGAGTGGTACACGACTGAGCAACTAAACGACAACCCTAAGCTCCTCCCACAGAAGTAAATGTGGTTGAGTTAGATTTTCTCTTTCATGGTTTCCCTAGCCCAAGCCTGTAATGACAGTGAAACCACGTTGACCATTGCTTGGGTCACTGTGTGGTTGTGAGGGTCCCCCTCCCCCGCTTCAGCACACCAACAGCATCCATTCACAAACCTGAAATCCCACTCAAATTACAAAATCACAGATTTATTTATCTGCTTTATGGCACTGGGGCTTCAGAAAGTGACTGTATAATCACAAGTGAAGTGAAGTGAAGTTGCTCAGTCGTGTCTGACTCTTTGCAACCCATGGACTGTAGCCTACCAGGCTCCTCTGTCTGTGGGATTTTCCAAGCAATAGTCCTGGAGTGGATTGCCATTTCCTTCTCCAGGCGATCTTCCCAACCCAGGGATCAATCCTGGGTCTCCTGCATTGTAGACAGACGCTTTACTGTCTGAGCCACCAGGGAAGTCGTATAATCACAATCACTTTGCAAATCCTAAAACTTAGAGTAATTGTTAGGTTGAGCATCAGCATCTTGACATGAGTTTATAACTTTGAACTGCATCCTAGAATAATAACTGGATACAAATATGAGATTTTGGGAAGAAGATTTGTCATTTTTGATAAGGGGAGATGGTAGTGTGAGCACAAGGCATAAAGTTCAGTCTCAGAGCATGGATCGTTGTGGGGGAAGGCAGGAGGAATGACGGAGGCACCTCTGAGCAGCTATGGAAACAGAGGTTGGGAAGCAGTAGAGAGCAGAAAGTGATATAAAAAGAGAGGTAGGAGCATGAAGAGGAAATATAAATGATAAAACAGCCAGTAGATAGGGAAAAGAGAACAAAGCTGGATTAAACAAAGTCTAGGTTTACTGGCATGGACTAGTAGGCTACTGCCTTGAATGCTTTATGACACAACACATTTTCTGAGACTGAATTGTTGTTGATATTAACTCAATTAAAATTTGATTGCCTACTTTATGTCATGCACTGTGCTAGATATACAGCAATGACAGAGACACTCATGGGACTTCCATTCTGGTAAAGGTTACCTGGAATTGCAATCAGTGTATGGGACAGAAGATGGTGGGTAGATCATTGTGTAAAGGAGTAGTGGGGAGGTGCCTAATCCAGTCTTGGGTTGGGGCATGGAAAGCTTCTCAGAGGAAAATACTTTTAAGCTGATGCCTGAAGAATCAGTAGAAGTATGTCAAGAGGATATGGTGGAGATGAAAAGAGAGTTCCAGGTGGGAGAAATAGCCTACACACAAGTCTAGAGGCAAAGTGTTTGTATTTCAGGGAACTAAGAAGAACCTGATTGGAACACACAGTGCAGGTGGAGGGAGGGGAGAAATTAGGTTGGAAAAAAAGGCTGGGGTCATATCATGAAAGAGCCATGTTAATTTATTTATGCTTTATCTTAAGAGCTATAGGAAGTCATTTCATTTCAGTCTTCCCAGGCTAATATTCTGGGGTCAGGCCCTTCCAGCTTATTCCTGCCAGTTGTCATTCTTCTGTCTAGGAGATACTCAGTTGTATAGAGGTTTAGCCATCATGGATTAAAATCTTCAAAGCACCAATGTGAAATACTTTTTGGTACCTGTTGAAGTTAATATGAGAAGATTATAGACTCCCTGGGAAGGTCATCTGACTCAAGTATTACCCAGGGAATTTAATGTTGATATCTGTCTGACCCACAAATAGGATACTTTGAACTCTTATGTCCCTTCTGACTTGAGTGCCTGTGATTTTTGGCCTAGATATTCTGCCTTTCACCTCTGTACTCTTTCTGTCACCCCCAGCTACCTGCCTAAGTGTGAGGATAGTAGGAAGGTACAAACTATTGATACAACTACATGGGCGATAAGCCCAGCTTCATCCAACTTGGGAAGACAACTTACTCCATCTTCTCAGTTATCTTTGAAACCAGTTAAGGTCTTCCTTACCCTGCTTATTCAAGCCAGATGCCTCTTCTGATTTCAGTCTGCCCTCCTCCTGTCTAAGCTCCTCTGGTTGTTCAGAAGGTCTGTCTCCTCTGGTGCAGAGCACCTACTAAATTTGCAGACTCTCTTTCTTTCCCTCGCCTCTGATACACTCTTGGAAACTTAGATTCTGCTTTGGGCTGTGGTTTGCAGTAAGCCACAGGCACCTTCAGCTTTCTGGAGGAGCTGGAAAAGCTTCTTTCTTGTGGCCATTTGATAATCTTATTTAAATAAGTTAAGACCACTGAGGCAATGTCATTGAAGGGAAAGAAAATGTACATCAACAGATCTGACTCTTAGTTCTGCTCTTCTCTGCCCTGGCTGTGGGATCTTGTAATTCACTTATTTATTTTTTCTGTCTTGGTTTCTCCTTGAGAAAGAAATAATGGATATGACAGTACTCTGAAAAGTACAATATTCGGAAACGATAAGGTAATAATTATATAATCATTATTATCATATACAGACCTGACATATGCAATACAGGTCATGCACTCAGGTACATGCATTGGCAGGTGGCTTCTTATAAACTCTGAACATACCACAGGCCTCTCCCTGCTCAGGAAAGTGTGATCCTGGAATCTACAGCAGGATATACACTCACGTAATGAAGCTTCTCCATCCGGACAACTATTCTTCACTCCAGAGTTAAGTTTCTATTTATTCAGTGGCTTATTTCATCAATATGCTAGGCCACCTTCCCAGGCTGACACACACCTTCATGTGCCCCTGCCTGCCAAATTATTCTTTTGAAGGCATCCCTCCCTTTTCTTTGTATCCATACTCCATACATTGTGCAAATTTCATATCTGTTTGCATTTGCAGCATTCACGAATCTTCCTTGTATTTTTTCTCTGTGTGTACCTGATAGTGACAGAATAAAAATGACAAGTCTTTCTTCCTTGCTTGAGGGCCTGAGGTGTCAAATGGCAAGACTGGAATTCTGGTCTGTGAGGCAGCTTTGGCCAGCCCTGAAATGGAATCCTAAGAGGCCAGTTCTGACTCCAACAAAGAGGGTATGTCTCCCAGCTAGGGGGGTAAGGAAGATAATTAGAGAGTTGCCTTTTAGGCCACTTGTCCTTCTGGGATCGCAGCTGAAAAGCAAGGCAGCTGTACAAAGGGCTGCTAATAGTCAAAACAGCTGCTACATACCCTAATATTCATATCCTTTACACAGGAAGAAAACGCCTTCATCCTCACCCTATGTCAATACAGTTTTATCCTGTATACAGTTCTAGCAGAACTGGACATTTTCTTCCCCTGTCTATAGTAGATTAGAAGCCACAAAAACAGGGAACAGAGAATAGGAGTCCCCCATTCCTAGTGCTGGGTTATTAATGTCAGACATGCTGACAGCTGCAGAGTGGCACACGAGTAGAAAGTAGTAACTAAAAAGACCAAAGAATAGAAAACTTCAGTTGTTTAGGAACTCTGAGGGCCAAGGAAAATAGTAATACCTGTTTTCAGAGTCCCTAAAGGCATCATGACATGAAAGCACCATGCTATGCTTAATGACACTAAGTTGTCAGGAAGAAAAAAAAAACAAATTACATTATATATCTTCTCTTTAAGTAAGCATAAACCTCTATTTGTGTGTAATTTTAAAAAAAGACAGAATATATTAAAAAAAACTGAAATTCAAAAGTATAATTTCTTTCATTGACTCTTTCATTCATGAGATATGAATTGAGGACTCTGCTATGTATCAGGCACAGGGGAAAGAATGGTGAACAAGACATAGCCCATGTCACCTTGAAGATCACATTCTAGTGGGAAAGACTGACAAGGCAACAAGTGATTAACAAGCAGGGTGAAAAGAGATCACTTGGGAGGGACACTTAAGTTGGACATTAGCATTCAGGGAAAGCTTACTGGAGGATATGATGTCTAAGTTAATAAATAAATCAGATGAAAGTAAGTGGAGAAAAAGAGTTCTATGCAGTGTGTGCCTGCTAAGTTGCTTCAGTCATGTCTGACTCTTTGCGACCCCATGGACTGTAGCCCACCAGGTTCCTCTGTTCATGGGATTCTCCAGGCAAGAATACAGGAGTGGGTTGCCATGCCCTTCTCCAGTTCTATGCAGAGGCATCATCATATATGATAGGCTGAAAATGAAAGAGAATATGGCTTATTTCTGGAAATGCCAGTAGTTTGGTGAGAAGGGAAAGAAGGGCAAGTACCAGAAAATAGGTTAGGATGTTTGATGATTTCATAAAGAACAATGGGAAGCCATTGAAGAGTTTTCAGCTCCTGAATAATGGGAATCAATTTTTTAAATTTAAAATGTGTACTCTGGCTACAGTGTGGTTAATAGATTGGAGGGAGCAGGACCAGAGACAAAGAGTAGAGTTGGGTGGCTATTTAAGTAACCCAGGTGAAAGAAAATGGAAGCCTGTTCTAAGATAGTGTCTGCTTATATGGAGAGAAGATGGATTTGAAAGAGACTTAGAAAAAGCACTGATAAGATATTGTGTGAGAGAGAGAGGAGTCAAGGAAAATGTCTAATTTTTTGTATGGTGGCATGTTTGCATGGTGATAGACAGTGGCAGTGCTATTTTCCTTAACAACCCTACTTAGCTACCCACTAGCTATGAAATCAAATTCAGCTTCCTCATTTTTAAAATGAGTAATTTAGACTAGATTATTGGTTCTCAATGGGATTCCCAGGTGGAGCAGTGGTAAAGAATCCACCTGCCAGTGTAGGAGACACAGGTTCAATCCCTGGGTCAGAAAGATCGCCTGGAGAAGAAAATGGTACCCCACTCCAGTATTCTTTCCTGGAGAATCCCATGGACAGAGAAGCCTCGTGGGCTATAGTCCCTAGGGTTGCAAAGAGTTGGACACATTTGAGTGACTGAACACACACTCATGTTGGGTCTCATTAGGGGAGATTTTGTCCCTCACTCAGGATACATTTGGCAGTATCTGGAGACATTTTGGAGAAGGAAATGGCAACCCACTCCAGTATTCTTGCCTGGAGAATCCCAGGGACAGAGGAGCCTGGTGGGCTGCCATCTATGGGGTCGCACAGAGTTGGACACGACTGAAGCAACTTAGCAGCAGCAGCAGCAGCAGCAGAAGACATTTTGGCTGTCACATTGGGGCCAGGTGGGGAGGGAGAGGTGTTACTGGCATTGAATGAGTAGAGGTTAGAAATGCAGCTAACGATCCTACAGTGCACAGGAAAGTCCTTTTACCTCATCTAAAAATGATTTGGTCCCCTACTGTATAGCACATGGAAGTCTACTCAATGCTATGTGCTAGCCTGGATGGGAGGGGAGTTTGGGGCAGGATGGATACATGTGTATGTATGGCTGAGTCCCTTCACTGTTCACCTGAAACTACCACAATATTGTTAATCTGTTATATCCCAGTACAAAATAAAAATTTAAAGTTTGAAAAAGAAAAGAATGATTTGGTCCCAAATGTAAATAGTGCCAAAGTTTTGAAGCCCTGGGAGAGATAATGTAAAGGATTTGGATTAGGTAAACGCAAAAGTCTAGTCAAAGCTTTTGCGTTGTGTATACTTTGACACTGTAGGCAATCAACTTTTAGTGACTTTCTTCTGGAAGACTCTCTTCTGTGTACCAGGTGAATAAATGAGGCATTACTAGAATTATATGACTGATAATAACCAGACATTGGTGGATATAATCTCAATAACCTACACCAGTTTTCAGGAGGATCCGGGTGAATCATGGACTGCAGATATTTGGAGTATGTGTGCACATGGCACTTGGAAGGTATCTGGAAACTTACTCCAATCTTCCAGAGACCTAGAGTGCTTCCTGTCTGCATTCTTTTTTTTCCCCCAAAATGCAATGCGCCCACTTATACTTTAGTGCAAAGGATCAGGAAAGAGATAATGGGGCAATGGCAGCTCCTGCCTGAGCTGTGTATCTCCTAGAATCATCCTTGTTCCTTGTTGTCAGAAACCCGGATATACAGCATTTAGCTCCATGTATAGGACTAGAGGTGGATCCCCACAGAGTGTCCACCCCAGGCCAAGATATTTTATTAACTTTTGGCTTTAGAATGTAGCTTACATTTTGATAGCAGGTGCTGCCCTCCATTCTGTTTAAGAAATACCCTTCCTGAAGGTGTGTCTCCCACTCTTAGGGGCTTCTTTATAGACAGGGTATAAAATTCAGACCATTTGTGTAAGGCTATAGAGCTCCCAGTCCTTACTCAAGGCCTTCATGGCACATGGTAAGCATTCAATAAATAAATGCTTGTTGAGTGAATGAATGAGATCCTTACATTTTGGGGGCCAAAGAGGAACCTCTCAGTTCCTTGAAAGGGAAAAAGGAGAAAGACAAATCTATCTTTTTTAAATTGTGAAATTTATTTTTAACTTTTTATTCTGTATTGAAGTATAGTTTATTAACAATGTTGTGATAGTTTCAGGTGGATAGCAAAGGGACTCAGCAATATATGTATACATGTATCCATTTTCTCCAAAACTCCCTTCCCATCCAGGCTGGCACATAACATTGAGCAGAGTTCTCTGTGCTAAACAGTAGGTCCTTGTTGTTTATCCATTTTAAATATAGCAGTGTGTACATGTCCATCCCAACTGCCCAACTACCCCTTCCCCACATCCTTTCCCGCTGATAACCATAAGTTTGTTCTCTAAGTCTGTACATCTCTTTCTGTTTTATAAGTAAGTTCAGACAAATCTACTTTTTATTAGTAGATATTTACTGGGTGCCCACTATGTGGCAATGCTGTTCAAAGTACTTAGGGTTTTCACATTATGAACCCTCACCAGACACTGAATTTACTGGAACTCTTATCATGGACTTCCAAGAGTCCAGAACTATGAGAAGTAAATTTCTGTTGTTTATAAACCATAGTGATATTTTTGTCATGGCAGCCCAAGTGGACAAGACACTAACTTATGCTTTAGTATCTTTAGATAGAAGCTAGAAGGCCACCTAGGAGTCTGTTGCAATGCTGCTGCTGCTGCTGCTAAGTCACTTCAGTCGTGTCTGACTCTGTGCGACCCCAGAGACCGCAGCCCACCAAGCTCCCCCATCCCTGGGATTCTCCAGGCAAGAACACTGGAGTGGGTTCCCATTTCCTTCTCCAATGCATGAAATCAAAAAGTGAAAGGGAAGTCACTCAGTTGTGTCTGACTCCTAGTGACCCCATGGACTGCAGCCTACCAGCTCCTCCATCCATGGGATTTTCCAGGCAAGAGTACTGGAGTGGGTTGCCATTGCCTTCTCCCATTGCAATAATCAGAGGCAAGTAATTGTTGCTATTGTTCAGTTGCTAAGTCTTGTCCGACTCTTTGTGACCCCATGGACTGAAACATGCCAGGCTTCCCTGTCCTTCACTATTTCCAAGAGTTTGCTCAAACTCATGTCCACTGAATCCATTCAACCATCCAGCCATCCAGCCATCTGATGGCCATCCAGCCATCTCATCCTCTGTCACCCCCTTCTCTTCTTGCCCTCAGGCTTTCGCAGCATCAGGGTCTTTCCCAGTGAGTCAGCTCTTCCCATCAGATGGCCAAAGTGTTTGTTGGATCTTCAGTATCAGTCCCTCCAATGAATATCCAGGGTTGATTTCCTTTAGGATTAACTAATTTGATCCCCTTGCTGCCCAAGAGACTCTCAAGAGTTTTCTCCAGCACCACAGTTTGAAAGCATCAATTCTTCAGTGCTTAGTCCAACTCTCACATCCATACATGACTACTAGAAAAACAATAGCTTTGACTATATACACCTTTGTCAACAAAGTGATGTCTCTGCTTTTTAATATGCTGTCTAGGTTTGTCATAGCTTTTCTTCCAAGGAGCAAGCATCTTTTAATTTTATGGCTACAGTCACCACACACAGTAATATTGGAGCCCAAGAAAATAGAATCTGTCACAGCTTTCACTTTTTCCCTTTCTATTTGTCATGAAGTGATGGGACCAGATGCCATGATCTTTGTTTTCTGAATATTGAGTTTTAAGCTAGCTTTTTCACTCTCCTCTCTCACCTTCATCAAGAGGCTCTTTAGTTCCTCTTCATTTTCTGCCATAAGGGTGCTGTCATCTGCATATCTGAGGTTATTGATATTTCTCCTGGCAATCTTGATTCCAACTTGTGAGTCATCCAGCCTAGCATCTCACACAAAGTAGTCTGCATATAAGTTTAATAAGCAGGGTGACAATATACAGCCTTTACATATTCCTTTCCTAATTTTGAGTCAGTTGGGAAAGGAGTACATCAAGGTAATAATGCTGGTCAAAACCAAAAAGGCAGCAGTGAATGTGGTAAGAAATGAGTGGATTCTGGATATATTTTGAAGATGGAGTCAACAGGTTTGCTGATAGATTGAATGTGGCTGCAAGAGAAGAGAGCACTCCAGAATGACTCTTAAGTTTTTGAACCTGAGCAATAGGAAGCATGAAGTTTTCAAACTTTGAACTGAGATGAGGGAAGCTGTGCATGAATTGAAATTCAGTTTTAGACAAGTGAGTTTGAGATATGTATTAGACACCTCAGTGAAGGTGTCCAGAAGCAGCTGATTGTATCATCGAGCTTAGAGAGAGGTGTGAGATAAAGATGTGAAAGCCACGAGACTGGATGAGATTATTAAGGAAGGGTGTGTAGATAGAGAAAAAAAAAAACACAATCTAGATTCAACATTAATAGACCTTTGTCGTTTGACCAGGGGTGGGGGCTGACTCTGCCTGTTTACTTTTCATGGAGTGAACATTGCAGCAGCCAACCCGCCCCCAGCAGTCTCCAGAATGGGGCTTGGAACTTTAGAACCTTCGCTCTCTACACTAGGTGCTACTGTGCATACTCCTCTCATAGAAACAGTAGCTAAATCTTCATGTGATGTTTAAACCTTTAAGAGGTTACTTGGTTATAAATATTTATCATTTCCTCCAGGCTAATATAATAATGATTATTAATCCTAGCTGAATAAGAATCCATTGTTAGCAGGGTGAGGAGAATTTTTTTCCCTCTGTATAATTCATATGCAAATATTTTGAAAAGCAGTTTGAAATGCAAGCTGCCACCTGTCAGTTTGCTTTTTGCAATGGAGAGGAAGTCACCATTGTCCCCTGAATTCTGAGAAGAGCAAGCATTTGCCTCACTCCATGCATCTTGTTTGCAGGCTGAAAGGTTCCTATAATAAGTGTTACTTTAGGTAGGAGATTCACTCCCAAAGCTGTTGCTTGGTGTTTATCATCATATCAAAGGACATTTCTCTTCCTTTGAGGGCATTGATCTTAACTACTCTTGGGGTTCAGACACAGAGATAGAAACATAAAGGAGGAATGAGAAAAGGTGAGGCAGCAAGTACTGGGGTGAGGCATTGCTCTAAGGTCACCATATTCCTTGCCCTGCCTCTCAAATAGGAATGCATCCAGCATTGGTTCTAATTCCCTTGAAACTGTCTAAGTATATTTCACATTGTAATCAGTAAATTAACCTTGATTTCTAAGTTCTGTGGTTCTGGTGACTATGGTCATTCACATGTACAGGCTCTAGACGCAGGGGCACACATGCTGTCTAAGATAACAGTTTTTATACCCAGATGAATGTACCCTTGGGGATACATGAAGACTTCCTAGGGGACACACAGACACAATTTTAAGACAATCAGCTGCCAGATTCTCAATTTTCATAAGTGCTTTTTCCTAAAATAGATGTATAGTTGGAGAGTCACACTAGTTCTCTTTTTGTACCTCTTCTTTCAAAGTCAGTCTTCTGCTCTGCATAAGAAAGGCATACCCCTTACTCATCTGAATTATTATGATCTGTTCCATCCTCTGACGATTGTTAAAGAATGCAATATTTTGAATAGAGGGTCTTGTGAGAGTAAACATAGAACCTTGGTAAGAAATGCCTTTTATAAGTTCGCATATACTATTAACCAAAACCTATCTTCTGCTTGCTGTTAATTTCCACAAAGTACATTAAAGTCTTAAAAGCATAACATCTACCTATATATAGAAGTAGGACAAAATGTTCCCCAAATGTACAGTCTAGTATGTAATGACTTGAACTTTAGAATATCAGGTTCATTTCATTAGGGTTAATTTCTCCCTCTCAGGTATGTTCTATTTCTGTCAAATTGTTTTCAATCCTGAAGTGAAATTATTGACCTATCTATGTACAATAATTCTGAAGTATCTCTCTATTCATCTGTCATACCATTTAAAAGTACTTTAAAACCATCTGAAATTGAATTTTAACATTAAATATTTAGATCCTAATTCACAGCCAATGGGGAAAAATATATGCACACTTTTAAATTTTGAGTTGTTCATTCTCCAATCTTGTCTAATTTCATAGACAATGTGCTTCTAAGTGAAAGTTATATATACAACTAATGTTTTTATTTTTATAAATAAATTGCTTTTGTTAATTCATAAATATATACAGAGAAGTATGCAACCAATAAATGTACATCTTTATAAATTATCACAAAGTCAATAGACCCATGTAACCAGTCAAAAATTGAAAACATTTTCAGCTCTACAAAAAGCCCCTTGAGCTTTTCAATCACTATCTCATTCTTCCTCCCTGTAGGCAACCACACTCCTGAATTATAAAAGCATAGATTTATCTGTTTTTTTTTAAACTTTTTATTTAAGTTGAATCATACAGCGTGTATTCTAGTGTGCCTTGTTTCTTTTATTCAACATTATATTTGAGGCATTCATCCATGTTTTTTTGTGTGGCAGTATCCATTTATTTCCATAGCTATATAATATTCTATTAAATGAATATAACAAAATATATTCATCTTTTCTACGATTGATGGACATTCAACATTTCTACTGTTTCCAGTTTGGGGCTATTAAAAGCAATGCTACTACTCCTGTGAGAGTTGTGAGTTAAGTTTAATTTGGGGCAATATGAGGACTGCATCCTGGGAGACAGCACCTCAGATAGCTTTGAAAAATTTCTCCAAAGATGTAGGGGGAAAGGACAGTATAAATGTGATTTTGGTAAAGGGGGAGTACATGCAATCAAACACATATTTTTGATAGAAAGTTTCTACTGGTCTCATTAAGTTTCTGCTAGTCATGGAAAAAAACAAAAACAAAAACAAAAAACAGTCACCATGAAAGATTTTAATGCTTTTCTAGATATGAAGAATATAGGAATTGGGCTCATAAAATCAGCTTCTGAGAATATATGACTATCTGAAGACCTGACTTGCCAGTTTTCCTGGAGCACAGAGTGTCTCATTTCTGCTGCTCTCCACCCTGAACTCCTTCAGGGGGTGCAGCAGCATATGACTTAATCCTTGTAGAGGTAGATGGCAAGCACCCATGGCAAGTGCCACCTTGTGGCTGACAAGAGTAAGAGGATTTTCTACCCACTCCTCATCCAGAAACAGATAGGAATTTCTTCTGCTTTGGGCCCAGAATCAATGGATTTTTGCTTGCACTTTATGGGAGAAAGGGTTACTTGCTCTTCTACCAACAGCTTGACCTTTACTTTGTAGGAAAGAAGGATGCTGGGAAGTAACTGGACATCTTACTTAACTGTCAAGCAGCAACTAATTACATACTGCATCACCAAGGGGTGAAAGCGGGGGAATTCTCTCAGTCCTCCGCCCTACCTCCAATGTTCTTCCAAATACCTGGAGATTTCCACAGATGTGAACTTGTGAATCAGTGTGAGCTCTTCTTGTGTCAAGAACTTCTTGTTATTCCAAACTGATTGTCATCTATACTTGCCTTTAAGGATTTCATAAAATTCCAGCTGATTGCATCTTACCATTTTGCTTGGTGGCCATTTTTTTTTCTCTTATGCTCTGCCAAAAAGTGGAAAAGTTCTGTTTCATCTCTCCTTAGAGACACTTGTCACTTTGGTATGTTTATTTGGTTGCTTTGATACCTCAACTCTATGACACGCTCAAAAAAAGTTATTTGGTAAATTATCCATCTTCCCTGAACTGAGAGTGGGAGCAGTTTCCTCTTGTGGCTTTCTATATCCTAAGCATGAGTGGAACTCTCAAATATCATTACTATGGACATTCTTATACATATCACTGGTATACTCATGTATACCTTTCTGTTGGGTACATACCTAGAAGTAGAATTCTTGAGTCATGCATGCATGTGTTCAACTTTAGTACATACTGTCAGTCTTCCAAAGTGTTTTATCAATTTAGAATCCTGGCAGTGTGTAAGAGTTCTAGCCAAAACTTGGTAACACCATTTGTTGTTATTTGGGCCATTCCTGTAGGCATATAAAGGTAATTCATTGTGGTTTAATTTTAATTTCTCTATTGAGTACATTTTCATTTGCATAATTTTATTTCTTTTGCCCTTTGTGGGCATTCTTTCTGTATCATAAAAATGAGCTCTTAAAAGTCATATGTGTTTCAGACATTGTTTTTCACTTTGTGGCCTGCTTCTTTGGTCTCTTAATGGTGCCTTTTTAAAAAGAAAATTGACTGAGATGTAATTTATATATAATAAGTATAATACAATAATGTCCTGTCCTGGGCTCACTCCTATGCTACATTCCACAATTGGTCTAACTGCTGGGTCTGTGGAGTGCTCACCTCTTCATCAGTGGAAGATTTCCCATGGTGGGCATCTCCACTTCAAGGAAAGGATTTTCTCCATGTCTGCGAATACCTTTGACAACAACAATCATATGTGATGCCTCTTCTTAAACCGATGACATCTAACAGTCCTAAGATGGACTGGTGCAACACTTTGTACCTTAACTGTGGATGTAATGTGACTTAACTTTGCTGATTGTTCTGTTTTTGCTGTTTGCTCCCTGCATCTGTAACTGTGTGACTGGATTTGTTTCTAGCCACATGAAGGCTTTCAAGTTAGAAATGTTTGCTCAAACTCCTGCCACTGTGGCAGCTTCCTTCAGTTACTACTTGGGGCCCCTGGATCACAGACTCTCAGTATGAGAGTTAGGAAAATATGTTTCCTCACCAGTTTAGGAACGATGCCCCTTTCCCTAGGCAACATAATTCTCCTAAAAGAAAAGGGGGGAATGAGACGGTAACATGTAGGAAGGCTCAGTTCAGTTCAGTTCAGTCGCTCAGTTGTGTCTGACTCTTTACGACCCCACGAATCGCAGCATGCCAGGCCTCCCTGTCTATCACCAACTCCCAGAGTTCACTCAGACTCATGTCCATCGAGTCAGTGATGCCATCCAGCCATCTCATCCTCTGTTGTCTCCTTCTCCTCCTGCCCCCAATCCCTCCCAGCATCAGGGTCTTTTCCAATGAGTCAACTCTTCGCATGAGGTGGCCAAAGTACTGGAGTTTCAGCTTTAGCATCATTCCTTCCAAAGAAATCCCAGGGCTGATAGGGGTCTCCAAATGGAGGAAATAGGCTGTAAGTGTCAGACATTTTTTATCTCTCTCTCAAGCAGCAAGAGGAAAAAAAACTGCGTGTCAGAGTTTTGGCTTCCCTGATAGCTCAGTTGGTAAAGCATCCCCCTGCAATGCAGGAGACCCCAGTTCAATTCCTGGGTCAGGAAGATCCCCTGGAGAAGGGATAGGTTATCCACCGCAGTCTTCTTGGACTTCCATTATGGCTTAGCTTATAAAGAATCTGCCCATGATGTGGAAGACCTGGGTTCAATCCCTGGGTTAGGAAGATCCCCTGGAGAAGGGAAAGGCTACCCACTCCAGTATTCTGGCCTGGAGAATTCCATGGACTGTATAGTCCATGGGGTCGCAAAGAGTCGGATATGACTGAGCTACTTTAAATGTAAAAAAAAAATAATAATAATAATATAATACATACATACAATTAAATGTACCCATTTTAAATTTATCATTCAATGAATTCTGACAAATGGATATGCCACCACAATCAAGGTAGAGAATATTTCTATCACTGAAAAAATTATCTCCTCCCTCTTCCCAGTCTATTCTCATCCCCACCACTGACTCCTGTCAATCATTTGTCTACTTAGATTTATCTTTTCTAGAATTTATCATAAAATAATTTAGTATATTTTGTTTCTTTTTTCTCAGTGTAATTTTTTTGAGATTCACCAGTGTTTTTTCAGTAGTTTATTCCTTTTTATTGCTAAATAGTTTAATGTTCACTTTTGATGGGTATATTATGATATTCTCTTTATATAAATTAAGCCAATTTTCAATCATTTCTTTTATTGTTCATGTTTTTGAGCCCATTTTGTCTAAGAAATGTTTGCCTACCCTAAGTTCATGAGGATGTTTTTCTATGTTATCTTCTAGAAGCTTTGTTATTTTACCTTAACACATTTAGATGAAAATTTACCTGAAATAATTTTTGTGTTTATGTTGAGATGGGGTCAGTTTTCATATTCAGTGTAGATACCTAAATTACCTAATACCATTCTTTGAAAAAACTGTGTTTTTGTTCAATGCCACCTTGGTTATTAATCAGTTGTCCATACATACACTCTGAGTTTGTTTGCATACACTGTATTCTGTTCTGTTGATCTACCCTATCTGTCTTTATGTCAATACCATACTGCCTTGATTTGAATAGCTGAAAAAATCAGGTTAAGTCATCCAACTTTTTTCCTCTTCAAAATTTCCTTGCATGTTCTTGATCCCTTGTACCTCTATATACATTTTAGAATTACCTTGTCATTTATTTTTCTACAAAAATATCTGCTGCAATTTTCATTGATTTATAGACTGATGTCATAATTAACATTTTCACAGCACGAGTCTCCCAATCCATTAACATGGAATGTCTCTGTTTATTTAAATCATTTACATTCTATCTCCAAAGTTTTCTAACATTTTCTGTGTAGACGTCTTGCATATCATCTGCTAGATTTACTCCTAGCTAAAGTAGAAACTGTGGTGTTCTATCCATATTTCCTCCTTCAATACTAAGAAACTCATTTCCCTAGCTGCTGGGAATCTTGAAGGCTGAGAGGACTATTGGCTGAGTCTTTTCCAGGAATTACTCTCAGCTGAAGAGAGGTACTTAGTTGTCTCACCCCTCTCCCAATGACTGGTTGATACAGGAGAGTAGTTATAAGAATTTGTTCCCTTTCTGTAAGAGTACAGTGTTAAATAAAATATTAAACACCAGTTAAATTTGAATTTCAGATGAACAAGAATTCTTGTATCACTGGTGGCTCAGAGGTTAAAGCGTCTGCCTGCAATGCAGGAGACGTGGGTTTGATCCCTGGGTCAGGAAGATCCCCTGGAGAAGGAAATGGCAACTCACTCCAATATTCTTGCCTGGAGAATCCCATGGACGGAGGAGCCTGGTGGGCTACAGTCCACGGGGTCACAAAGAGTCAGACATGACTGAACGACTTCAGTTCACAAAAAATTACCCCATCTTCGTCCAAAATTCAAATTTAACTGAGCAGAGTACTTTTTGTTTTGTTTTAGTTTTTAACTAAATCTGTCAATGCTACACAAGTGTGGACAACAATTAAGTGCCATCCCAGCTTCAGAGAGTCCCTTGAGTTTGGAGGAGGCTCTGGGATTTCCTGGTGGCTCAGATAGTAAAGAATCCGCCTTCAATGCGGGAGACCTGGGTTTGATCCCTGGGTTGGGAAGATCCCCTGGAGGAGGGCATGACAACCCACTCCAGCATTCTTGCCTGGAGAATCCCCATGGACAGAGGAGTCTGGCAGGTTGCAGTCCATGGGGTTGCAAAGAGTTGGACATGACTGAGTGCCTAAGCACACACATACACACACACACTGTTGTTATTGCATTGCACTTCAACTCCTTTCTTTGCATAATTCTACATTTTAGACTCTTCCATAAGTGATGACCCTGAGGGTACTTCACAGTAATTTTATAGGAATACAAATATTTGTTTCAGAGGCTGTTACGTAAGCCAGTTAGTATGAAGAGTGGTCTTCCACTGGGCTTCCCCAGTGGGGAAAGAATCAGGGGGAAAGAATCTGTCTGCAGTGCAAGAGACGCAGGAGTCCCAGGTTCATCCCCGGTCAGGGAGATCCCATGAAGGAGGGCATGGGAATCCATTCCAGTATTCTTGCCAGGAAAATCCCATAGATAGAGGAGCCTGGCAGCCTATGATCCATGGAGTCACAAAGAGTCAGACACAACTAAAGTGACTGAGCACACACAGCACATGAGTGGTCAGAGGATGCAGACTAAAACTGGAATTTGGGACCTGAGTCACTGACTGGGATTCTGACAATTAGGATTTCATCACTAGTATTATGATGGAATGCCTGGCATGCTCTAGTAGTGTAACTGTTAAAACTTTCACTTGTGGTGAAAAGGATAGAAGTGAAGTGAAAGTTGCTTAGTCGTGTCCAATTCTTTGTGATCCCATGGACTATACAGTCCATGGAATTCTCCAGGCCAGAATACTGGAGTGGGTAGCCTTTCCCTTCTCCAGGGGATCTTCCCAACCCAGAGATCGAACCCAGGTCTCCCGCACTGTGGGCAGTTCTTTACCAGCCAAGCCACAAGGGAAGCCCAAACAGGATAGGATACTAGTTAAGAGAATAGATTGATTACTGACTGGTGTTAAATCAAGATTTTGAGAATTTTTAGAGAAGCACCATTTGTATAGAAAATGGAATCAGTTGACTGTGCAGTACCATGAGTGCATTGGAGAAAAGCTATGAATTGCTAAGTGTGATTAATCACTGACTGAAAAAAAAATGTAAAAGTCAGAATGTCTGTTTGGCAGTATATAAAAACATCATCTCCTGCAAAGGAGAGAAAATATTGAAGGTCAGATTCATAACTCAACTGTAGGAATAGCAGTGCTCCAGAGAAGGTTGGTTTCCCAGCCACAGAAAGTCCAGAATGTCGTCTATGTCAGATTTGGAGACCTTACTGTGCAGGAATCATGGGAGTTACAGTGAGGCAACAGAGTCAGATAACTAAAATCCTTGCAACCCCAGTTTCCCTTGAACCATCTAGGCCTGAGAAAGTGATCTACTCCTCCCTGTTAAAGACTAGCATTCCTCCTTTCCTTGAAGATGATGCAGAGGACTCTGCCTTACAAAGCAACATGTGATTCCTTCACAGTTTACTCTTATCTTCCCTACTGGCCATGAAACCACAAAATAGGTCTAAGTCCCAACGTAAACTGAACTTCTAAGGAAGAAAAGGGACTATACCCCCAAACACCTAGAGGACCAGGCAAACAGGAGCCACCCTTATGGCAGAAAGCTAAGAGGAACTAAAGAGTCTCTTGATGAAAGTGAAAGAGGAGAGTAAAAATGTTGGCTTAAAACTCGACATTCAAAAACTAAGGTCATGGCATCTGGTCCCATTTCTTCATGGCAAATAGATGGGGAAACAATGGAAACAGTGACAGACTTTATTTTCTTGGGCTCCAAAATCACTGCAGATGGTGACTGCAGCCATGAAATTAAAAGATGCTTGCTCCTTGGAAAAATAGCTATGACCAATCTAGACAGCATATTAAAAAGCAGAGACATTACTTTGCTTACAAAGGTGCATATAGTCAAAGCTATGATTTTTCCAGTAGTCATGTGTGGATGTGAAAGTTGGACCACAAAGAAAGATGAGTGCTGAAGAATTGATGCTTTTGAACTGTGGTGTTAGAGAAGACTCTTGAGAGTCCCTTGGACTGCAAAGAGACTAAGCCACTCAATCTTAAAGGAAATCAGTCCTGAATATTCATTGGAAGGACTGATACTGAAGCTGAAGCTCTTATACTTTGGTCACCTGATGTGAAGAATTGACTAATTGGAAAAGACCCTGATGCTGGGAAGGATTGAAGGCAGGAGGAGAAGGGGACGAAAGAGGATGAAATGATTGGATGGCATCACTAACTCTATGGACATGAGTTTGAGCAAGCTTCAGGAATGGGTGATGGACAGGGAAGCCTTGTGTACTGCAGTCCATGGGGTTGCAAAGAGTCAGGCATGACTGAGTAACTGAACTGAATTGAAACAGGAGCCAAGAGAGGACATTTGGGACTGAGTCCTGAAGGTGTTGGACCAACGTGGAGGGGCAAGGGAAATATAAGATTGGATAAAAGAGAATATATTGGTATGGGAGCATTCTCCATTAATCCAGAATTTACCCCCCTGGAAAAGACCTTGGGAAGCCATGCTGGGAAGCTGCACGGATGGCTCTTAGAAACTTAGAGCAATTGATGGCTCACATTAAGTGAAGTAGATAGGCCAGAATTGCCATAGAAGACAGAAAACACAGATCACAAGGCTCAAAAAGGTGTATTTTAGAGTGGGTATATCATATTAGGCTAGAAAACTCATCAGTTGATTATGTTTTTGTGAGAGAACCCAGTGGTTCTCAGTTCACCAAAGCATTAATGAATGTGGTAGTGAGAAGGGGGATCAGAATTGTTGAGATACTTAGGAGGGGCTGTCTTATTTGGGTTGGGATGATGGAAGTACTATTACAAAAGCAGGCTCACTGATAGCCATAAGGGAAAAAATAATCCTAAAATAATGGAGGCTAGCTGGTGGTGCTTTACCATTAGAAATAAATAATAGGGAGTAAAATGTAGCATCCTTAGAGACAAATCAAATGGGTAATTGGGGGAAAAAAAGGTATTACCCAATCTGTATTATGGGTCAGTAAACTATAACCCATGGATTAGCAGCCTATTTTATAAATAAAGCTTTATTGGAATACAACCATGCCCATTTATTTTCATATTGTCTATGGTTGCTTTCACACTACAGTGGCAGAATGGCAGAACTGGGCAGTTGTGACAGACCAGATGACCTGCAAGTCTAAAATGTTTGCTGTCCAGTCCTTTAAACTAAAAATTTGCTAACCTCAGACTCATATAATGAATGGAAATCAAAGATAGATAATCAAGAGACTGAATGTGGTCACACAAATAAAAAGTCACATTCCTTTGCTCAGTTTCAGGACTGGACATGAATCAGGCCCCAAATACTTACAGCACAATAGAAAATATATACAGTATTGATTTCCTCGGTCTTTTTCTACAACATTGATTCTCAACTAGGAGTGATTTTTTTTCTTCCCAGAGTATATTTGACAATGACTGGAGATATTCTTTATTTTCATGATTGGGAGAATACTACTGTCATCTAGTGAGTAGTAGCCAAGAATACTGCTATACATCTTACGATCCATAGGATAGGCCCCTACACCAAAGACTCATCCAGCCACAAGTCTCAGTCATGCTAAGGTTAAGAAATGCTGTCCTAAAGATATCTAAAGCCATTTACTCAGATAACTATACACTAGGAAAAGGAAAATACCCAAATATTTCAATAACCATTGCATCTGAGTCAATATACTCAAGAACTGGAATCATCATCATTAAACATCCCCTCTTTGAATGGAGAAGTATAAGAACTAGGTCATAAATGGAGTCTTAACCCAGCATCAATTTACAAAAGATTCAGAGTCCAAGCCAGTAGTTATTCCCCAAGTCCTCAAATGTCTAATTGGAATGTAGATATTGGTAATTGTTGGGACACTGCTTTGGTTATTTGGCCTATAGGATAAGAGCTATCATAATAGGGGAGGGCCCAGTGGAAGAAGCCTCTCAAACTCCTCTCCACCAAACCCAAGTGAAAAAAAAAATACAGTCCAATGAAACTAAATGGGACCAATTAGTACCCTCCTTAAAGATCCTAGTGGTGGTGGTACCCTTCACATCTCCATTTATTTATTTTTTCTTTTTATGTTACAATACTGTATTGGTTTTGCCATACATCAACATTAATTCACCAGCCTGGCTTTTAGAAAAATCAAACATTTACTGCAGGATGACAGTGGGTTCAAGCAAATCATAAGCCTCAGTAGCAGCTGCTGTACCAGAATTTATATCTTTGCTAGAGCTGTTTAACAAGGCCTCAGATATTTGGCACATGGTCATTGACCTTATGAGTGAGTTCTTTTTCATCCCTACTAAGGAAGAAGATCAGAAGCAGTTTGCATTTACTTAGACTAGATAACAGATTACATTTGGTTTATTTCTACCAGCACTATTAATTCAACTATTCTGTTGAATGTAGTTCCAAGAATTCTGAATTTTCTGAACATTCTACATAGTATCGTGTTGATACATTATATCAATGATGTCATGTGAATCAGACAAGATGAAAAATAAGTGGCAGGTAATTTGAAGGCATTATTAAGAAACATGAGCACCAGAAGTTAGGATATAAAACCTATGAAAGATTCAGAGGCCCATGACATTATTAAAGGTTTTAGAGTAGTCTAGGGTATGCCAGGATAACTCCTTCAAAGTAAAAGAAAATTTATTTCATCATACCTTTTATCACTAAGAAGAGAGACCAATACCTGATAGGTATTCAACAGGTAGTATATTCCACATTGGGAATATTACATCAGTATATTACCTGGTGCTATGAAAGGATGCCAGCTTTGAGTAGGGGCCAGAGCAGGGAAAATCTCTGTAACTGGTCCAGGCTGTCATATAAGTGCCCCTGTTGCTTGGGTCATGTGACTCAGAAAACCCTATGGTACTTGAAGTTTTGAGAATAGGAAAAGATGTCATGTGGAATTTATCAAAATTTTGGTAGGGGAATCACAGTGTAGACCAATGTGTTCTAGAATAAAGACATGCCACTTTCATTGGAAAATTGCATACCATTTGAAAACCAGTCCCTGACATTGTATTAAACTATAGTAGAGTGACTCATCATGGAATATCAAGTGACCACATGGCCAGAACTGTCCATATTGAGCTGGGCTCTAAAAGATTCTAGACTAAGTTAGAAGGTTTCGTGGACCTAGCAGTGATTTACTGTAAGATGAAGTGGTACATCTAGGGCTGGTTGTGAGCAGGGCCAGATAGTACAAGTAAACTACATGAGTAGATGGATCACATTTTCACGTCACCCATCACTGTTGTATTTGCACCTTTTCCTCGGTTTTCACTTATAGCCACATTTGTGATGGTGGTGGTGATGGTGGTAGTGTACCTTACAATTGGCTGATGGAAAAGGGAAAACACCAAGCTTCATTCACAAACTGACCAGTTCAATATGTGGGTGCAAAGCCAAAAGTGAACTTATGGTATACTATAGCCCCACTCAGAAAGGCACTAAGCTAAAAGCTACATAGTCATCCACTCTGTCTGAAAGAAAGATTTGAGGGAAATTCTCAGATGGTGCAAATGACCATTTACTGTGTGGGGGGAAAAACTGGCCTAAGTTGAGAATATTTAGGAAGTTATTTTATTGAAAGATCAAAAGATCAGGTACAAGAAGGTCTAGAAAAGAGGCAAATGATAGACTTAGGGAAGTGTGGATAAACCTCTAGGAGTAGATACCAGGTTTGAGGGCTTCTCTGGTGGTGCTAACAGTAAAGAATCCACCTGCAAATCAGGAGACACAGGAGATGTGGGTTTGATCCCTGGATCGGGAGGATCACCTGGAAGTGGGCATGGCACCCCACTCCAGTACTCTTGATGGGAGAATCCCATGGACAGAGGAGCCTGGCGGGCTACAGTTCATAGCGTCACAGAGAGTCGGACATGCCTGAAGTGACTCAACACACACACATGTACCAGGTGTGAAGATCTTCAATCCACCTGTTAAAACACACCAGAATCATCTGCCACAGAGGGGCACTAGCAACCAAGTAGACAGGATTATTTGGCTAGTATACATTGCCTAGCCCCTGTCACGGACAACTCCGGTGCTGACAAAATGGGACCAGAAATGTATCTCAGGTGGCAGAGATGGAGGCTAGGTATGTGCCAAATAAAATGAAGTTCCACTCACAAAGCTGATATAGCTATCGCCTCTGCCAGAATTCCATCCTGTTACAATAGAGAGAAGCTGAATCTCCAATATGGTACCATCCCTCAAAGAGACTAGCCAGGCTCTTGGTGGCAAACTAATTATATCAAATCCCTTCCATCTTGGAAGGGCAGTGATTCATGTTGACTAAGACTACCATATATCCTGGGTCAGAGTCTCAGTCATCACCACTATCTGAGGGTTTACACAATGTTTATTCCAATGACATGTTATCTCACGTAGCATTGTGTGTTTGATAACAAGAAACATATTTTACAGCAAAGGAGGTGAAACAGTGGACACATCACCATGGGATCTGCTAATCCTATCACATCCACATTACACAGAAGTTGCTGGCCTGATAGAGCAATAGGACAGCCTTTTGAAAGTGCAACTAAAGCATCATATTGAAGATGGTAGCCTGTGAGATGGGAGTCCCATTCTCCATGAGGTAGTGTACACACTAAATGTACTTTAGTATTCACCACTTGATGTAAAAAGCTGACTCATTGGAAGACTCTGATGCTGGGAAAGATTGAAGGCAAAAGGAGAAGAGGGCAGCAGAGGATGGGATGGTTGGATAGCATCACTGATTCAATAGAAATGAGCTTGGGCAAACTCCAGGAGATGGTAAGGGACAGGGAGGCCTGGCATGCTGCAGTCCATGGGGTCACAAAGAGTCAGATACAACTTAGCAACTGAACAGCAACAACAATCCTTGCTTAATATAAGCTCCAAGTAACCCATTTGGAAAATGTGTACTTCCCGTCCCTATAAATCTGGGCTCTGTGAATTTAGAGGTCCTGGCTCCCAGAGAGGGATTGCTTCCAACAGGGGACACGGAAAGAGTACTTGTACACTTCAGATTCTTCAGACATGTCACTCTAATAGATAGGCAGAGAAAGGAGTCACCATCTTGACAAGGATAATTTACTCTGATGATCAGAAGGAGATATCTTTTTTTACACAATGAAGGTAGGGAAGAATATTTGACACCCAGTTCATCTACTAGAATGTCTCATTACTCCTTTGTCTAATTTTGATGGTCAAGAGAAAATTTTATTAGTTATGGGCTTACAAGAGCATAGTAAACAGGGAAGAGGGTTTGATCACACCAAATAAATCATATAGGCCAGCAGAAGTAGCAGCCAATGGTGAGGAGAATCTAGTCTAAACTGTGAATATCAGATGTACCTTGAGATCAATGCTGTGTCAAGAGCTGTAGTTTATCCTACTAGCCTTCATCTTGTAAATTCCTGTTGGGAAAAAAATAAGACCAAATAGAATTCTATTAATATTCTGTCCTTACAATTTACTAAGTAAATGAATTGAAGTGATAAAAATCGTGAACTGTAGCCAGCACCATTGTGCATGACTCAGATTTCCCATGAGAACCAAGATACTCATTCTCCCAGCTACTAAGAATATTGGTACCTGAGTGCTTGCAGCTGACCTCCTTTCTGAGAATTTCCCTCTATTGAAGAAAATCATCTTGGTCTAAGTGATGCCCAAACTCCATGAGCAGGTTGTGTCCAGGACTGTCCATGTAGGGGCGATAAAGGTCCAACCTCCATGCCTGCAAGTACATTATAGTTTTAGAGTACCCACTGAGACCACAAAGGCTTTGTTGGAGCCACATCAGAATTCATCTCTCCTTTTTCTCAATCTTACATCCTTCACTTCCCAACAAGTACTTATCTTGAGGGCACAACCCCATAAAATTCTTGGATGTCAAGTTCCATCATCTACTCAATAGCCCAGAGAAACTGATCTAAGATACGATGCATTTGATTTTCTGTGCTATTTTGATTGATATATTTTAATTTTTTATTTTATAGTCATTTACTGCTGATTTAAATAAGTGCATTTTACTTTTGTGTATTGTCTTTGTATCCAGTAGCCTTGCTAAATTAATTTATTCATGTAGTTTCTCTAGAGTCATTTTTTAATATTTTCTACCTATATAATCATGTGATTTATGAATAATGGCATATTTATGTCTTTTCAATTTTTCTCTATACCTTTTCCTTGCCTAATTGCACTAGCTGGTACAGGCAAGTACAATGTCAAATAGAGGTAGCAAGAGCAAGCATATTTTTCTTATTTCTAATCTCAGGGGGAAAGCTATAACATGTCACCATTGAATACGATGTTTGCTGTACATGTTTTGCATATATTTTAATCAGAATAAGGGCCTTACAATTTACTTCTAGTTTTCTAACATTTTTGTTTAGTTGTTGATTTCTGTCTAATACTTAATGTATTATTTATTGATATGATCACAAGATTTTTCCTTTATAAGTAAGTAAGTAAGTGTTAGTTGCTCAGTTGTGCCTGACTCTTTGCGACCCCATGGACTGCAGCCCACCAGGCTCCTCTGTCCATGAGATTTTCCAGGCAAGGATACTGGAGTGGGTTGTCATTTCCTTCTCCAGGGGATCTTCCCAACCCACAGATTGAACCTGGGTCTCTTGCACTGCAGGCAGATTCTTTACTGACTGAGCTACACACTATTAATATGATGAATTACATTAACCAGTTTATTTTTATATATTTTTAATTCACATACAACAAATGTCATTCTTTTGGAATGCAGTTCTATGATTTTCAACAAAAGTATGTAGTGTAATAATTTTCATCAATCAAGACACAGAACAATTCAATCACCAGAAAAAAATTTCTGCATATACTTCTTTGTACTAATCTCACCAAATCTTAGCCTCTCACAGTCACTGATTTGTTCTTGGTCCCAATATACTTGCCTTTTTCAGAATATAATCTAAATGGAGTTAGAGTAAACTACCTCCTTTTAAACCTGATTCATTTTACTGAGTACAACAGGTTTGAAATTCATACATGCTGTATAGATCAATTCATTTTAGTTTTTGTCACAGAGTAGTATTCCATTGTAAGGATGAACCAGTTTGTTTATCTAGGCAGACAATGAAAGAAGTTTGGATTGTTTCTAGTTTGGAGTAATTATGAATAAACCACAACAAATATATTCATATGTGATTTTTGTATCAGTCAGTTCAGTCACTCAGTCGTGTCCAACTCTGTGATGCCATGATCTGCAGCATGCCAGGCCTCCCTGTCCATCACCAACTCCCGGAGTTCACCCAAACACATGTCCACTGAGATGGTGATGCCATCCAACCATCTCATCCTCTGTTGTCCCCTTCTCCTGCTGCCTTCAATATTTCTCAGCATCAGGGTCTTTTCAAATGAGTCAGCTCTTCGCATCAGGTGGCCAGAGTATTGGAGTTTCAGCTTCAACATCAGTCCTTCCAATGAACACCAAGGACTGATCTCCTTTAGGATGGACTGGGTAGATCTCTTTGCAGTCCAAGGGACTCTCAAGAGTCTTCTCCAACACCACAGTTCAAAAGCATCAATTTTTCAGTGCTCAGATTTCTTTATAGTCCAACTCTCACATCCATACATGACTACTGGAAAAACAATAGACTTGACTTTGGGCAGCCTGTATATTGAAGCTCAGGGCTATGTTCCTGTGTTGCTGGAGAATTTGCACGGTATGTCTTGCTATGGAACTTGTTGACCCTTGGGTGGTGCTTGGTTTCAGTGTAGGTATGGAGGTGTTTGATGAACTCCTGTCTATTAATGTTCCCTGGAGTCAGGAGTTTTCTGGTGTTCTCAGGATTTGGACTTAAGCCTCCTGCTTCTGGTTTTCAGTCTTATTTTTACAGTAGCCTCAAGACTTCTCCACCTATACAGCACTATTGATAAAACATCTTGGTTAAAGATGAAAAGTTTCTCCACAGTGAGGGACACCCAGAGAGGTTCATAGAGTTACATGGAGAAGAGAAGAGGGAGGAAGGAGATAGAGGTGCCCAGGGTGAGATGAGGTGGAATCAAAAGAGGAGAGAGCAAGCTAGCCAGTAATCACTTCCTCATGTGCACTCCACACTCTGGACTGCTCAGAGATGTTCATGAATTTATACAGAGAAGAGAAGAGGAAGGAAGGAGACAGAGGTGGCCAGGAGGATAAAGGGGGAAATCAAAGGAGAGAAACATATCTAGCCAGTAATCTGTTCCCTAAGTGTTCTCCATCGTCTGGAACACACAAAAAGATTCAGAGAGTTGGGTAGAGAAGAGAAGGGGGAGGGAGGAGATAGAGGTGACCTGGTGGAGAAAAGGAGAGTCCAAATGGGGAGAGAGCAATCAAGCCAGTAATCTTGATCCCAAGTAAAAATGGGTACTGAGGATTGAGTTCTTAAATGTACAAAATTGATAATAAATATCAAAAAGCAAAGATTAAAAATCTAGAGTAGAGGTTGGATTTTCAAAAATACAATATTAAAGAGAAGAAAAAAACAGTCACAAAAATATATATATATATATGAAGTTTGCTTAAAAAATAGGGTCTCTTTTTTTGCAAAGTAACAGTAGATTATAAAAATGAAAACTAAAGGAGTAATAGAGGACTTAAAAATAAAAAAAATTCAAATTAAAGAATGATAGTAAAAATAGTAAAAATATATCTAGGATTTTCTCTGGTGTTGTTGTCACATGACTGAGCAACTTCACTTTCACTTTTCACTTTCATCCATTGGAGAAGGAAATGGCAATGCACTCCAGTATTCTTGCCTGGAGAATCCCAGGGACAGAGGAGCCTAGTGGGCTGCTATCTATTGGGGTTGCACAGGGTCGGACACGACTGAAGCAACTTAGCAGCAACTTAGCAGCAGCTGGTGTTGTGGGCAGTGTGGAGTCAGTTCATTTTCGGATAGTTCCTTGATCTGGCTTATATTTCTCAAGATCTATAGGCCCCTTCCTATGTAGTCGGTGCTAACTACAGGGTTTTAATCTATTGCTCCTGTCACTTCCAAGGAGGTTCCCTGTTTTAGCTTCTTTTGTTTGCTGGTCTCTTCAGTGTCTAATTTCCACCCTGACACAAGGGGGCAGTGGTGGACACTTTTTTAGGCTCATTTGTTCAGTCGTGCTGTGGGGAGGGAGGGACGCTGCAAACAAGTAACAGTGGCATATGTTCGCAGTGTCTCGGCCACACTGGGTTTGCCCCACTCACGGCGTATGTGCTTTCGCTGTCTACACTGCTTAGGCTCTAGATTGCTCTGCCGGGAACTGCCTGAGGCCGGCCCTGGGTTGTATGCACTTCCCATGTCTAAGCCGCTCAGGTTCAGGTACTCGGGTAGTCCTCAGAGGCACAGACTCTGTTGGGCCTGCATTTTGTGCCCTTCCCAGATCCAAGCAGCTCAGGTGACCAGGTGTTTGGTGAGCACGGTTGCTGAGACTTATCACTTCCCCCATCCCTGCCACTCGGTTTTCTGGGTGTACAACCGATGCACCTTCTCAGCGGATGTTGACCATCCAGAATCCCAAGAAGTCTTGGTTAGCAAGGAAGCCTGCTTGCAGTTTGGTAGATAATGCCTCTCTGGGGCCGTGATTGCCTTCTTCCGGCTCTGGCTGCCCTCGCCTACCTGTCTCCGGAGGGGGATAGGCTGGTCTGCAGCCGGCTAGCTCTCCTTTGTTCTGTGAGTGGGCCTGATGGTGTCCTAGGTTAGGGCTTTTTGCGTGGTAGCTACCCCACAGTCTGGTTTGCTAGCTCAAGTTAGTTCCCTCAGATTGCCCTTGGGGCATTCAGGCCCTGCCCTTACTCTAAGCAATGCAGCCCGCGCCTCCCTGCCCAGCCCCCACTTGCTAGTGGCAGATGCAGGCATCTGAGCTGCTTCTCCACTGGGGGAGTTACTGTTGGGCTCCTAATCTGTGGGTTTTAATTATTTATTTATTTTTTCTCCCTGTTATGTTGCCCTCTGTGGTTCCAAGGCTCGCCACAGACTTGGCAGTGAGAGTGTTTCCTGGTGTTTGGAAACCTCTCTTTTTTAAGACTCCCTTCCTGGGACAGAGCTCCATCCCTACCTCTTTTCTCTCTCTTTTTGTCTTTTATATTTTTTCCTACCTCTTTTTGAAGACAATGGGCTGCTTTTCTGGGTGCCTGATGTCCTCTGCCAGCATTCAGAAGTTGTTTTGTGGAATTTACTCAGCGTTCAAACGTTCTTTTGGTGAATTTGTGGGGGAGAAAGTGGTCTCCCCAACCTATTCCTCCACCATCTTAGGATAGCCGCCTCAATTATGTTCATTTTAAATGTTTTTGTCTACTAATTCTATCATCTTTTTTCTTTCCGTATTAATTGATTTTTCCTTTTCCTCATTACAAGTTATATTTACTTGCTGCTTTTTATGCCTGGCAATTTTTGTTTGGAAGGCAAACATTGTGAATTTTACTTTGTTTAGGTTGGACATTTTTGTATTCCAATAAAATTCTTGAGCTTTGTTCTGGAACATGTAGTCTGAAATAGAATAATCACTTTGGGTTTGTTTTGGAGGTCTCATAGTAAGGAGTGCAGCTGTGCTTAGTCTAGGGCTAATTTTCCTATTATTGAGGTAAGAATTTTCTGTATATTCTACTCAGTTATCTGAATCCTGAGTTTTTGTAGTCTGACTAGTGGCAAGAGAATCTATTCTCAGACTGAGCATTGAGTTCTTATGCCTAGTCATTTCAGATGGTTCAACAGACGTATGTTGGATTAGCACTTAGTTGAACACTTGAGGAGACTATCTCCAGATCTGCATGGTTCTTTTTTTGTGTAGCTCTTTTCTTTTTGGTACTCTGTCCTGCAAACCCAAGTTGCCTTGGTCTTCCCAGATCTTTAGTTCTGTGTTTTCAAATCAAGGAGACTCTCAAACTTTGTCTGACTTCCTCTTCCTTGCATTGCAGCTTGGAAATACTCCAAAGGCAGTATGCTAAGGCAATCATAGAGCTTCCTGTGTTTGTCTTCCATCTCTCAGGGGTCACTGCAATTTATCCCCTGGTGTCCAATATCTTGAGAACTGTTTTATATATTTTGTCCGTGAATTTAGTTGTTTCAGTCAGGAGAGTAAATCCAGTTCCTTTTCATTTTTGCCCAAAGTGAAACTTTCCCATTCTTTATTATTAAAAATCTTTTTCTTGGCTCCTGTGTTATGACTTCCTCTTGATTATCCATCTACTTTTGTTCCACACATCTCTTAATTTGGGTATCTCTGTTCTTGTCTTTACATTCGCCCTCTCAGAACTCACCTGTGATTTTGAGTCCAGATACTATCCCTTCTGATAACATCTTAAGTATTTATTTACTTGAATGTCTGTATCATATCTTCAACTGCCTAAAGAAAATTCTACTTAGATGTCTTGTTCTCATTTAAAATTCAAAAGGTTGGTGTTTTTTTAGGGTGTCGAATAGCCTGGATTCTAGTCCTTACTTTGCCACTACCTTACTAGGTAACCTTAGAGAAATCACTTACACTTTCTTAGCTTTAATTGCATCATGTATATATTGAAGAAGCTTGATTAGATAATTTCTGAACTTCTTTCCTAGTTGTAACACTCTTTTATTCTAGGTAACTCTGGTTAAAACTTAAATTTTCATTATCTTCTTTTTCTGAAAGCTAATTGCTTTCACTTCACATCTGCCTTAATACCATAGCCTCCTAATAAGCTTTCTTTCTCCCATCTAACCTGTTGGACATAACAGCCAAAATATTATTCCTTAAATATTCTTATCAACTCATATTCTTGTGAGAACTTGCAATAACTCTTTGTTGCCTGACACATTAAATACAATCGTCTACCTGACTTTTAAAATTCATATCCTTTTTATGCACTCTTATGTCCTGCTACTCACCTATATGAACTTTCAGCCTCACTGTGGATGATCTCTTCTTTATTCCATCTTCCTATTCCTCCTCCTATGACTACTGTTCTCATAGCTTGGTGTATCCTTTTTTTCCACCCATCCAAGTCCTCACTATCTCTCAAGGTCCAGCTCGAACCTCTCTTCCTCCACTGAAGCCTTTGCCTACTGCTTCAGAACACAGTGACCTCTTTACCTTGTAAGCTCCTTTTCTACTTCCTCAGTACATACACCTCATGGTCTAATTGCTAAATATCTGATTATTCCATGCCTGGTAATTTTTTTGTTTTCTCATACAGAATTTAAGGTCTTCAGAGACACAAACCATACCTTCTTGTTTTTTAGGTATGATTTCTTCCAAACATATGGTATTTGTCAAGAAATTTTGATTAAGCCATTCAATTGAGGTTTAATTTGTCTTTTTCCTGAATTATCATTGTGTCTGTGGTGTGTGTAAATAGTGCTGGCTCCTAAGACAGTTTGTTCTTATGTTTATTCATTTTATGCTGACATTTGCATATGCTTTCTGACCACTGTCAGTTTCTAACTTTTCAGAAGCAAGTCAGTCCTTGCTTAATGATTCTGAGCTGGGATT
Organism: Oryx dammah; assembly: GCF_014754425.2. Lineage (NCBI taxonomy): Eukaryota > Metazoa > Chordata > Mammalia > Artiodactyla > Bovidae > Oryx > Oryx dammah. Next base: position 18,304,358 of record NW_024070207.1, read on the forward strand.
TTGGAATACAGATCTGTCTTGATGGCAGGAGCTATGCTAGTACCACATCATCCATCCCTTAGTGAACTTGGCAGATCTTTGTTGGGAAATCTGTGAGTGAATCATTGTGACAAAGAGGAAGAGAAAAGCTCAAAGCTCTAGACCTTGATGGCTTAAGAATGCATGCATGCATGCTTAGTCACTCAGTCATGTCCAACTCTTTGCAACTCCATGGACTATAGCCAACCAGGCTCCTCTGTCCATGGGATTCTCCAGGCAGTAATACTGGAGTAGGTTGCCATTTCCTTCTCCAGGGGCTTAAGAATAAATATTTAATACTAGCCGGGAAAAAAAAAAGAGAGTGAGAGAGAGAGATGGCAGTACTATGTCATGGTACCCCTAGGATAAGCAATAAGACAATGGCCATAAACTGAAGAATGAGATAGCTTTAAAGAAAGGTGGAGAAAAATTTTTGTCAGCAGGCTTTCTTGGAAATGAAAATGTGCTAAATAAAGGAAAGGAAGCAAGGAGCTGTGAAAGGATTTCACAGAAGCAAACGTCTTGAATTTGTTTTGAGTAACTTAGCATGCAGTATGAACAGTATTTTAAGACTTCTGAAATCACACTTTACCCTGTTCAACTCAGAACTCATTCTTAGGCTTCTGAAGTAGCGAAGTGGAAGCGACTCAGCTTCTTGGTTTCATATAGATATGGTTGGAGTAAATGCATTTCATTTATTTGCAACCACCACCCCATTCCCAACCAAAACTGAATGCTCAGAATTTTGCTCTTATTGACTTTTTTTTCCATCTACTTTTCCCACCAAGTTGTCTTTAGACTACAGTCTCTGCCACTGTCTCTTGTGCCCAGGGACCACAAAGCTTTGGTCACAATCAGGTGTTTCACAGTCATCTAGGTGGAGAAAAACAAAGACATGTCAGTTGAATTGCTGAGAGACAGTCATCGTTTCTTTTCCTAAGTTTGATTTATTAAAAGGTTCACTGAACTGACCCTCTAAAGAAAGCATGGTTTGGTAGAAAGAGTACTATAATGAGAAATATGAGATCAAACAGCAGTAACTGCCTGTTTGACTTTCAGCAACCAACTTAACCTCTGTATTAGGTATGTCATCTGTTAAATTAAGTGATTGAATTATACAATCTTTCAAGTACCATTCAGGGGTAGTGTTTGATGTATGTGTGACTACTTTCTTTCATGAAGTGTTTCTGATAATGTCTTTTCCTGATGCCCTGTCCACTCTTGGATTCTGAGAAATTTTTTCTCACTTCCTAGACCAATAGCTTTTCCCCCTCTAGGTTTTGTTTGTTCCTTTTTTTTTTTTTTTTTTTTGATGGATGAAAGCCAGAAATATGTTAAATGTAACTCGATTCAGAGGTCATAAACAACTCAAGGGTCACCCCAGCTTATAATTATGTCTGTCTGACCACGACAGTGTTTAATTTTTCTTTTGTTTTTCAGTACTTGGTTTTTACAAAATTGTATTAGTTACCAGCATTTGAAAGTCTAGGGATCTCATACAAATATTCAGATTTCCAGCATGTCGAAAAGAATCATGATATCAGGAAGCAGGAGCCCCTCATTTCTACAAGGGATGAATCAGTTGGTATGAAAAAGTGCCACACCCTTTTAGGCTGGGCTCTCTAGTTTACCACCCCCAGCATTCCCTCTTCCCATTGTCTTCCTGGCAATGAGGCCAAGAGTAACTGCCTTTTATTATCATGCCTTTTGTTGCTAGTTTACACTTTATGTGGGGCATTGACTCTACAGTTTATTGCAGCCCCCTCTACTTCCTATAGCATTGAGAATGAATGTCAGTTACCACTTAATGTCACACTTGCACTGCTGTTGTTCTTTTACCAGATTTTAAAAACTGAAATTTTTGTACCTATATCTATCAAAAATAAGAAAGCACATTTAAGCCAAAGAATCAACAGTTTTATTTGTCTCATCTAATTTACTGTTTTATTTTACCTTCTTGAACTCTGTTGGTCTTTGTATTTATAACCTCTGTTCTAAGCTAAATATATCTTCAATATATTTCTCATTCATAAGGACAGTTTCATCAACAAATGGTATTAGGAAAACTGGATATTCGTATGCACAAGAATGAAAGTGGATCTCTGTCTTATACCACACACAAAAATCAACTCAAAATCTATGAAAGACTTAAACTAAGACCTAAAACTGTAAAACTCCTACAAGAAAACATAGGAAGAAATATTCATAACATTGGTTTTGGTAATGATTTCATGAATATGACACTAAAGGCATAGGCAACAACAAAAACAAAAATGTGTGGCTATGTCAAGCTAAAAAGTGTCTTCAAAAGAAAGCAAATCAAATAAAAGGAAAAGAAAATAATCAACACGGTAAAGGAAATAATCAACAGAGTGAAAACGCAACCAACACAATGGGAAAAAAAAATATATGTAAGCCATATGTCTAAAAAAGGGGTTAATATCCAAAATATACAAGGAACTTATGCAACTCAATAGAAAAAAAACCTAGTAATCTGATTTTAAAATGAGGAAAGGCCATAAGTAGACATTTCTCAAGGAAGACATTCAGTTCAGTTCAGTTCAGTTCAGTCACTCAGTCATGTCCGACTCTTTGCAGTCCCAAAGAGTGCAGCACGCCAGGCTTCCCTGTCCTTCAACATCTCCCATAGTTTTCTCAAACTCATGTCCATTGAGTCAGTGATGCCATCCAACCATCTCATCCTCTGTCGTCCCCTTCTCTCGCCTTCAATCTTTCCCAACATTAGGGTCTTTTCAAGTGAGTCAGCTCTTCGCATCAGGTGGCCAAAGTATTGGAGTTTCAGGTTCAGCATCAGTCCTTCCAATGAACAGTCAGGACTGGATTCCTTTAGGATGGACTGGTTGGATCTCCTTGCAAGGAAGACATACAAGTGGCCAAAAAGATTATGAAAGAAATGCTCAATGTCACTAATCATCAGGGAAATATAAATCAAAATCACAATGAGATATTATCTCATACATATCAGAATGCCCATTATTTTTTAAAGAAGACAAATGACAACAAGTGTTGGCAAAGATATAGAATTGGAACCACTGCACACCATTTATGGTAATGAAAATAGTGTAGCCACCAAAAGTAGTGTGGAGGTTACTCAAAAATATAGAAAACTAGAACTTCCATATGATCCAGCAATCCCACTTCTGGGTATTTATCCAAAATGAATCAGGATCTAAAAGAAATATCTGCATTCCCATGCCACTGCAGTTATTCACAATAACCAAAATGTGGAAAAAATCTAAATGCCTATTAATAGATGAATGGATAAGGAAAATGTGGCGTATATGTAAAATGAAATACTGTTTAGCATTTAAGAACAAGGAAATTCTGCAACATGCAACAACCTGGATAAACCTTGAGGACTTTATGCTAAGTGAAATAAGCCAGACAAAAAGACAAATATTGTATTATTTCTCTTATATTAAGTATCTAAAATAATCAAATTCACAAAATCAAGGAGTAGAATGGTGATTGCTAGGGGCCAGAGCTAGCTGCGGGAAGAGGGGAATTACTAATCAATGGATATATAGTTTAAGTTAAGCTGGATGAATAAACTTGAGAGATCTGCTCTATAACATTGTACCCATAGTCAAGAATGTATACCTAAAAATTTGCTATGAAATAAATCTGTTAAATGTCCTTACCATAATAAAATTTTAAAAAGAACAATGGGAATCATTGAGGGGTTTTCATCTCAGGGTAGGATTGCCAGGTAAAATATAGAACATCCAGTCATATTTGAATTTCAGAAAACAACATAAATTTTAATATAAATATGTCCCAAATGTTACATGATACCTACATATGCTAAAACACTATTTGTTGTTTTTCTGAAGTCCAAATTTAACTGGGAACTCTGTATTTTTATTTTTGGGATTTAACAACACTATCCTGGGAGCAACCTGATTAGTTTTGTCATTTAAAAAGATTACTTTGGTTGCAAGTAAAGAACAGATTAGATGGGTGTAAGGCTGGAGGCAGGGAGACATTTTAGAAGACTTGATTGCACTAACTAGATGACAGATGATTAGTAACAGGTTAAGGTTGTAGCAGTGGAGATAAAGAAAAGGAAATTTCAAAATAAATAGGTCTTGGTGAAAGATGAAGACAGATTGGAGGTATTGCAGAGGATGTCCCACAGTGAAGTACCCTTTTGATTTCTGATTTGAGTATATGCAGGATGATCACAATTTATCATCTAGAATTGAATATTCTGAAAATGAAAGAGGATGCCAAACCAGGATGTATGGCCACTCTAGTAATTTGTAGCTTCCCTCTTTTTTTTCTTGATATTTATTACCAATGCATATCAGTTTTGCTACTCTTTTCAAAGAAGAAATTTTGGGCTTTGTTTATCCTCTTAATTATATAATTTTTTATTCATTTAATTTTTGCTCTTGTTTTTATTCCTTCCTTTTTCTTTGACTTAGCTATTTTGTTTATACTTCCTTTGCAAAGATACTTAGATCACTCATTCTCAATATTTCCTCTTTTTTAATACATGTATGCTCTCTAAGACTATACATTTTTCCTATGAGAACAGGTTTACCTGCATCCCTGTAGTAAGATGTGTAGAATTTTCAGTCATTCAATTAAGAATATCTTCTATTATTCATTGCTGTGTTTTCTTTGATCCTTGGGTTATTTAAAAGTGTATTTCTTAATTTTCTATCATATGGGGTCATACTAGGTCTCCTTTTGCTGCTCCTTCCGTGGTGTCTCAGACAGTAAGGCATTTGCCTGCAATGCAGGAGACATGGGTTTGATCCCTGGTTCGGGAAGATCCCCTGGAGAAGGAAATGGCAACCCACTCCAGTACTCTTGCCTGGAAAATCCCATGGATGGAGAAGCCTGGTAGGCTACAGTCCTTGGGGTTGCAAAGAGTCTTTTTGCTATTCATTACTTATTTCTACAGAACCTGTGCTATATAACTTCTATCTGAAATATTTGGGACTTGCTTTTTGGTTCAACATATGGCCAGTTTTGGTAGATGGCCCATGTGGACTTGGAAATAATTTGTATTCTGCAGTTGATGAGTAGTGACCTAAAGTTTGCCAGATTAATTTGGTTAATAGTGTTCAAAGAGTACGTCCTTGTTACTTTTTTTTTCTACTTTCAAATTTTTGCTGACTTTTTGTTTGTTCTATCATTTTATAGGAGAGGTATGTTAAAACTCTTTTGAAAATTGGTTTTTATTAACCTTTTATACTTTTGAAATGCAGTTACAAATTTAATAATTCTTATTTCCTTAAAGCTTAGTTCTGTGATGTCAATATAGCTAGTCAACCTTTGTTTGGTTAGTTTTTGCAAGTTATAGCTTGCCTCATCATTTAATTTTTAACCTTTCTGTATCACTATAATTTAGATGAGTCTCTTGTTAGAAACTTGTTTATTTTTCTTTCAAATCCAGAATGATAATTCTTATATTTTAATAGGATAAGACATTTATTTTTGATATGATTTTTGTTATTTGGGTATAAATCTAATATCTCAAAATTTCCTTCTTATATCTAATCTGTTTTAGGTTCATTGTTGTTCTTGCTTCTTGTCTTCTTTTGGACTTTTTTTCCCTCTAGCATTGTTATTATGTATTGTTTTAATGGCTTGCCTAAAGATTACATTTTTTCCTTGACTTTCAAAGTCTAATATTAATTAGCTCATCTATTCTTTAATAGAAAATGCAAGAATCTTAGAACACTTTGAAGGTTATGGAGAATTCTTCCCAGGTATTAATATCTTCATATTACAGATGAAAATACTGATATTCAAAAGAGTTGAATGACTTGATTATGCTCTCAGAGCTAGTAAGTGGCAGAGAGATTTGAACTATGACAGAAACATGTTGCATTTTCTAGAATCCTTTATGGTCCATTGCTAACACATATTCCTATAGTTGTCATGCATCTGCAGAATGTTTTGTTCGCAACAGCCCAGAGGCATATGGTAGTATCATAGTCTACCCTCCCAGCCACCACCCCCAAAAGTACATGCTTTTATTTTTAATTTTTATAGCAGTTTATCCTTTACTGTACATTCTCACATGCATTATCTTACCTAATACTCTCAATAATTCTATTAAGTAGGTTGTTGTTCAGACAGTGTTCAATCACTCAGTCATGTCCAGATCTTTGCGACTCCATGTGAGGCCACCCTGTCCATCACCAACTCCTGGAGATTGTTCAAACTTATGTCCATCGAGTCAGTGATGCCCTCCAACCATCTTGTATTCTGTTTTCCCCTTCTCCTCCTGCCTTCAATCTTTCCCAACATCAGGGTGTTTTCTAATGAGTTAGCTATTTGCATCAGGTGGACAAAGTCAGCATCAGTGCTTCCAATGAATATTCAGGATTCATTTCCTTCAGGATTGACTGGTTTGATTTCCTTGCAGTCCAAGGGATTCTCAAGAGTCTTCTCCAACACCACAGTTCAAAAGCATCAATTCTTTGGCACCCACATCCATACGTGACTACTGGAAAAACCATAGCTTTGACTAGACAGATCTTTGATAGCAAAGTAATATGTCTGCTTTTTAATATGCTGTCTAGGTTGGTCATAGCTTTTCTTCCAAAGAGGCAGCATCTATTAATTTCATGGCTGCAGTGACTTTAGAGCCCAAGAAAATAAAGTCTGACACTATTTGTGTTGATTCCTGCTTTTTTGCCATGAAATGATTGGACCAGATGCCATGATCTTAGTTTTTTGAATGTTGAGTGTTAAGCCAACTTTTTCACACTCCTCTTTCACTTTCATCAAGAGGCTCTTTAGTTCCTCTTTGCTTTCTGCCATAAGGGTGGTGTCATCTGAATATTTGAGGTTACTAATATTTCTCCTAGCAATTTTGATTCCAGCTTTTGCTTCATCCAACCTGGCATTTTGCATGATATACACTGCATAGAAGTTAAATAAATGGGGTGACAATATACATTCTTGACTTACTCCTTTCACAATTTGGAATCAGTCTGTTTTTCCATGTGTGGTTCTAACTGTTGCTATTTGACCTGCATACAGATTTCTCAGTAGGCGGGTAAGGTGGTCTGGTATTCCCATCTCTTTCAGAATTTTTCCACAGTTTGCTGTGATCGACACAGTCAAAGGCTTTAGCATAGTCAGTGAAGCAGAAGTAGATGTTTTTCTGGAATTCTCTTACTTTTTCTATGATCCAATGGATGTTAGCAATTTGATCTCTAGTTACTCTGCCTTTTTTAAATCCAACTGGAACAACAGACTGGTTCCAAATAAGAAAAGGAGTACGTCAAGGCTGTATGTCAAAGCTATGACCAACCTAGACAGCATCCTGCTTATTTAACTTATATGCAGAGTACATCATGAGAAACGCTGGGCTGGAGGAAGCACAAGCTGGAATCAAGATTGTCTGAAGAAATATCAATAACCTCATATATGAAGATGATACCACCCTTATGGCAGAATGTGAAGATGAACTAAAGAGACTCTGATGAAAGTGAAAAAGTTGGCTTAAAGCTCAACATTCAGAAAACTAAGATCATGGCATCTGGTCCCATCACTTCATGGCAAATAGATGGGGAAACAGTAGAAAGAGTAGCTGACTTTATTTTTCTGGGCTCCAAAATCACTGCAGATGGTGATTGCAGCAATGAAATTAAAAGATGCTTGCTCCTTGGAAGGAAAGTTATGACCAACCTAGACAACATATTAAAAAGCAGAGACATTACTTAGCCAACAAAGGTCTGTCTAGTCAAGTCTATGGTTTTTCCAGTGGTCATGTATGGATGTGAAAGTTGGACTATAAAGAAAGCTGAATGCAGAAGAACGGATGCTTTTGAAGTGTGGTGTTGGAGAAGATTCTTGAGAGTCCCTTGGACTGCAAGGAGATCAACCAGTCCATCCTAAAGGAGATCAGTCCTAGGTGTTCATTGAGGGACTGATGTTGAAGCTGAAACTCCAATACTTTGGCCACCTGATGCGGAAAGATGAGTCATTTAAAAAGACACTGATGCTGGGAAAGATTGAGGGCAGAAGGAGAAGGGGACAACAGAGGATGAGATGGTTAGATGGCATCACTGACACAATGGACATGGGTTTGGGTGTACACCGGGAGTTGGTGATGGACAGGGAGGCCTGGTGTACTGTGGTTCATGGGGTTGCAAAGAGTCGAGATGTCTGAGTGACTGAACTGACTGAACATCCAGAAGTTCTCAATTCACGTACTGTTGAAGCCTAGCTTGGAGAATTTTGAGCATGTGGAATGAATGTAATTGTGTGGTAATTTGAACATTCTTTGTCATTGCCTTTCTTTGGGATTGAAATGAAAACTGACCTTTTCCAGTCCTGTGGCCACTGCTGAGTTTTCCAAATTTGCTGGCACATCGAGTGCAGCACTTTAACAGCATCATTTTTAGGATTTGTCATACTCAGCTGGAATTCCATCACCTCCACTAGCTTTGTTTGTAGTAATGCTTCTTCCTAAGGCCCTCTTGACTTCTCCAAGATGTCTAGCTCTAGGTGAGTGATCACACCATCGTGGTTATCTGGATTATTATGATCTTTTTTGTATAGTTCTTCTGTGTATTCTTGCCTCCTCTTCTTAATATCTTCTGGTTCTGTTAGGTCCATATCATTTCTGTCCTTTATTGTGCCCATCTTTGCATGAAATAGTCTTTTCGTATCTCTAATTTTCTTGAAGAGATCTCGTCTTTCCCATTCTATTATTTTCCTCTTTTTCTTTGCACTGATCACTGAGGAAGGCTTTCTTATCTTTCCTTGCTATTCTTTGGAACTCTGCATTCAGATGGGTATACCTCTCCTTTTCTCCTTTGCCTTTCACTTCTCTTCTTTTCTCAGCTATTTGTAAGGCCTCCTCAGACAACCATTTTGCCTTTTTGCATTTCTTTTTCTTGGGAATGATTTTAATCACTGCTTCCTGTACAATGTCATGAACCTTTGTTCACAGTTCTTCAGGCACTCTATCATATCTAATTCCTTGAATCTATTTGTCACTTCCTCTGTATAATCATTGGAGAAGGCAATGGCACCCCACTCCAGTACTCTTGCCAGGAGAATCCCATGGACAGAGGAGCCTGGTGGGCTGCGGTCCACGGGGTCACTAAGAATCAGACACGACTGAGTGACTTCACTTACACTTTCCACTTTCATGCATTGGAGAAGGTAATGGCAACCCGTTCCAGTGGTCTTTCCTGGAGAATCCCAGGGATGGGGGAGCCTGGTGGGCTGCCGTCTATGGGGTTGCACAGAGTCGGACACGACTGAAGCGACTTAGCAGCAGCAGCAGCTGTATAATCATAAGAGATTTGATTTAGGTCTTACTTGAATAGTCTAGTGGTTTTCCCTACTTTCTTCAGTTTGAGACTGAATTTGGCAATAAGAAGTTCATGATCTGAACCACAGTCATCTCCGTCTTTTTTTTGTTTTGTTTTGTTTTGGCTGACTGTATAGAGCTTCTCCATCTTTGGTTGCAAATAATATAATCAATCTGATTTGGATATTGATCAATTTGTGTATTGACCATCTGGTGATGTCCATGTATAGAGTCATCAGTTCACTTGAGTTTACTTGCTTAGTCGTGTCCGACTCTTTGTGACCCCATGAATCGCAGCACGCCACGCCTCCCTGTCCATCACCAACTCCCAGAGTTCACTCAGACTCACGTCCATCGAGTCGGTGATGCCATCCAGCCATCTCTTCCTCTGTCGTCCCCTTCTCCTCCTGCCCCCAATCCCTCCCAGTATCAGAGTCTTTTCTAATGAGTCAACTCTTCGTGTGAGGTGGCCAAAGTACTGGAGTTTCAACTTTAGCATCATTCCTTCCAAAGAAATCCCAGGGCTGATCTCCTTCAGAACAGACTGGTTGGATCTCCTTGTGGTTAAATTGGGTCACAGTAATTAGACCAGAGCCAGGTTTACCAGATGCACTAGGAATTAACCATAAGACAAACTCTGACTTAAGCCTAGAACATGATCTAGCAGTTTCATTCTCTTCAAAGAATACCCCTCACATAATTCTTTCCTATTCTACCTCTCTAGGATAAGAATAGATGGCATCCCTTTTTGGCTAGGAGTAAAGTGCTGGAATTAGCTTACTTGCCCCTCTAGAATCTCTTTTGTGAATTGATGAAAATAACTTCCCCCAGTTTAGTGAGATGGAGAAGGCAATGGCCCCCCACTCCAGTACTCTTGCCTGGAAAATCCCATGGATGGAGGAGCCTGGTGGACTACAGTCCATGGGGTTGCTAAGAGTTGGACATGACTGAGCGACTTCACTTTCACTTTTCACTTTCACGCACTGGAGAAGGAAATGGCAACCCACTCCAGTGTTCTTGCCTGGAGAATCCTAGGGACGGGGGAGCCTAGTGGGCTGCCGTCTATGGGGTCACACAGAGTCGAATACGACTGAAGCGACTTAGCAGCAGCAACAGTAGCAGAAGCAGTTTAGTGAGAAGATGTGACCCATAAACCCTGTTTCAGTCCTACCTTTCAGCATTTGTTCAGCCATTCATAATGCTTTCTTTTCCCTTTCTCTCCCACTTACAAAATCCTATTCCAACTGGAAAGTAACCTCCTTCAGTGATCGCTCCAGTTCTCACTTCCATTTCTTCCTTGCAGTTCTATCAAGCCACAGTTCACTCTAGAGTTAGTTGCCTTGTTTTGAAGAGTTCTTCCTGCCACCTTACTGGGTCCATATTTTGTCCTTCTCTTCTGTTCCCTATAGGTCTAAGTACGGGGCTGAGAAAGATCTTGTTGTTGAAAAATACTTACTGTTAGGTTTGAAAGTGTCTCCTCTTGAACCATATAGGCTGTATGATTTTTTCCAGCCCTCTACCATCTCCGGGAGTTTGCTCAAGTTCATGTTCATTGAGTCGGTCCAGCTTTACTGAGACATAACTAACATACAGGGCTTCCCTGATAGCTCAGCTGGTAAAGAATCTGCCTGCAATGTGGGAGACCTGGGTTCGATTCCTGGGTTGGGAAGATCCCCTGGAGAAGGGAAAGGCTACCCACTCCAGTGTTCTGGCCCTGAGAATTCCATGGACTGTATAGTCTACGGGGTCGCAAAGAGTTGGACATGACTAGGTGACTTTCACTCAACTAACGTACAACACTGTGTAAGTTGAAGGTATAGAGTGTGATGATCAGATACATGTATATATTGTAAATTCTTTCCAAAATAAAGTTAGTGAACACATCCTTTACCTCTATAATCACCATTTTATTATTACTGTTATGATGAGAACATAAAAGCTCTACCCTCATAGCAACTTTCAAGTATATAATATGGTATTATTAATTACAGTCACCATACTTTACATTAAATCCAAAGAACTTATTATTTACCTTGTAAGTGGAAGTGTGTACACTTTGACCAACATTTTCGTATATCCCTCACCTCTTGTTTCTATTTCTATGAATTTCATAGGTCTAAATTCCATGTGTAAGTGAAATCATACAGTATTTGCTTTGCTCTGTGTAACTTATTTAATTTAGCATAATGCCCTCAAGGTTCATTCATGTTGCTGTGAATGGCAGAGACTTTCTTCTGTTTGTCTGGCTGAATAATATTTCATTGCATATATATATACCACATTTTTAAAAGTCCATTCATCTGCCATTAAACACTTAGGTTATTTTCATGTCTTAGCTATTCTGAGTAATGCTACAATGAACACGGATGTGCAGATATTTTTTTTGAGACAGTGATTTCATCTTCTTTGAATATATTAATATACCCACAAGCATGATTGGATTGTAGAGAAGGAAATGGCAACCCACTCCAGTATTCTCGCCTGGAGAATCCTGTGGACAGAGGAGCCTGGAGGGCTGCTGTCCATAGGATCACACGGAGTTGGACATGACTAAAGTGGCTTAACATGCATGCATGCATTGGAGAAGGAAATGGCAACCTGCCGGGAGCCAGCGTGAGGAATCCCACTCGTGACAAGGTCATGTGGCAGAGATCTGATGGGCAAGGCGAGTCAAATCTCAGGGCTTCCCGTTGGTATTTCCTGAGCCTGTACAAAAAAAACCAAAGTCTGCTGGCCTTTGTACTCTGCTTTTCCACTCTTCTGACACACTCTGGAAAAAGTCAGCTCAGGGCTTTAGTCTTCTGCATTTGAAAGGGTGTTTCAATCCCAAAACCCCTCTGATGGGTTTCTAGCCTGCCTGCAGGACTCATACAGCTGCGCATGTGATTGTTTGAGGCCTCCTGACCGTGGGAGGCACAGGAAGCTTAAAACATCCTAGGAATGTAGGGGCTTCCGAGGAGTCAAAATCATTAGAATAGGAATGATTAAAGGTTTCATTTGTTGAGCCAATACTGCTGCCAAATTTTCATATCTTTTATTTGTAGATATAGTTGGTATATAGAAAAACAGGTAGTAGACATGGTATTAGCAACATTAGATCTTTGAGTTAAGTACTTTCTTTGTTATAACCCACTGCACCTTTGTTCTACAGGAATGTAACTTTATTTAGTACTTTGAGGGTGACGCAGAGTAAAAAAAAAAAAAAAACTTCTAGGGAAAAGGAGTTTTCTGGTTGATAGACAATTATCCACGAAGAGAGCCATAAAAATGTCAACAGGCCTCTTGGCCAGAAGATAATGTAAACCACCTGAGACCTTTTGTATACAGGAGGGTATGCAAAAAGAAAGCCTGGTCTCAATGAGGGTCAGGACTGCTGCCCCTACATAACTCTGCATATTCCATTATTTCTTTATGTACAACTTGAGGTATATAAGCTGATTTTGAAAAATAAAGTTTTAGGAGTCTTTCACCAATGCTGGGCTTCCCCATCGTTCTTTTCTCCCCTTTTTCAGCTGAATTCCCATCTGGAGCGGGGAGGCTCACCACATCTACTTACTTGCCCTGGCTGCTAATATCCACGCCAAAGGGAGCCTAAGGTGGGGCACCCTTCGATATTCAAATGGGCACCGGTGGCCTAACGTAGATGGTGCAAACCTCTTCTCTCGAGGTTTTATTGGTTTTCCCCGTAAACCAAGTTATTCAGCCTCTTTTTCTCCACCTAAATTTCCTACTATACTATTTCTTCCTAATCTAATCTTATATCTCTATATTAATAAATAAATAAGTTTCTCCTTGCCAACACCGTTCATGCTTCAAATTACCCTGGATCCACTGGGGCTGGACCCCGGCAGCAACCCACTCCAGTATTCTCGCCTGGAGAATCCCAGGGACAGGGGAGCCTGGTGGGCTGCCGTCTATGGGGTCACACAGAGTCAGACATGACTGAAGCGACTTAGCAGCAGCAGCATGATTGGATTGTGTGGTAGTTCTGTTTAATAAATTTTTGGCAGACCTCCATTCACCTCTATTTTCCTAAGTGGCTATATCAATTTACATTTCTATCAATAGTGAACTAGGGTTTCCTTTTCTCCATATCCTTAGGAGCATTTTTTTAATCTCTTGTCTTTTTGATCATAGTCATTCTACAAGTATGAGGTGATATCCCATTGTGGTTTTGAATTGCATTTCTCTGATAATTAGTATTAATATGGAACACCTTTTCATGTACCTGTTGGCCATTTGAATATCTTCTTGGAGAAAATATCTATTTAATTCCTTTGCACATTTTAAAATTAGATTGTTTGTTGTTTTGCTATTGAGTTGTATGAGCCCCTTTTATTTTGTATATTAATCATGTATCAGTTATGCAAATTGCAAATATTTGCTTCCATTCCTTAATTGTCTTTTCATTGTGTTTTTTCTTTTACTGTGCAGATCCTTTTAGTTTGATGTAGTCCCATATTGAATTTTGTTTTTGTTATTTGTGCTTTTGGTGTCATATCAAAAAATCCATTCTTAAGACCAATATAAACAAGTGTTTTTCCCTAGATTTTCTTCTTGGAGTTTTATAATGTCAGGTCTTATGGTTCAGTTCTTAATCCATTTTGAGCAGAATTTTGTGAGTGGTATAAAACACAGGTCTGATTTCATTCTCCTGCATGTGGATATACAATTTTGCCAGCACCATTTATTTTTTCTGAGTAATATATATATTTATTTTATCCTATGGAACTTAATTTTTTCCTTTGTTTATTCTACATTCTTTTTTATTAAACTTTTTATTTTATATTGGAGTATAGCCAACTAACGATGTTGTGATAGCTTCAAGTGGACAGCAAAGGGACTCAGCTATACATATACATGTATGCACTCGCCCCCAAACTCCTCTCCCATCCAGTCTGTCACATAACATTGAGCAGAGTTCCATGTGCTATACAGTAGATCCTTGCTGGCTATCCATTTTAAATATAACAGTGTGTACATGTCGATCCCAAACTCCCTATCACTTTCCACACAGCTTCCCCCCAGGAACCATAAATTCATTCTCTAAGTCCACCCAATAGCATTTATTGAAGAGTATATCTGTTCCCCATTGAAGAACTACCTCATCAAATATTAGTTGACTATACCTGCATGTATTTCTGTGTTTAAATTTTGTTCCATTAGGCTACATGTCTATTTTTATGCCAGTATTACACTGTTTTGATTACTATAGCTTTCTAATATATTTTGAAATCAGGAAGTATGATGGCTTCAGCTTTGTTCTTCCCTGTCAGGATTGCTTTGACTACTCATGGTCTTTGTGGTTTCATATAAATTTTAGGATCCTTTTTTTCTACTTCTGTGAAAAATGCTATTGGGGTTTTGTTTTTTTGTTTATGGCCACACTGTGCAGTTTTGGGATCTTAGTTCCCCAACCAGGGGTTGGACCCAGGCCCTCAGTAGTGACAGTGTGGATTCCTAACCACTGGACCACTAGGGAATACCAGCTTTTGTGGAGTGTTAATAGAGATTATATTGCATTTATCGATGGCTCTGGGTAGGATGAATATTTTAATACTATTAACTCTTCTGATCAATGAACAAGAGATAACTTTCTGTTCATGTCTCCTTTCTTCTTTCATGAATGTGTTATAGTTTTGCCATATAGATTTTTCACTTCTTTGGTAAATATTATCCATAAGTATTGTTTTTGACATGGTTGTAAAATGAGATTGCTTTATTTCTATTTCAAAAGTTCATAATTAGTGTATAGAAATGCAACTGATTTCGGGGCATTGATTTTGTATCTTGAAACCTTACTGAATTTGTCAATTATATCTAACAGCTCTTTGATGGAGGCCTTAAGATATTTTTTCTGAATGTTGAGCTTTAAGCCGACTTTTTCACTCTCCTTTTTCACTTTCATCAAGAGGCTTTTCAGTTCCTCTTCACTTTCTGTCATAAGGGTGGTGTCATCTGCATATCTGAGGTTATTGATATTTCTCCCGGCAATCTTGATTCCAGCTTGTGTTTCTTCCAGTCTAGGGTTTCTCATGATGTACTCTGAATAGAAGTTAAATAAGCAAGGTGACAATATATAGCCTTGATGTACTCCTTTTCCTATTTGGAACCAGTCTGTTGTTCCATGTCCAGTTCTAACTGTTGCTTCCTGACCTGCATATAGGTTTCTCAAGAGGCAGGTCAGGTGGTCTGGTATTCCCATCTCTTTCAGAATTTTGCACAGTTTATTGTGATCCACACAGTCAAAGGCTTTGACATAGTCAATAAAGCAGAAATATATGTTTTTCTGGAACTCTCTTGCTTTTTTGATGATCCAGTGGATGTTATGGGAAATAGATGGGGAAACAGTAGAAACAGTGTCAGATTTTATTTTGGGGGGCTCCAAAATCACTGCAGATGGTGATTGCAGCCATGAAATTAAAAGACGCTTACTCCTTGGAAGAAAAGTTATGACCAACCTAGATAGCATATTGAAAAGCAGAGACATTACTTTGCCAACAAAGCTGCATCTAGTCAAGGCCATGGTTTTTCCAGTAGTCATGTATGGATGTGAGAGTTGGACTGTGAAGAAGGCTGAGTGCCAAAGAATTGATGCTTTTGAACTGTGGTGTTGGAGAAGACTCTTGAGAGTCCCTTGGACTGCAAGGAGATCCAACCAGTCCATTCTAAAGATCACCCCTGGGTGTTCTTTGGAAGGAATGATGCTAAAGCTGAAACTCCAGTGCTTTGGCCACCTCATGCGAAGAGTTGACTCATTGGAAAAGACTGATGCTGGGAGGGATTGGGGGCAGGAAGAGAAGGAGACGACAGAGGATGATATGGCTGGATGGCATCACCGACATGATGGACGTGAGTTTGAGTGAACTCCGGGAGTTGGTGATGGACAGGGAGGCCTGGCATGCTGCGATTCATGGGGTCACAAAGAATCGGACACGACTGAACTGAACTGAAGATATTTTAATATGTACAAGATCATATTATTAGCAAACAGATTATTTTACTTCCTCTTTTCTTTTTGGATGCCTTTTACTTTACTTCTTTTTCTTGCTTAGTTGCTGTTCTTCCATAGGGCTTCCAGTACTATGTTGAATAGATTTGGTGAAAGTAGGACCCTTGTCTTATTATTTATTTTAGAGGGAAAACTTTCAACCTTTTGAGTATGATGTTAGCTCTGAGTTTTTCATATATGGTCTTTATCATGTTGTGATATGTTCCTTCTGTATCAAATTTGTTGAGAGTTTTAATCATGAAAGGATGTTGAATATTGTCAAATGTTTGTTCTGTATCTATTGAGATGATCATATGATTTTATCTTATATTCCATTTAACTGATTGCATATACTGAACCATCCTTGCATCCTAGAGATAAATTCCACTTGTTCATAGTGTATGATCTTTTTAATGTTCTGTTAAACTTGGTTTGTTTGCATTTTGTTGAGTAATTTTGCATCTATATTTATCATAGATATTGGCCTGTGACTTTATTTTCTTGTACTACCCTTATCTTTAACATCAGGTTAATGCTGGCCTTGTAAAATGAGTTTAGGAGTGTTCCCCCATCTTCAATTTTTTGTAAGAGTTTCAAAATATTTGACATTAATTCTTTAAATGTTTACTAGAATTAGGTGCTTCCTAGGTGGCACCGGTGGTAAAGAACCTGCCTGCCAGTGCTGGAGATATAAGAGAGGTGGGTTCGATCCCTGGGTTGGAAGATCCCCTGGAAGAGGGAATGGCTACCCACTCCAGTATTCTTGCCTGGAGAATCCCATGGCCAGAGGAGCCTGGTAGGCTACAGTCCATGGGGTTGCATAGAGTCAGACACAACTGAAGCAACTTAGCATGCATGCAGGCTTGTTAAGCTAGTTGATCCTAATCTTTTGGGGGAGATTTTAGATTACTGATTTAATATCCTTGTTATTGGTCTATTTCTTTATGACACACATTTATGTTTCTAGGATTGTATACCCATTCCTTGCAGACTGTTTAATTTGTTGGCAGATAATTATTCAGAGTAATCTTTTATGATCTATGGTTATCAGTTGTAATGTTTTATTCTTCTTTTATAATTTTATGCATTTGCCTCTTTTGATAATTCTAGCTAAAGGTTTGTCAATTTTACCTTCTTAGAATGTCAATACTCAGTTTTGTTGATATTTTCCATTGTTTTTCTAGTGTCTATTTCATTTATTTCTTCCTGAAATAAATTTCTTATTTTATCTCCTTCCTTCTGCTACCTTTAGGCTTAGTTTTTTCTTGTTAATTTCTTGAGGCTTAAAGTTAGGTGGTTTGTTTGAGATCTTTTTTAAAATACGCTTTGGCTTGTTGTACTTCCATTTTTATTTGTTGCAATATATCTTTAAAATTTCATCTTTTGATTCCTTTTTTTTAGACCTATTCATTGTTCAAGGGCATTTTACTTTCCACCTAATTGTAAATTTATCAGTTTTCTTCCTGGTATTGATTTCTAGTTTCATAATATTGTGGATGGAAAGGATATTTGGTATAGTTTAAATCTTTTTTAAGTTTACTGAGATTTGTTTTGTAGCCTAACATATGTATCCTGGAGAATGTTCCACATGCCCTTGAGAAGAATGTATATTCTGCTCTTCTTGGATGGAATGTTCTTTATATCTCTGTTAGAGCTGTTTGGTCTAAATATAGTTCAAGTCTAATGTTTTCTTATTGATTTTTTGTTTAGATGATCTATCCATTGTTGAAAGAGGAGTTTTGAAATATCCTATTATTACTGTATTGTTGTCTATTACTTCCTGCAGATATGTGATTGTTTACTTAATATATTTAGGCTTAATATATGTTGGGTACATATATTTATAATTATGTCTTCCTGATGAATTTCCACCTTTATCATTATATAATGGTCTTTATCTCATTACAGTTTTTGACTTAAACTCTATTTTGTTTGATGCTCTTTTGGTTTCAGTTTGTTTGGAATATTTTTTTGTATCCCTTCACTTTGAGTCTGCATGTGTTTTTGAAGCTGAAATGAGTCTCTTGTAGGCAGCATACAGTTTGTTGTTGTTGTTTTTTCATTATTCATTCAGCCACTCTACCAGGCTGTATCATTTAGATTAAAGAACACAAACTTTATGCCCTACAGATAACTCTGTAAATCTTGGTTATTTCCATTATTAGCCAAATAATTGTACACATGTCACTCTGCTTCAGTTCGTTTATCTGTCAAAAGGAATAATGATATTTGTTATGCTACCTCATGGAGCTGTTATGAATATTAAATGCAATAATTCATGTAAAGTGTTTAGCAGTATTCAAAGAAGATAACAGGCTCCCATTAAATTATGCCTCTTATTTCTTTTCCCTAAAATTAGGAAGATAAAATCATACAGTAGTTATTATCAGGGGTTTATAAACAAACAGACCTGGGCTGTATGAGTAAATTACTTAATTTCTCTGAGGCTTAGATCTCTCTTCTACAAGTAAAGTTAGTGTCTACCTCATAACATTGTTGGACTTCCCTGGTGGCTCAGATGATAAAGAATCTGTCAGCCATGCAGGAGACCAATATTTGATCCTTGGGTCAGAAATATCCCCTGGAGAAGGAAATGGTTACCCACTCCAGTATTCTTCCCTGAAGAATTCCATGGACAGACGGGAATTCCATGGCAGACTATAGTCCATGAGTTGCAGAGTTGGACATGACTGAGCAACTATCACAGGGTTAGTATTGATAGGTATCATAAATTACAGCATTTGACACAAAGTAGGAACTTTAAATAACAGCTATTATAACTGTTGAGAAAAAAATAAATAGGGAATTGTATCAAAAGCAAAGAACTATATCACCAACTCTTCTGCAGTTTAATAGTAATTAAGAAAGTTCATGGTACAGGGAGGGAGATGGGAGGGGGGTTCAGGATGGAGAACACGTGTACACCCGTGGCAGATTCATGTTAATGTACGGCAAAACCAATACAATATTGTAATG
Source organism: Oryx dammah (assembly GCF_014754425.2). Taxonomy (NCBI): domain Eukaryota; kingdom Metazoa; phylum Chordata; class Mammalia; order Artiodactyla; family Bovidae; genus Oryx; species Oryx dammah. The sequence goes on from NW_024070207.1 coordinate 18,323,656, forward strand.
TAATTATCCTCCAATTAAAATAATGAAATCTAAATTTTTTAAAAAAGAAAGGTTAAAAAAAAAGAAAGTTAAGTGTGAGTTTTCTCCTATAGTTGTTGAGCAAAAGACAAAAAAGAAAAATACACTATATTGAGTCTCTGCATTCCCAATTTAACGAGTCAGTTCATAGAAATAGTGGTAAGAACAAAATCTTGTTAATATTGTGTTGTAATAAATATTAGTTAAATCTGAATTTGGACTCATTCATTTAGTTCATATTGAATAATTCAATATCCCATGTAATTTTTGGTTGGCATTATTTTTAAATTTTTAAATACTAATTTTATTTTTGGCTGTGGTGAGTCTTCATTGCTGTGCATGTGCTTTCTCTGGTTGCATAGAGCAGGGGCTACTCTCTAGTTGTGGTGCATAGGCTTCTCATTGTGGTGGCTTCTCTTGTTGTTAAACAGGGGCTCTAGAGCACAGGCTCAGTCATTGTGGCACATGGGCTTAGTTCCCCTATGGCATGTGGGATTTTCCTGGGCCAGGGATCAAACCCATGTCTCCTGCATTACAAGGTCTATTCTTAATCACTGGACCACTAGGGAAGCCTTGTTGGTATTGTTTTTAATTGAAAACTAATATATAGATGGACATGGTAAAAAAAAAAAAAGAAACATTTGTAAATGGGTATGTACAATTAAATATATGTTTAAATTCCAGCACTATTATTTATCAACTGTATGGTGGCTCAGACGGTAAAGCGTCTGCCTACAATTCAGGAGACCCAGGTTCGATCCCTCGGTCGGGAAGATCCTCTGGAGAAGGAAATGGCAACCCACTCCAGTACTCTTGCCTGGAAAATCCCATGGACGAGGAGCCTGGTAGGCTACAGTCTATGGGGTCACAAAGAGTTGGACATGACTGAGTGACTTCACTTTCACTTTCTTTCACTTTCATGGCCTTGAGCAGGTCACTAAACCCCTGTGTCTGTTTCCTTGGCTATGAGAATCATGTCAATAACTCCTTTATAGAGTTTGTATGAGACTCAGATGTGTAAATCACTTAGAATGGTATTTGGCCTTTGATAAGTTCTATATGAGTTTAGCTTTTTATCAATTTGTCATTTGTATTTTTCTGTGAATTTCTCATTCATTTTCTTTGCCTTTTTTTAAAAAAAATTGGGTTGTGATATTTTTCTTTGGATTTGTAAAAGCTCTTTATTGTTAAGGTAATTTGTCTTCTACCATATTTTCTTAACCTTTTTTTCCCTCATATTTTAATTTATCTATGGATTTTTCTCATATATTAATTTTTCCATAAATAAATTTTAAATGTTTTATAGTCAGATTTATCAGTATTTTGCCTTAAGGGTTTCAGGGGTTTGTGTCTTGCATACAGAGCCCTTCCACATTCCAAAACTATTTTTCTTAAATTCTCCCATGTTCTCTCTTACTGCTTTTACAGTTATCCTCTTTAGTCTATCTGGAATTTATTCTGATGTAAGAAGTAAAATAGTCACCTACTTGTAATTCTTTTCCAAATGGCTACTCAATTGTTCTAGCAATGCTACTGACTATTCTATGTAAGTTAAATTCTTACTACCTCCCAGATGACTGGATATTCCATTTTTCTTCAAGTCCAGATAGTGTGTAGCCCAATCCTAATTCATTGCACTTTAATTTTTTCTTTTGGTTTTGATTTGAATACAAGTAGACTTGGGGAGACACATTTCTTAGGCAAGTTACTTTCTCTCCTTATAAATTAAAAAAAAAGAGGCCCAAAGTAAGAGGTTGTACTTATCTTTAAAATTCTTTAAACTAAGAGCCTATGAAAATTGTTTAAAGAAAGTAAAAATTCCCTGTTGAAGGACTGGATATAAAACTCTTTGTCACCTAATATTCTATTATGTGGGTAAATCATGTTTGATTAAATTTAAACCATAATTCTAATGCATGCATTTCTGAATGTTAGATGCTAAGGAGCAAGCATATACCTAAAAAATAAATGACTATTGTGTATATATACCTTAGAAATTAGTGGATCCTAGAGTATGCACATATGAAGCTTTATGTATTTTTATACCAAATTGTTTTCCAGAAATGTATATTTATAATAATAGAAAACAGTCACCACTCATAAGTGATAGACCCTTTCCACTTTAAATATTTCATTTAATGCTCATAATAATCTCATGAGGTAGTGGCACACTTTTTTTTATTGATGAGTAAACAGAGGTTCAGACCCCATGGACTGTAGCCTGTCAGTCTCCTTTGTCCATGGAATTCTCCAGGCCAGAATACTGGAATGGACATTGCCTTCTCCAGGGGATCTTCCCAACCCAGGGATCAAACCCAGGTCTCCCACATTGCAGGCAGTTTCTTCACCATCTGAGCCACCAGGGAAGCCCTTCAGAGGTTCAGAGATGTTAAATAATCTGCCCAAATCCATGGTTAGAAAATGGCAGTCAGAATTTGAACTTGTGTTTGACTTTCGAGGGTATGGTGCTTCTACTAAACCTCCTGTGTTGGATTCTTAGGGCTGTTGACAAGGTACCACCAACTGCATGCTTTAAAACAATAGAAATTTACTCTCCTGCCGTTCTGGATGCTTCAAGTGCAAAGTCAAGGTGTTGATAGGGCCAGGCTTTATCTCCTAGCTTCTGGTTGTCACCAACAGTCCTTGGTATTCCTTGGCTTGTAGCTGCATAACTCCAATGGCTGCATTGATAGTCACATGCAGTCTCCCCCCTGTGCATCATTCTTTTCACAGGGCTTTCTTCCATCTGTGCATTTCTGTCTCTGTGTCTTTTCTCTTTTTCTTATAAGGACATCAGTCATACTGGATTAAAGGCCCACTCTACTCTAGTATGACCTCATTTTAACTTGATTACATTTTCAAAGACCCTATTTGCAAATAAGATTGTATTCACAGGTACCAAGGCTTAGGACTTCAGCATATCTTTGCCAGGGTGGGCCGCGGGGTAGGGGGACAAAATCTAATCCACAATACCTTCTTACATATCTTATTTCAATCAACTGAGCATTGAACATATTGGTTACAAAGATACCATGTTGTTGTTTAAAATTACAGTTTTTATAACTGCAGAGCTGGTGCCTGTGAGTTAGGTACCTGCAGGAACAACACTTGTATTTGACTTGCCAGGAGGATGGATGCAGTGGCTAGGCTGAGTTTAGTGCCAGGGTAATGTTCTTTCCACCTGATTGGCTTAGCAACCCAAACATCCATAACACTAGCTAGTATTCTAATAGGAGCTATGTGTTCTCACGTGCACTAGGAAAAAGGGACATAGGGGCCAGATGAAGCTCAGGTTGAGGGAGAGTCATACCTATTTACTTATTTCTGCAGATGGGCCCCACCATCTCAGAAATTGCATTTCTATCATTGGTAGGGCAGGCTATCCAAGAGCTCCGATTTTTTCCTCTCACCAGAAATCCCTGTTTTCTCTCAAACCTCAGCAGGATCATAACCAGTACTTGTGTTTTTTAATGAGCCCCTGCTAAGGGCCACAAACTATCCTAGGGATTTGGTGGATAATATTATTTCTAAGTCTTAACACAACATTTAAGGTAGGCATTTATATATGTGCATCTCCTAGAATTAACCCTGATGGTGAAAGCGTTGGCAACATGATCCAAAGGAGAAGGACACGTCAGTGCCATAAGCTCCGTAGCAAATCAGATTGGCCCGATGTTAGGGACACAGTCAGAGGCTGAAAGAGCTATACACATTTTGCTTCAGAATGACTTCTAGGGACATCTGGAATCTGGGCATCATGTTACGATACCCAAAAGGATAAACCTGTAAGAGTCTTTGTTGAAAATCGCAAGGGATATACCATTCAGGTCTCTTTTCAGAGAGATGAACACAGGTCTAAGATCCACTAGTATAAAGGAAGATGTGTGTGTGTGTGTGTGTGTGTGTGTGTGTGTGTGTGTGTGTGTGTCGGGGGGCACGCCAAGAAACTAGTTCATAACCTTACAGGGCAAAATCATACTCATGTCAAAGCCTTAAGGCCAGAGAACTCTAATTCTAATTTGGTAAAAGGGCAAGTGCTAGGATAGGGTCAAGAACACTGAAACTGGAGTTTTCTTGTTTCCCAAATGCAGAGTTCACAAAGTAGTAGCCCAGGATTTGAGCCCAACCCACAGATATTTTTTTTTTGCTTTTGTTTTTCCCACATAGATTTTTTTTTCAATTTCAGTTATCATATTTCTGACCTGTTTTTGAAATGCAACTGAGTCCACGTTCTAAGATGGCCCAGTTGCAGCTGTTCCCTTTTAGAAGGCAAGCTCCTGATTTGCTACGGTCCCCACCAGTAATGCAGGGTCACATTTTGATGTTGTCTACTTGATCCCTGAAGCTTTTGACCTTGTGACCCCTGCTCTACACTTTTGGCTAGGATAGATTTGGAATGAGACCAGATCCAACTCTCTGCTAAAAACAAATATAAAACATAGCAGCAAAATTGACAGCTCAGTTATTTTGGAGGTGATAGAAGTATTCTAAAATTGATGGTTGAACTACTTTGTTGATATACTAAAAAAGAACCCATTGAATTTTTATACTTTAAATGGCTGAAACATATTGTGTGACATATCTCAATAAAGTTCTCTCTAAAAATAGAAATTAGACAACATAGAGGAAAACGCAAATGATGAATCAACTTCTTAAAGGCTTTTTCACTGAACTCTTAGAAAGTCTAAAATCGTAATACTAGGATGGCAGCAGACTCAAATGGTTAAGAACAAGAGAAATGAGGTTTAGAAATACTACCTACCTCATGGGGTTGCTATGAGGAGTAAATGAGATAATCCCTGCAAAGCACACAGCACCCTGCCTGGTACATGGTAAGCAATGGATAAGGGTTAGGTATTATGGGCTACTATGGCACAGAAGATACCTAACAATACTTAACCTAACCCCACTGACATTGTATGCTCCAGTACCCTGAACCCTGGAACAGTTCTTCCTATGGCCTCTCCAAATGTCCAGTTAGTTCTAGGTGGCTATAGATCCTCAGCTGGAACTGTAGAAGCCTCAGAGGCTCTTAGTGATAGACAAAAAAATATAAGCATACTAATACTGCAGTGTCTAAGGAGGTGGGGACAAGCTCTTTGTGAGTTATTCAAGCAATAGGATGTAGCAGAGTCTCCACAACGCTGAGAGTAGGGAGACCTGACTTCTAATTTTGCTTCCACTCCAAACTGGATTCCCCCTTAAAAAATATTAAAGGTTTCTATGTGTTAGTTTCCACATATACTGAAGGACAACGATATTTACCAAGCTACCTTATAGACCAAATAGGAAGCATAAAGCTACAGGGAATGGCACAAAATTACATATAAGGTAAGGTATGTTTATTCAAGTATACAAATCAGCGACCCCAGTCAGGTGACAAGCATACTCTCAGAGAAAGACTGAGGGTCGTAGATTCTCATAATGAGAGGAATTTGAGGATGGCTTTATGGTTTTAGACCCACTGTCTTTGTAAAGATTCCTCAGAGGATGGTGAAGCTCTTGGCAGTTAAAGTACATGTAGCATGGGCTACTATATGCCATGAAAGAAAAAGAGCTTCTGGCCAGAAAAACTCATCAAACCAATGTCTTCACCCTATCACAGAATGGAAAATGGCAGCTTCCCTAGATTATAGGGTAGGGTTCCAAAGCAGAGAAAATTACATTCACAGCCAAAAATGGGAAATTTCTTCTCTGGGAAGAGCTAAGCTGTCATTAGGAGACTGGGTAGGTGGCTGTGATTTTTTTCTTCTTCTTCTGAAGTTCTTTGTGAATTTCCATAAAATTCTAGGAAAGGTTTAGAAATTGATTAACCCTGTTATATCTCCAGATAGCTTCAGGTAAGTCATCTAGTAGATATGGGATAAGCAGGGGCATTTTGCCAGTGCAACAGTTGGCAGGTCATCTTAATTACCACATTCAGGCACATTCAACTCAGGTAGGGTCTGGGGGTACTAAGGCTTGAGGGACAAGCTGATCTCTAATGTTCCCAACACAATCTTTCAGTTGAAAATGGTGAACTAATGAAGTAGTAGCCAGCAGCTTCTTCTAACACATTTTGCTATGTCAAGAGATGTTTTAATATTAAAGAGTCAAGGAGGGAGCTGAGGGAGAGGGAGTAAAGTGAAGGTATTCGTGGGACGTGAGAGGAATGGAGGGTATCTTAGTTGCAGAGTGGTTAAGAGCTTGGGTTGTGGCATCAAATAGACCTGATCTATATCCTGGCTCTGTCACTTATATTCTCAGCTAATTATAAAATGAGATGAAAACAATACTGATCTTAAGCAGCTCTTATGAGGAGAAAATGAGATTATATACTTAAAGCAAGTAGCACATTTCCTGGTACAAAGGAAGTGTTAAAAGTAGTTATTAAAGATACATGCACCCCAGTGTTCACAGCAGCATTATTTAAGATTGCCAACATATGGAAGCAGCCTACATATCCATAAAAGACTGCTGCTGCTGCTGCTAAGTTGCTTCAGTTGTGTCCGACTCTGTGCAACCCCATAGACGGCAGCCCACTAGGCTCCTCTGTCCCTGGGACTCTCCAGGAAAGAATTCTGAAGTGGATTGCCAGTTCCCTCTCCACCATAAAAGACTACTCAGCCATAAAAAAGAATGAAATTTTGCCATTTGCTGTAACATGGATAGATTTGGAGGGCACTATGCTAAGTGAAATAAAAAAAGACAAATATTTTATGATATCACTTATATGTAGAACCTAAAAGATACCAAAAACTAGTGAGTAAAAGATGTCCTAAGATACCCTCCATTCCTCTCATGTCCCATGAATACTTTCACCTTACTCCCTCCCCCTCAGCTCCCTCCTTGACAAAAAAGACTCAAATATGAACTAGTGATTGGTTACCAGTGGGGAGAGGAAAGTGAGGAGGGGAAATATAGGGACAGCAGGGAAAAACAGAAGGTTAGCAGCCTAACTAACAATAGCAGCCACAGTGAGGGCTGACATGATGCTTTGAATGACACAAGGACACTCCTTCAGGAGCACATACTTTAATTCCTTCCTGTAATACACATATTTAATGATGATATTCAGTTTGAGATTTCATATACCTTTTCATTCTTTGTGCCTAGAATTTTGTGTGAATATGATCTTGCCTTCAATTCTGTAAGCTCCCTAAGTTCAGGGACTATAATTTTCAGCTTCAGAGGGCCCCATGGGGGTGCCTCAGGGGATTCCTTATATACTTTTAAAAATGATCTTTCTGTGAATGAGTGAATACAAAGTTATAAAAATACAGTACATTGTTTATCTTCTCTTGCTTCAGATCCCTCTTTGATTCAATCTAGTATGTTCATTAATTGATATCCTGCTCAGGCTCTAAGGCTGTGCTTATCTAATACTCCCCTTATCTAATATCCCCAAACTGGGCCTTTATATACTTGGCTTGGACTTTCCCATGTTTTCTCTTTCTACCCAGGTTCCTTTTCTAAATCTGGATGCTTAGTACCCATTGCTAAAACCTGTCATGCACACAATGGCTGGAATGATTTTGCAAAATCCCCTTATAGATTAATGAGAATCAGTCATGTAATTCCAAAAGGAAAGTTCTTTCCAGTTGGTACTTGATATTTCTATATTTAATATAAGTGAAAATACATAAATTAGCTCAAGTACAGTTACAACAATCCCAGGACATGATATGGAGGGTGTTGATGAAATATCTTTTATATACTATTTTCTAGGGAAATAGATGGGGCAACAGTGGAAACAGTGTCAGACTTTATTTTTGGGGGGCTCTAAAATCACTGCAGATAGTGATTGCAGCCATGAAATTAAAAGACACTACTCCTTGGAAGGAAAGTTATGACCAACCTAGATAGCATATTCAAAAGCAGAGATACTACTTTGCCAACAAAGGTCCATCTAGTCAAGGCTGTGGTTTTTCCAGTGGTCATGTATGGATGTGAGACTTGGATTGTGAAGAAAGCTGAGCAACGAAGAATTGATGCTTTTGAACTGCGGTGCTGGAGAAGACTCTTGAGAGTCCCTTGGACTGCAAGGAGATCCAACCAGTCCTTTCTAAAGGAGGTCAGTCCTGGGTGTTCATTGGAAGGACTGATGTTGAAGCTGAAACTCCAATACTTTGGCCACCTCATGCGAAGAGTTGACTCATTGGAAAAGACCCTGATGCTGGGAGGGATTGGGGGCAGGAGGAGAAGGGGACGACAGAGGATGAAATGGCTGGATGGCATCACCAACTTGATCGGGAGTTGGTGATGAACAGGGAGGCCTGGCGTGCTGCAATTCATGTTGCAAAGAGTCGGACACGACAGAGCGATTGAACTGAACTGAATTGAACTGAGACAGCAGATACATAGACTTTGTTAATATCCTAGGAGACCTTGACTTTGACAAAATTATTTCCATTTAAAAATTCTCTTTGTTCTAGCTCCACTCAATCTGATTTATCTTTCGACTCTGAGTTACAGAAAAGTTAACAGGCACTGCAAAATATTCAAGGTTGAGCTGAAACACAAAGGTCTGAAACACAAAGGTTGATTATCATTGTGTGAGCAGGTTGTAAAATAAAATCTTTCGGCAACAGTTACATCTGGGGGTTGCAGTTAATAACCTTTTTGCATCAGTTCCAGGACACAGATCTTCCATGTGCTCGGCTCTGCTAAGGTTGCAACCAATCTGAAGTAGGTGGGGTGGCAGTATAATAAAACAGCCTGATATAAACAGCAGATTAAAAGCACTAATGTCATCATGTCTGCCTGGGAAAGGATCTTTCAATGGCCTTGGCTGTTTTTTTTTTTTTTCTTCCCCATGTATAGGGCAAGTATGTAAAAAATAAAGCTAGGAACTTTTTATTGAAATTTTTAATTAATACTTTAATTTTAGAGCAGCTTTAGGTTCTCAGCAAAAGTAAATGAAACATACAGAGATTTCTCATATACCCTCTGTCTACTGCCCTAACACACAACATCCTTCACTATCAACATCCTAAACCAGACTGGTATATGATATATGGTGTGTGTGTGTATACAGCTATATACATATATATATATAGTTGCAACTGATGAACCTATAATCACCCAAAGTTCATAATTTACATCAGGGATAACTGTTGGTCTTGTACATTTGATGGGTTTTGACAAATGTATTATGATATGTACCCACCAGTGGAGTATCATAAACAGTTTTACTTCCTTAAAACTATTCTGTGCTCTGCTTATCTCTCACTCCTCCTAGTCCCTAATAACCACTCTTTTTACTGTCTTCATAGTTTTGCCTTTTCCATATGGTTGGAATAATACAATATGTAGCCTTTTCAGATTGGCTTTTTTTTTCACTTAGTAATATGCATTTTAGTTTCTTACATGTATATTCATGGCTTGAGAGTTCATTTCTTTTTAGTGCTGAATAATATTCCATTGTCTGGATGTACCAGAGTTTATTCACCTACTGACGGATATCTTGGTTGCTTCCAAGTTTTGGCAGCTATGAATAAAGCTGCTATAAACATCCATGTGCATAAAATTTTTATTTTTTATGGACACAAATTTTCAATTCATTTGGGTAAATACCAAGGAGTGCATTTGCTGGATTATATGGTAAGAGTTGGAGAATGAAATGGCAACCCACTCCAGTATTCTTGCCTAGAGAATCCTATGGACAGAGGAGCCTGGCAGGCTACAGTCTATGGGGTTGCAAGAGTCAGACACAATTCAGTGACTAAACCACCACTACCATGGTAAGAGTATTAAGAACTCGCCAAACTGCTTTCCAAAGTAGATGTACCAGTTTGCATTCCCACTAGCAATGAATGAAAACTCCTGTTGCTCCATATCTTTGTCAGCATTTTGTATTATTGTCAATGTTTTAGATTTGAGGTCACTCTAATCAGTGTGTAGTGGTATCTAATTGTTTTATTTTTCAATTTTCTAATGATATATCCTGTTAAATATATATTCATATACTTATTATCATTTGTATGCCTGATTTGGTAAAATATCTGTTCATGTTTTCAGGTTGTTTTGTAATCAGGTGGTTTTCTTATTGTACAGTCCCTTAAGAGTTCTTTGTATATTTTGGATAATAGTCCATCAGAGGTGTCTTTTTCAGATTGTTTTCCCATTTTAGGCTTGTCTTCCCATTCTCTTGATATTGTCATTCACAGAGTAGAATAGTTTTAATAAAGTACAGCTTATAAATTATTTCTTTTAAAAAATCATGCTTTTGCTGTTATGTCTAAAAAGTCATCACCATGCCCAGGGTCATGGAAGTTGTCTCTTATATTATCTTCTAGGAGGTTTCCAATTTTGTGTTTTACATTTAGTTCTATGATGCATCTTTTTGTCAGTTTTTGTGAATGATGAAAGGTCTGTGTCTATATTCATTTTTTGCTTATGCATGTCCAGTTGTTTCAGAACCATTTATTAAAGAGACTAACTTTGCTCTATTTTGTCATTTGCTTGTTGTCAAAGATCAGTTAATCATATTTATGCAAGCCTATTTCTGGACTATCTATTATCTTCCATTGATCTGTTTGTCTAATCTTTCAGTGATACTACAGTATCTTGATTACTGTAGCTGTACAGTAAGTGTACAGTAAGCTGTGTATCATCAGTTCTCCTACTTTGTTCTTCTTTTTGAGTATTTTGTTGGCTTTTCTGGATAGTTTGCCTTTCCATATAAACTTTAGAATCAGCCAGTTTAGTTTGTCAATATCCACAAAATAACTTTCTATGATTTTCACAGAGATTGCATTCAATCTATATATCAAGTAGGGAAGAACTGACAACTTGAAAGTGTTTAGTCTTCCTGTCTACAATTATGGAATGTCTTTAATGTATTTATTTCTTTGATACCCTCCCTCAGAGTTTTGTGTTTCTCTTCACATGTTGTACATATTTTGTAAAATTTATACCTATTTCATCTTTGAGTGAAAATGGTAATGTGTTTTCAGTTTTCCCAAGTTATTGAATTTAACTGACATATGATATTGTGTAAGTTTAAGGTATACATTGTGGTGAGTTGATGCACATACACATATATACATATGTAGTGAAATATTTATCACAATATGGGTAGTTAAGACATTCCTCACATCATATAATTACCATTTTGTTGTTGTTACAGTGAGAACATTAACTCTCATAGCAACTCTGAAGTATACAACAGAGTATTGATAGCTATAGTCAATCTTTTGTATGTTAGATCCCTGGAATTTATTCATCTTATAATTGAATCTTTTATCCTATAAACACCTCTCCATTTCTCCCACCCCCCCAGTCTTTAGCAACTGCCATTCTATTCTCTGTTTCAATGAGTTTTGTGTTTTTAGATTCCACATTTAAAGGAGATCACACAGTATTTGTCTTTCTCTATCTGGCTTATTTCACTTAGTTGATGCCCTCAAGGTCCATCCATGTTGTTCAAATGGCAGGGTTTTTTTTTTTTTTCTATTTTTTGGCTGAATAATATTCTTGTGTGTGTGTGTGCATTATATACCACATTTTCTCTATCCATTCATCCATCCATTTAGTTTGGTTCCATGTCTTGGCTATTGTGAATAATGCTTAAAAGAACATGGGAATGCAGATATCTCTTTGAGATGATGATTTCATCTTCTTTGGATTATATACCCAGAAGTTGGATTGCTGGATTTATATGATCATTTTATTCTTAGTTTTTGAGGAACCTCCATGCTCATTTCCATAATGGCTGTAATGCTTTACATCCCCACCAAGAGTGCACCAGGCTTCCCTTTTCTTTTTATCTCTTGTCTTTTTGATAAAAGATATGAGGTGATATTTTACTCAGGTTTTGATTTGTATTTCCCTAATGATTAGTGATATGGAAAAATCTTTTTTGAACCTGTTTAGATATCTTCTTCAGAAAAACATCTATTCAGATCCATTGTCATTTTTAAATTGGAATTATTTGCTATTTTGCTATTGACTTGTAGGAGTTCCTTATATTTTGGATATTAAATGCTTATCAGATATGTGATTTGCAAATATTTTCTCCCATTTATAGGTTTCCTTTTCATTGTATTAATCATTTATTTGGCTGTGCAGAAGCTTGAGAGTTTGATATAGTCAAGTGAAGTTGATTTTTTCCTTTTGTTTCTCGTACATTTGGTGTCATATCCAAAATGCCACTGCCAAGACCAATGTCAATAAGTTTTTTCTTTATATTTTCTTCTAGGAATTTTATGGCTTCAGGTCTTATATTTAAGTCTTTAATCCATTTCAAGTGAATTTTTGTGGGTCATGTACAATAAGGGCCCAATTTAACTCTTTTGCATGTGTATATCAAATTTTCCCAGCATCATTTGTTGAAGAAATTATCCTTTTCTCTTTGAGAGTCCCTGGTTTTCTTGTGAAATATTAATTCACTATATCTACATGGGTTTATTTCTGGGCTTTTGATTCTGTTCCATTGATCTATATATCTTCATACCAATAACATAACATTTTAATTATTGATACTATAACTTTGTAATATAGTTTGAAGTCAGAGTGTCATGGCTCCAGCTTTGTTCTTCTTTTTAGGATTAAATAACTACATGGGGTCTTTTGTGGGCCCAAACTAATTTTAGGATTTAAAAACAAATTAAGGGGAAAATGCCATTGGAATCTTGATAAAGATTGCATTGACTCTATAGATGGCTTTGGGTAGTATGGACATTACGACAATATTAATTCTTCCAAACAATGAACATTATTTATTTGTTTTCAGCTTCATTCATCAGTATCTTTCAGTTTTCAGTGACTAGATGTTTCATTTACTTGATTAAATTTATTCCTATGTATTTTATTTTTTTTGATACTATTGTAAATGGGACTGTTTCCTTTCTTTTTCAGATAGCTCACTGTTTTTGTATAAATATGCAACTGATTTTAGTATGTTGATTTTGTATCCTGAAACATGGCTGAATTCCTTGATTGTATCTAAGAGCTTTTAGGTAGATTCTTTAGAATTTTCTACATATAAAATCATGCCATCTGCAAACAGACAGTTTTACTTATTGCTTTCTGATTTGAATGATTTTTATTTACTTTAATTGTTAATTGCCCTGTCTAGGACTTCTAGTGCTATGCTGAATAGGAGTGGAGAGAATGAGCACCTTTGTCTTGTTCCTGATCTTAGAGAAAAAGATTTCAACCTTTTACTGTTATATATGATGTTAGCTATGGACTTGTTTATATGATCTTACTATGTTCAAGTTGATTCCTCTATACCCAATTTGTCAATAGTTTTTATTATTTTTATATTAGCAGGTTGAATTTTGTCAAATGTTCTTTCTGCATCTATTTAAATCATTTGATTTTTATCATTTTTAATTTGCATATGTTGAACAATCCTTGCATCCCAGGGTTGAATCCCACTTAACTGTGGTGTATAATCTTTCTAATGTCCTGTTGAATTAGATTTGCTATTATTTTGTTGAGAATTTTGTCTCTATATTTATTTGTAATATTGGCCTGTAGTTTTTTTCTTGTGGTGTCCTTATCTGGCTTTTTTTTATGATAGTAGTGCTGGCCTTGTTAAAAAAGAAGTTTGGCAATGCTCCTTTTTCTTGAAAATTTTGTAAGGGTTTGAGTAGTTCAGTTCAGTCTCTCAGTCGTGTCCAGTTCTTTCCAACCCCATGGACTGCAGCACGCCAGGCCTCCCTGTCCATCACCAACTCTTGGAGTCTACTCAAACTCATGCCCATTGAGTCGGTGATGCCATCCAACCATCTCATCCTCTGTCGTCCCCTTCTCCTGCCTTCAGTCTTTCCGAGCATCAGGGTCTTTTCAAATGAGTCAGCTCTTTGCATCAGGTGGCCAAAGTATTGGAGTTTTAGCTTCAACATCAGTCCTTCCAAAGAATATTCAGGACTGATTTCCTTTAGGATGGGCTGGTTGGATCTCCTTGCAGTCCAAGGAGATCTTCTCCAACACCATAGTTCAAAAGCATCAACTCAAAGAGTTTGAGTAGGACTGGTATTAATTCTTTAATTGTTTGGAAAAATTAACAAGTGAAAGCATCTAGTTGTGGACTTTTTTTGGTGGGGGATTTTGGATTATTGATTCAGTCTTCTTACTCATTTATGGCAGTTCAGATTTTCCATTTCTTTATGCTTCCATCTTGGTAGATAGTATGTTTCTTTCTAGGAATTTATTCATTTTTAAGGATGTCTGATCTGTTGATGTATAGTTAATATTACTGTATTATAAGCCTTTGTATTTCTGTGGTATGTCTCCTCTTTTATTTATATTGCTATTTATTTGGGTCCTTTCTTTTTTCCTTAATTAGCCTAGCTAAAGGTTTGTCAGTTTTGCTTATTCTTATTGTATTAATCTGTCCTATTGTTTTGTTATTCTCTATTTCATTTATTTTTGCTCTAATCTTTATTATTTCATTCTGACTAGCTTTGTCCTTAGTTTCATCCTTCTTAGTACTGCCTTTGCTGCATCGTGTGAATTTTTGTAAGTTATATTTTTACTTTAATTTAATTACAAATGTAATAAAATTTCTCAAGATATTTAATATATGCTATTTAGAAGTATGTTATTTAATCTTCAAGCATTTGGGGATTTTCTAGCTATATTTTTGTTGTTGATTAGAGGATATATTATTTGAGTCCTATTTTTGTTTTAATTTAAGGTGTGTTTTATGGCCTGGGATATAGTCTATCTTGGTGAGTGTTTCATGTGTACTTGAAAAGAATGTGTATTCTGCTCTTGTTGGATGAAATAATCTATAGATTCTTTATGTCCAGTTGATTGATGGTGTGGTTGAGTTCACCTGTGTACTTGTGAAGTTTTGCTTGCTGGATTAGTCTGTTTCTTACAGAGCAATGTTGAAGTTTCCATACATTATAGTGGATTAATCTATTTCTCCTTATAGTTCTATCTGTAAGGGGACAAGCCTCCTGGTAATGTGTGTATGTTAGTCAATTCAGTCATGTCCAACTCTTTGCAACGCTGTGGACAGTAGCCTGCCAGGCTCCTCTGTCTATGGGATTCTCCAGGCAAGAATACTGGAGTGGGTTGCTGTGCTCTCCTCCTACTGGCAATAAATTCCCTCGATTTTTGTTTATCTGAGAAAGTCTTTATATTTCCTTCACTTTTGAAGTATAATTTCAAAGAGTACAGAATTGTAAGTTGGTGTTTTCCCTTAGTACATTATAGTTCACTCTCTCTTTTTGCCGCACTGTGAGGTACGTGGAATCTTAGTTCCCTGACCAGGGATTGAGCCCTGCAGTAGAAGCATGGATTCTTAACGAGTGGAGCAAGAGGGAAATCCCTGACTCAGGGAAATCCCTGACTCTACTCTCTTTTAGTTTGCAAGGTTTCTGAGGAGAAGTTGGATATAATTCTTATTGTTGCTCCTTTCTTGGTAAGGTGTTTTATTCCTCTGGCTTCTTTCCAGATTTTTACTTTGTCTGATTTTATGAAGTTTGAAAATATGTCTAAATATAAGGGCTTGTTTGTTTGTTTGTTGTAACTATCCTGCTTAGTGTTCTCTTAGTTTCCTGGATTTTCGTTGTGGTGTCTAACGTTAGTTTTGGGGGAATTCTCAGGCATTATTGCTGCAAATGCTTCTTTTTCTTTTTTTTTCTGGTATTGCCATTACGTATGTGTTATGTCTCTTGTACTTGTCCCACAGTTCTTGGACATTCTGACTTTTTGCAGGTTTTTTTCCCTTTGCTTTTCAGTTTGGAAGTTTCTATTGATATATCCTCAAACTCAAAGATTCTTTCCTCAGCCACATTTAGTCTACTAATGAGCCCATCAAAGATATTCTTCATTCCTTTTAGAGAGCTTTTGATCTCTAACGTTTCTATGTGATTCTTTCTTAGACTTTCCATCTCTCTTCTTACATTATCCATGTTTGTGCATGATGTCTACCTTTTTCTTTTTTTCATTAAAGCTCTTAGCATATTAATTATAGTTTTTTTTAAAAAGTTACTCTCCTGATAATTCCAACATTCCTGCCATACCTGACTCTGGTTGTGATGCTTGCTCAGTGTCTTTGCACTGAGATTTTCACCTTTTAGAAATTTTTGTTGAAAAGCAGACATGGTGTACTTGTAAAAGGAACTGTAGTAAACAGACTTTTTGTAACGTAGAGGTAAGCTGTGGGGCAAGAGGAAGCGTTCTATAGTCATATGATTAAGTTTCAGTCTTTTGAGGACTCTCTGTCTCTGGACTGTGAGATTCACCAGTGCTTCTCAGTTTTGTCTTTCTCTCCTTAGGTGAGATAGGATGGCTAGAGAGACCTAGAGTTTATATTTTCCTTTCCCCATATGGAAAACTAGAGGGGGTTGACATTGGTTATTTCACTTCTCCCAAGCTGATTGGGCTCTGATAAAACCCCAGCAGGCTAGGTTCTGGTAAAATAGTTTCTCATGAGGGTAGGCCGTATTAAGCAGACTGTTTTGGCATATTTCATAATTGTTCCTTTTACCCTCCTGCTGGAAACATGAAGGAATTTTTCTCCAATATTCACTATAAGAACCAAGTTGAGTTCATGGAGGTAAAACTCAAAATAATGTGATTCTCCTTATGGTTGGGCCTCCCTGTTTTTAACTCTTAGAGTTGTCCACATCAAGCCTCCAGCAATTTGTCATTATAGTCCAGATTTTTCTACCCAGAACTGGTTTCCATGGACGTTTCTGTTTGGGGTTTCTGATCTGATAAATAATGATTCTCTGAATTCCCCATGTATCTCTCCAATTTGGGAGGCAGTGGTTTGCCCTGTGACCTTACTTCTTTATCAGACCTAAGAGGAGTATTGACTTTTTCCCCAGTTTTTTCAGCTTTTTACTTTTGTTAGAATGGAGTGGCAACTTCTCAGCTCCTTACATGCCAGACTAGAAGCCAAAACTAAAGCAATAAGTTTGTGCCTAAAATTCTTAGTTGTATTCTGGGCCCTCCAGATCCATCATAGATCTCCTGCACCATGTTAGTGAGTGAATCCCTAGGTAAAGCCACACCAATACTCATGTACCACCAGCACTACCAAGCATCACAAAATATTCACAAACCCTTACACATGTTTAAGTTCCTCTTCAAAACATACTCACACTGAATATCAGCTATGTATCCATTTGTTTTTTTCTCAAGAAGACAGTTCCATGTGTTTGGAGCCTCTGTCTGATTGTCTATAATTTATGATACAACTTCTATGTACTTACTATTCTTATCTTCTTGAGAGTTTTATGAAATAGCATTACATTATTTTGGAAGTATTTTTTTTAATTTTAGGGAAATATATTTTGTAAAGGAAACAATTTTGAAAAAGGTGATTGCTAAATAATCCCCATGCCCTCATGGCCCATCTCCAGTAACCGACTTCTCTTAGATTCAAGCTAATTTTTGGCAGGAGTAATGGAGGTGGAAGGGAAGCAGAAGGTTCCCAGAGAGGAAGCTGAAGGAAAACTCAGTGTGAGGCAGAGGCTAGAAAGAAGCCAAAATGAGCCAAGGGGTATTATGTTGAGAACTATTGACAAAGTATAAACAAAGGCTTTTACATTTTCTTTTTAAGCCTTTTTTTTCCCCTTAAGGGTATGATAATAGTCTGTTAAATCTAAGCACACATATCTTATTTTCTCTTTTACCTTTTTAAGAAGGATATTTGTAAGATGGTTATGTTCTAATGAAAATGTTTTCATATGTTTTAATTTTATTATAAATAACATACCAGAGGTTTCTCCTAAATTAACTTTGTTTCACTTCTTCTTTATCAAAATTGATTTGCTAGGGATGTTTAATGAGAAAAATGGAAGTGGGATAAAATCGTAGAATGGAGAAGTCATAGATATTTGAAAAAATCTTAATCTCTACCTCACAATGGAAGAAAAAAAATCTTGATAATTGAAAGTGTCAAGGCTCTCATTTCCTCTTCTGTGAGTATGGGTGTTTCAGGCTAAATCATGTTATTTCAGAAAAATCAATAGGTCTCATAAAATTACCAGCCTCCTCATGAATGCAGAACAGGGTTTCTGAAAGCAAATATGATATGATGTGTATACTTACAGAAATCGATGAGAGATATGGAATAATCAGATAATTCCTTGGCAGTCTCTGATAAGTCACTTTTCTTTTCTTTTCTTTTTTTTTTTTAGGGAACTACATGTTTATTTCAAGTTTCATGTTTTCTTTTATACTTTGACAAAAGCATTAGGTCAGAGGTTTGACAAGAATATTTTATCATTACAGAAATTCCAGAGTAAATTTCCACTGGCTTCTCTGGCATCCCCACTGAGAATTATAACCTAAGCTCTGTGTTCAGCATAACTTTCAGTCAGTTCTTTTAGGCTCAGTTCAGTTCAGTTGCTCAGTCGTGTCCAACTCTTTGCGACCCCATGAATTGCAGCACGCCAGGCCTCCCTGTCCATCACCAACTCCCAGAGTTCACTCAAACTCATGTCCATCAAGTTGGTGATGCCATCCAGCCATCTCATCCTCTGAAGTCCCCTTCTCTTCCTGCCCCCAATCCCTCCTAGCATCAGAGTCTTTTCCAATGAGTCAACTCTTCGCATGAGGTGGCCAAAGTACTGGAGTTTCAGCTTTAGCATCATTCCTTCCAAAAAACACCCAGGACTGATCTCCTATAGAATGGACTGGTTGGATCTCCTTGCAGTCCAAGGGACTCGCAAGAGTCTTCTCCAACACCACAGTTCAAAAGCATCAATTCTTCGGCACTCAGCCTTCTTCACAGTCCAACTCTCACATCCATACATGACCACTGGAAAAAACATAGCCTTGACTAGACGGACCTTTGTTGGCAAAGTAATGTCTCTGCTTTTGACTATACTATCTAGGTTGGTCATAACTTTCCTTCCAAGGAGTAAATGTCTTTTAATTTCATAGCTGCAATCACCATCTGCAGTGATTTTGGAGCCAAAAAAAAAAAAAAAGTCTGACACTGTTTCCACTGTTTCTCTATCTATTTCCCATGAAGCGATGGGACCTTTTAGGCTGTTAGACACAAAACAGGTCACAAACATTAATTCTTCTGCATGGCCCATTTCCTCACCATTCAGACAAAGGCAGCAGTCAACCAGGAGCCCCAGTGGAAGTCACAGAATAGCCTACTAAACAAGAAACATCGGACTGCTGTTGAGGATATTTGAGCCCCATAGTGGATACTCTATCCTTTAAATTTGCCATCTATAAAACACGAAAATCAATGTCTTTCACATACTAATTATAATGGAGATGAACAAATTCCACAGAAAATCCTCCAAATTATGTTACACATGGGCTTCTGCATACTTTCTTATCTCAGTCATCATAGCTTTCTACATCTTTGCCCTGGGGAAATTATTGGGAAACAATGGAAAGGCAAACAATGGATGGAGGGATGCAGAGGCAATAAGAAAGGAAGGGTTTCCACCAATTAAGGAACTGATGCTTCTCTCAACTCCAGCATATTTGTTACCAGGTCATCTCTACCAGACAGTTCAGCACAATTAGTTAAGAACATAGGGCTTTTGTGTTAGGTTTGGGTTTGAATTTTGGTTCTACCACTCACTTACTCACTGTGGGGTCTTGGACAAGCCCCTACTCTTTCATGTTCAATTTCTTCATCAGTAAAATGAAGCTAAGAATGCCTTCATTAGCTTCCTTTCAAGACTAAATGAAATTACTGATGTAAAAGTAGTGTAGCATGCAGCCCCAAAGCAGTACTCTGTGAGTGGAGTTTGTGATAGTGATGTTTATATTTGTTGTCTTTCTTTGGAACCCATATCCACCATATGTTTGGTTTCTTTTAACATTATTGTTGAGGGCAGGTTCAGTTCATACTGTGTAAGCTGGTACAAAAGGCCATTGCTCTGAAGCCACTGAATACCTGTTTTTGTCATTTTTTGAAGATGATTTTTGTTTTTGTAAAATTTCTACTCATCTTTACGAACACAGGTTGACTTTGGGTCATGACTCTGGAGCCTAGGGAATTGCCAGGGGTTCAACAAAAAGTCAGGTGACATGTACAGAAAGAGTAACATGGAAACTTACATTACCATATGTAAAATAGCCAATGGGAATTTGTTGTATAGCTCAGGAAACTCAAACAGGGGCTCTGTATCAACCTATAGGGGTGGGATGGGGAAGGAGATAGGAGGGAATTTCAAAAGGAAGGAATACCTATGGCTGATTCATATTGAGGTTTGAAAGAAAACAGCAAACTTCTGTAAAACAATTATCCTTCAATAAAAAGAAATTAATTAAAACAAAAAGTAATGATTAGCTGGTTGTCATTACTAACTAACCAGAGCTTTGAGCAAAAGTTCCTTCCTAACTAATCTGCTGGTAGAGAAGTCATTCAATCAAACTGAACCGAGGCCTTGTGTTTCAGGCCTCTCATCCTTCACTAAGTGGTAAGGCCTGTGAGTGGGAGTATTAAACTATGGGTCATGAAACCAGAAAAGTTCAGTCACTTGCAAGATTATGGAAGCTACTAGGCTTTAAAATAATGAATTCTAGAAGGGATGAGTCAAGATGGCAGAGTAGGAGTACCTAGAGTTCACCTCTCTACACAAATACATCAAAAATACATCTACAAATGGGCCAGTTCTCATAGAGCAACCACTGAACACTATTAGAGGACCTCGGACACCTAAAAGAAAAAGAAAGACCTGGGTAGGATGAAATATAGAAGGGAAAAAAAGAGGAAGCAGGATTGAAAATTTTCCCCATGAGGGGAGCTGAAGGAGAGGTTCCTGCACCCAGGGAAGCCCCCGCACCAGCAGGGAGATCAACTGGGACAGAAGGGGGGGTGCTTTGGAGACTCAGAGAACAGCCCAGCAACCAGTTTGTGGTAGGCCAGACAGAGTGAGACCTACACAGATGGTCTGTGCCATAGCCTATGGCCCCAGTGTGAGAAGTGTATCCACTGCTGTGGAGAGGAGCTGGGTGCTGGAAAATGGGGTTGGGAGAGAGGACTGCTGTTGGCTACAAAGAGATAGCCTGAAGAGATGGGAGTGAGGAGTTCTACAACCAGGAATGTTCATGGAAGAAGCCCAGGACACCATAGAAATGAAGTGCCATTGTTGAATAGTGCATGAAGGTGAGGCCACCATTGTAGCATCTTTCCTCAGATGCTGGCCCTCCCTCTGCAGGCACTAGGCAGAGCTCCTGCCTAAATAGGTTCATATGCCCTGGTTAGTGGCTGCCTCAGCCCCTTGCACCTGAGCAGGCTAGTGTGCTCCTAGGGAGCCTCACAAGCAGATGCCAGTGGATGGCCCATGAGCAGAGGTCGGGCTGAAACTACAGTTGAGCCCCAGGAACATGCAGCTAAGCAAGAAGAGTTGAAATCTCCCATCATGACTGTGTGAACCATGGATTTACACCCTTACTGCTGGCTTTGTAAACTCAGTGCCCACAGAACATCTGAACAGACCACAAGTGCTCTTGAAGCTGAGGTGGGTCTAGCTTTAGCAACTGTGGCTTTGTGGGCATGTACATGTGAGGGCTGGTTACAGCCCAGAGTCTGAGCTTCCTTTATAGCACCCACAGCAGGCCCAGATGCAAGATGGCTGCAGTCTTGGGACTTGACTTCAGTAGATCTACACTGATTGTCTGGTGAAAATAATGCCTGTGAGATACCAGAGCCAATTACCAGCATATCCATGGTTATGGTGGGGTCAAGAGCAGTGACAATTAGTACAATTTGTGAGCTTGCAGAATGGGTGAAAGGTGACACAGCAGAGCACACCCACAGGTAAACAGCTCCAGGAGAGGAATACTCAGTGTATTTTCTCCCAGTGACTTCTCTTCTAGTGGGAACACTCCAATCCCACATACCTCACACCGCATATCAGAAACACAGCTAAGAACCCGATCTGGGGGGACCTCTACAACAACGACAGAGCATACCCCACCCTTAACAGGGCAGTGGGGCAGTGACAACCACAGAGCAAAAGGGAAGCCCCACTCAATATTCAGTGCAGGTTCTGGTCACCACAAAGTCAGTCACATCTCCTATCAAAGGGATAATGGCCAGCAAACACTGAGGAAGGAGGCAGCAGATATCCATAGTGAAAACAGTCCTTGCACCAAAAGATATTAAACCCACATAGGCTACACAGGGCTATTTCCACATAAAAATAGTCCTCCAAAAAAAAAAAATAGTCCTCCAAGACAGTCTGAGGGTCTGGTATTGGTAGGAAGAACCTACAGAACATATAGCCTTGAGAAGGAGAGGGGCTTGAGTATAGGAGTTCCACAGGGCTGGGGGAAAATGGGACTGCACTCTTGGAGGGCACATACAAAGCAGCACCTCCATAGCAACCTGAGCTAGACATACATAGGGATCTTGGAGGGGCACCTGTAATTAATTATGGGGTCGAGGGGCAAGAATACTGCTAGCAGAGGCCTCAAAGAATATTGACTAGTGTGAGCTTTCCCAGAGGTCCCCATTTTGGTGCTAAGACCCAGTCCCACCCAAGGGCCTATAGGCTCCAGTGCTGAATGCCTCAGGCCAAACAACCAGCAAGATGGGAACATAGTACACCTATCAACAGACTGGATGCCTAAAGTCATATGGAGCTGACATCTACCTCAAAACACACCCCTTGACATGACCCTGCCCACCAGAGGGCCAAGACTCCAGTTCCACTCACCAGGGGGCAGGCTCCAGTCCCTCCCATCAGAAAGCCTGCACAAGCTATAGACTGGCTGAATGGATAAAAAATGAGATAATATATATGCTGTCTATAGGAGACCCACTTTACACCTAGTGACACATATAGATTGAAAGTGAGAGAATGGAAAAAGATAACCCTTCAAAATGGAAAAAAAAACTGGAGTAGCAATACTCATATCAGAAAAAAATAGACTATAAAATACTGTTACAAGAAACAAGGACACTACATAATGATCAAGGGATCAATCCAAGAAGACATAAATGTAAATACTTATGCACTGGACATAGGAGCATGGTAAAGAATCTGCCTGCAATGCAGGAGACCATGGTTCGATCCTTGGGTCAAGAAGATCTTCTGGAGAAGGGAATGGCAATCCACTCCAGTATTCTTGCCTGGAGAATCCCATGGACAGAGAAGTCTGGTGGGCTACAATCTGTGGGGTCACAAAGAGTTGGACACGACTGAGTGACTAACACGCACATACACATAAGAGCACCTTAATACATAAGGCAAACACTAACAGGCATAAGAGTGTAAACTGAGAGTAACAAAATCAGAGTGAGGGACTTAAGCACTCCACTTACAGTCTTAAATGACACAATAGACCAAACATTGATATTTATAGGGCATTCCACTTGAAACCAGCAGAATAGACTTTCTTTTCTAGTGTACATGGAACATTCTCCAAGATGGATCACACCTTGGACTACAAATTAAGCCTCAGCAAATTTAAGAAAATTGAAATCATATCAAGCACCTTTTCTAACCACAACCATATGAGATTATAAATCACTTACAGGAAAAACATGTTAAAAAACAAAAAACTAGCATGTTGAGGCTAAACAGTATGTTACTGAACAACCAGATGAGCACTGAAGACATCAAAGAGGAAATTAAAAAATACCTAGAGGCAAATGAAAATGAAAACATTATGATCCAAAACCTATGGGATGCAGCCAAAACAGTTTCTAAGAGAGAAGCATAGAGCATTACAATCTTACCTCAGGAAACAACAAAAATCTCAAATAAACAATTTAAGCATACACCTTATGCAACTAGAGAAAGAAGAACCCAAAGTTAGTGGAAGGAAAGAAATCATAAAGAACAGAGCAGAACTGAATAAAATAGAGACAAAGAAAACAATAGCAAAGATCAATGAAACTAAAAGCTGGTTCTTTGAAAAGATAGACAAAATGAATAGACCTTTGGCCAGACTCATCAGGATAAAAAGGGAGAGGGCTCAAATCAATAAAATGAGAAAAGAAAAAGGAGAAGTTACAACTGACACCACAGAAAGGCTCATTAGAGACTACTATAAGCAACTATTTTCCAATAGAATGGACAACCTAGAAGAAATGGAACACAGTGTTAGAAAGACTTCCAAGACTGAACAAAAAATGAATAGAAAGTATGAACAGACCAATCACAAGTACTGAAATTTAAACTGTGATTTTAAAAACTTCCAACAAACAAAAGTCCAAGACTAGATGACTTCACTAGCAAATTCTATCAAATATTTTGAGAATAATTAACACTTACCTTTATCAACAGTGTAAAACTAAAAGCATTTCCTCTAAGGTCAGGAACAAGACAAGGGTGCCCACTCTCACCACTTTTATTCAACATAGTTTTTGAACTCCTAGTCATGTCAATCAGAGAAGAAAAAGGAATCCAGATTGAAAAAGAAGTAAAGCTGTCAGCATTTGCAGATGACATGGTACTATATATAGAAAACCAGAAAACTACTAGAGTTCATCAATGAATTTTGTAAAGTTTCAGCATACAAAAGTAATACACAGAAATCTCTTGCATTTCTATACACTAACAATGAACAATCAGAAAGAAAAATCAAAGAAGCAATCCCACTTACCATTACATCAAAAAGGATAAACCTACTTAAGGAGACAAAAGCCCTGTACTCCAAAAACTATAAGATGCTGATGATGATCAAAGATGACACAGATAGAGAGACACACCATGTTCTTGGACTGGAAGAATCAATATTGTGACAATGACTATAACACCCAAAGCAATCTACAGATTCAATGCAATCCCTATTAAATTACCAATGGCACTATTCATCAAATTAGAACAAAAAAATTTTACAACTTATATGGAAACACAAAAGACCACAAATAGCCAAAGCAATCTTGTCACAGAAAAACAGAGCTGAAGGAATCAGTCTCCCTGAATTCAGACTATACTGCAAAGGTACAACACAAAAACAGAAATATAGATCAATGGAACAGGATAGAAAGCCCAGAGAAAAATCCATGCACCTATGGTCACCTAATCTATTACAAAGGAGGCAAGAATGTACAATGGAGAAAAGACAGTCTTTTCAATAAGTGGTACTGGGAAAACTGGACAATACATGTAAATGAATGAAATTAGAACATTCCCTAACACCATATAGGACTTCCCTGGTGGCTCACATGGTAAAAGCGTCTGCCTACAATGTGGGAGACCTGGGTTCAATCCCTGGGTCAGGAAGATCCTCTGGAGAAGGAAATGGCAACCCACTCCAGTACTCTTGCCTGGAAAATCCCATGGATGGAGGAGTCCGGTAAGCTACAGTCCATGGGGTCGCAAAGAGTCGGACACGACTGAGCGACTTCACTCTAACTCCATACAGAAAAATAAACCTAAAATGGATTAAAAAGACCTAAATGTAAGGCCAGATACTATAAAACTCTTACAGGAAAGCATAGGTAGACACTCTTTGACATAAATCACAGCAATATCTTTTTGGATACATCTCCTCGAGTAATGGAAATAAAAACAAAAATTAATAAATGGGACCTAATTACATTTAACCAGAGAAGGCAATGGCACCCCACTCCAGTACTCTTACCTGGAAAATCCCATGGATGGAGGAGCCTGGTAGGCTGCAATCCATGGGGTCACGAAGAGTCAGACACAACTGAAGTGACTTAGCAGCAGCAGCAGCAGCAGCAATTACACTTAAAAGCTTTTGCACAACGAAGTAAACCAAAATGAAAGATAACGTATGAACTAGGAGAAAATATTTGCAAATGATGCTACTGACAAGGGGTTAATTTCTAAAATATACAAACAGCTCAAATAGCTTAATATCAAAAGAAGCAAACAACCCAATCAAAAAGTGGGCATAAGACCTAAACACACATTTCTCCAAAGAAGACATACAGATGGCCAACAGGTACCTGAAAAGGTACTCAACATCACTAATTATTAGAGAAATCCAAATCAAAACTTCAGTGAAGTATCACCTCACTCCATTCAGAATGCCCATCATTAAAAAGTCAACAACAATAATTTCTTGAGAGAATATGTAGAAAAGGGAACTGTTCTACTCTGTTGGTAGGAATGTAAATTTGTACAGCTACTATGGAGAACAATACGGAGGGTCCTTAAAAAACTAAAAAGATCTACCAGATGATCCTGCAATCCCACTCCTGGGCATATATCTGGAGAAAATCATAATTTGAAAAGATACAGGCACCACAATGTTCATTGCAGCAATATTTACAATAGCCAAGACATGCAAACAATGTAAATGTTCATCAACAGATGAATGGATAAAGAAGACGTGGTACATGTATACAATGGAATATTACTCAGCCATAAGAGCGAAATAATGCCATTAGCAGCAAAATGGATAGACCTAGATATTATCATTGGAGAAGGCGAATGGCACCCCACTCCAGTACACTTGCCTGGAAAACCCCATGGATGGAGGAGCCTGGTAGGCTGCAGTCCATGGGATCGCGAAGAGTCAGACACGACTGAGCGACTTCACTTTCACTTTTCACTTTCATGCATTGGAGAAGGAAATGGCAACCCACTCCAGTGTTCTTGCCTGGAGAATCCCAGGGACGGCGGAGCCTGATGGGCTGCTGTCTATGGAGTCGCACAGAGTTGGACACGACTGAAGCGACTTAGCAGTAGCAGCAGCAGATATTATCATACTGTGAGAAATCAGACAAAAAAAGACAAATACCATATGATATCACTTATATTTGGAATCTTAAAAAAAATGGTACAAATGTACTTATTTACAAAACAGAAATAGAGTCACAGACATAGAAAACAAACTTAAGGTTACCACAGGGAAAGGGGAGGAGGAATAAATTAGCAGATTGGGAATGACATATATACACTATGGTGTATAAAATAGATAATTAATAAAGACCTACTATATAGCACAGGGAACTCTACTCAATATTCTATATTCTAATATTCTAACTCAATATTCTGATATTCTATACTCAATATTCTATATGGGAAAAATCTAAAAACATGGATGTGTATATATGTAGAACTATGTATGTATAACTGATATATATATATGCATAACTGATTCACCTTGCCGTATACCTGAAACTAACACAACACTGTAAATCAACTATACATCAATAAGAATGAAATATAAATAAAATAAATTTAAGGGTGAGGAGTGTCCATACAGAGCCCAGAACCAGGAAGGTAAACCTATCAGCTTCCTCCAGTTCCTCATAGCTCCGACTCCTTATAGGCTTCTCTTGTAAGCCTCAACTTACACTGGTTCTTCTTTTAATTTATTTATTTAATTAATTAATTTAATTTATTTATTTTCATTGGAGGCTAATTACTTTACAATATCTAGTGGTTTTTGTCATCCATTGATATGAATCAGCCAAGGGTATACACGTGTGCTCCATCCCAACCCCCCCTCCCACATCCCTCCCTATCCATCCCTCTGGGTTATCCCAATACACCAGCTATGAGTGCCCTGTTTCATGCATCAAACTTGGACTGTCTATTTCACATATGGTAATATACATGTTTCAATGCTATTCTCTCAAATCATCCCACCCTTGACTTCTCCCACAGAGTCCAAAAGTCTGTTGTTTATATCTGTGTCTCTTTTGCTGTCTCACACTGGTTCTTGAACCAATACTGATAGAGTCATGAAGGCTTTACGCTGATTAAACCACTACCACTAAATCAAAGGTAGGGAGTATGGGGATATGAAATGCAATATTACTTTGGCAACACTGTGTCAATAGTGAGCTTAATAGCCAGTTTGCAGCATTCTCATATCCTCTGCAATGCTGGCCAAACTTGACTGAATTAACATACAAATAAGTAAAATAAGTACAAGTAACAAGGGATATCACTGGGAACTTTTTACTCTGGCACTGCTTCAGGGTCTCCCTGCAGACTGAATCCCTGATGCCTGGTGGCAGATCACAACAAGTTTCCTTTATGATGACACATTCTTATAGAAGACAGGAAGACTTGGCAGTCTGACAGACACCTGAAGTGTGAAGATTAATGAAAGATACATCACTCATGATGGGTGTGTGTGTGTGTATATATGTATATATGTATAATTTATATATATATACATATATATATGTATATATAAGCTGTCAGTCAATGTAAGCAGTATTCTAAAAACATACAGTACCATATCAGTGCTAGAAGACGTTGGATACAAGAAAGAATTGGCAGATGGACAATTTGATAGTCAGGTCTATGTGGATGTGAAAATCAAGCTGAGGAGAAGTAGCCCTGATTTGAAAATCAAATTTGGAAGCTTTGCTTTCTTTCCCTTTGACTTCCCTCAAGGGCTACATTATTAGCCAGATGATCATCTAGGTACTATGTTTAATGTGAGTGACATCAGGCATGAAATTATACCTGAAACATCTTACTCATTGCCTGTTGCTTTGTCTGAAATTCTACCATCAGAGATTCTTATATGGGATCATACTACAACTCAGACACTCTGGAAAAAGGAAATCTCTAGCTTACTCCAGTGAAGATTGATTTCCAGCCATTTCTGTTACTGTGGAATTAAGGATTGTGGGTTAGCTAGAAGTCAGGTGAAAGGGCAGAGAACAGGAACAAAGAATCATAAGGCACAGAATTTCAATATTATCTGCTTCACAGTGTCATAGAAATATCTGAGGATATTCATCTAACCTTTTCATGGTATATGAATCTGCTTAAGAACATCCCCATGAAATGTTCATCCAATTGCTACTTGAAAACGCCTAGTGATAGGAAGGGCCTTAATTATTAAAGTTCACTCTATTATAAGGCAGTTCTAAACTCTAGTAAGTTCTATGCTGTAGGAATCCCAAGTTCTCCTCCTTGCATCTTCCATATGACTACTGTTTGTTCTTTATAGACTGCCTCCCATGAAGTCTCTCTGGATAGGTCCAGGCATCTTTACTGATTCCCACACAATTTGTGTATGTTAGTCACTCAGTTGTGTTCGATTCTTTGTGACTCCATGGACTGTAGTCCTCCAGGCATCTCTGTCCATGGAATTCTCAGGCAAGAATACTGGAGTGGGTAGCCATTCCCTTCTCCATGGAATCTTCCTGACCTAAGGATTGAATCCAGTTCTCATTGTAGGCAGATTCTCTACCATCTGAGCCAACAGGGAAGTCCCACTGATTTCCTACCCCTAGGTAATAAATAAAGCTTCTCTTCCCATTTCTTACCATATTTCTCAAAGGACATAAAGGTAGAATGATAGTGACCAGCCAATAGCAGAAAGGTCTAATGGCTCAATGTTCTTTAGGAGCTTCTCTAAAACCCCATACAAATAAAATGTAAAAGACTGACAATGCCAAGTGTTGGCAAGGGTGTATAACTGGAATACTCGTATACTGTTGATAAGAATACAAAACAGTATAGTCACTTTGTTCAGTATCTTATGAAGTCAAACATTCTTACCACATGACCTACACCTCAGTATCTAACCCATGATAAATGAAAATATATGTATGCACCCAGACTTATACACAAATGGTCATAGCAGCTTTACTTGTAATGACCCCAAACTGGAAACAACCTAAATATCCATCAGTAAGGCAAAACAAGATGTGTTACATCCATACCACAAAATATTTTTGGCAATAAAAAGGAATGAGGTCTTGATATATGCCACAACATAGATATACCTCAAAAATATGCCAAGTGAAGGAAGTCAATCACAAAAGACCACATACTGTATGATTACATTTATACAGAATGTCCAGAAAGGGCAAATCTATACAACTAGAAAGTATAAAGGGCAAATCTATACAACTAGAAAGTAGATTCATGATTACCTGGGGTCAAGGATGGGGAAACTGACTGCAAAGGAATGTGATAGAATTTTGAAGTAATGGAAATATTTTACATCTCAAATGTGGTTTATACACACACACACACACAAACACACACACACATTTGTCAAAACTCATTAACTCTACATACTAAATTGATGAATTTTATTATGTGTAAATTATATCCTCAATATATTTTCAGATTTTTTAAGGTCAGGCAGAGCCCATCTTTCTGCAGAATCATGTTACTGCTGGTCCTTTTGCATCTGCAGTTATCCTCTGGGAACTCTATTTGCCAATGTCAGTACAGACATTGCCAATCCTCAATACAGAGGTCACCAAGAACATAGGTACACAAGTAGGTGGAAAGAGCTAAGTCTTATTGGAAATATGATTCAATGAGAAAAGATGGAGAAGTAGATGTGACCTTACTGAAATCTGGAGCTCAAGACAGAAGGGCTTTGCAAAGAGGGCATTTTGAGTTTATTATGAGCAAAGGCCATGAATCCGGTGACAGCATTTTCTCACCTGTGATGGATGTGAAGAAGGGAGCTGTCTATTTGTCATTTATGAAGTAGTTCACTGCCATAATATCTGTACTTAGAGTGCCATCAGTTTTTGACCCCTATAACAATAGTTCTTCCATTTACCTTTCTTTTTACTCCAGACAAATTTCAAGCAGTTCAAGAGATACTTTCCTCGAAAGGCCTTTTGTTTTTGGTCCAACTAGACTTGTGTTGGTACTGAGTCATTACCTCTCAGAGGGAGAAGACTCACGGGGAGTTTCATATTACTCTTATATGATCTTTCCAAGCTTATAAAACAGTTAAGATAATTATTAGTTACTTTACAGGCCCAGAAATTGAGGTATGTGACATTAAAAAGTCTTGCCCAAGTTCTCCTGACTAATATGTGGAGCTCATATTCTGATAGAACTGGAACCCCGGTGTGACTCCACAGCCTGGACTCTTAACCATCATATCCTTATATTTCAGGCTGTTAAAATAATAACTATAAACAGTTGTTATGAACCAGGCTCTGAGACAAGCAGTTTGCATAACATTACTTCAATAATTCTAGAATGCCCATGCTCCATGGGGACTGCTTTCCAGTTCCCAACACAGCACCTAGAATATTACAGATACTCAACCAAGATTTATTATGTAAAAGCCCTCTGTGGTAGATATTAGTGGCCACATGAACTTCAAGGATATGAACTTGCTGAGTTTACAGAGCTCTGAGCTGGCAGAGCCCCAAGTTCTATCACCTTGTACCTGGTATCTGTCCCAGTCAGTGTCAGGGCATTGGGGAATGTCAGCCAGTGAAAATGAAGCACTCTAGCAGTCAGACCACAGAGCTAAGGTTGCTGCTGCTACTTAAGATGCTAGAGATTCCCACTACTTCCTATTTGGCCTTTCTCCATCCTCTAGAATCTGCTCCACTGCTGAAGCTTGTAACCTGCCTATGTTTGGGGCACAAAATGGGAGAGGTAAATAATTCTGTCTTCACTTAAGGGTGGTTTAAAATATGTTGTTAAATAATTCTTGCCTGGATTATTTTGTATTCATTTTCTTTCCAAATCTGATGGATAATTTTTTTGACCTAAGGGCCTAGACATATCTGGAACTCTTCTAAGAAGAGAGTAGGCACAAACTAAATGACCCATTTGCCCAAGTGTAGTACAGTCTCAGGACTGGTGGCTCTGATGGTAAAGAATCCACCTACAATGTGGGAAATGTGGGTTCAGTCCCTGGGCTGGGAAGATGCCCTGGAGGAGGGCATAGCAACCCACTCCACTGTTCTTGCCTGGAGAATCCCATGGACAGAGGAGCCTGATGGGCTATATTCTCAAGGGTCTTTAAGGCTTCTCACTGCTCTGGCTAAGGTCACCATAACTCCAGGGCTGGGACATCTTTCTCCTGAGCATTAGTCTTACTGCCACAAGTCTTTCTTTGTCTATATTTCTATCTAGTTAACTCAGGTTATCTGTAATGCAAAAACATGATGATATGCACTGCAGCAGGGCTAGCTTGTCCAGTCACTTCAGGGACAAATAATAGAAGTTATATCAGGAATGGGAAACAGTAAGACCAATTAGCCTCTATCTAATGGCTGCTGCTGCTGCTGCTGCTAAGTCTCTTCAGTCGTGTCCGACTCTGTGCGACCCCATAGACATCAGCCCACCAGGCTCTTCCCTCCCTTGGATTCTCTAGGCAAGAACGCTGGAGTGGGTTGCCATTTCCTTCTCCAATGCATGAAAGTGAAAAGGGAAAGTGAAGTCTCTCAGTCATGTCTGACTCTTCGCGACCCCATGGACTGCAGCCTACCAAGCTCCTCCGTCCATGGGATTTTCCAGGCAAGGGTACTGGAGTGGATTGGCATTGCCTTCTCCTATCTAATGGCAGACATTATAAATTCAACAAAGAATTACTGAATGCCTCTATGTGTAAAGAAGTATGCTAGGACCTAGGGATACAGAGTGAAACTGCATGACTCCTATCTTGATTAACCCATAGTCCAGTAGGAAAAATAGTTCAGTTCAGTTCAGTCACTCATTCGTGTCCAACTTTTTGTGACCCCATGAATTTCAGCACGCCAGGCCTCCCTGTCCATCACCAACTCCCGGAGTTCACTCAGACTCATGTTCATCGAGTCAGTGATGCCATCCAGACATCTCATCCTCTGAAGTCCCCTTATCCTCCTGCCCCCAATCCCTCCCAGCATCAGAGTCTTTTCCAATGAGTCAACTCTTCGTATGAGGTGGCCAAAGCACTGGAGTTTCAGCTTTAGCATCATTCCTTCCAAAGAAATCCCAGGGATGATCTCCTTCAGAATGGACTGGTTGGATCTCCTTGCAGTCCAAGGGACTCTCAAGAGTCTTCTCCAACACCACAGTTCAAAAACATCAATTCTTCGGTGCTCAGCCTTCTTCACAGTCCAACTCTCACATCCATACATGACCACTGGAAAAATCATAGCCTTGACTAGACGGACCTTAGTCAGCAAAGTAATGTCTCTGCTTTTGAATATGCTATCTAGGTTGGTCATAACTTTTCTTCCAAGGAAAAACAAGCATGTAATAATTAATTACAAGTATTACAATTGCTATGACTGCTACAAAGGAGAAAAACTGACAGGTTTTTATGCTAAGTGACTTAGTTTAAGCCACTTGCTTGACACCAAGAATTACCTTCCCCCAAGATGGTGAGGACACTGGAGCTGGTGACAGGGATGTTTTAAAGGTAACCTTTCAGTGTCTTCAGAAAACATGCTGTCAGGGGCATCTATCATTGCTGTCTGCTGAATGCCAAGAGTTTTATACACAGTATCTCAACTCATCACAGCTACTTTACACTACAGATTTTACAGATACTAAAACTAAGGTTCAGAGAGGTAACTTGTCCAAGGTCTCAAAGCTTTGGCTTTGAATTCAGATTGGAATTTTAATCTAGATTCTATCTAACTCCCAAGCCCATGATTTTTCACTGTTTCAAACTACTTTTAGGATGCAGTGTTGTTAGGAGCAAGAGTTGAGGATTCTAGTCCAAGATCTAATACTAAATAGTTGTATAAGTGTGTTAGTCACTCAGTCATGTCCAACTCTGTAACCCCATGGACAGTAGCCCAGCAGGCTCCTCTGTCCATGGAATTCTCCAGGCAAGAATACTGGAGTGGGCAGCCATTCCCTTCCTCAGGGGATATTCCCAACCTAGGGATCAAACCCAGGTCTTCCTTCATTGAAGGCAGATTCTTTACCATCTGAACCACCAGGGAAGATAAATAGTTATATATCCTTAGACAATTCTTTTTTATCTGTGGTGGGAGTGTTGAATACATGCCTTGCTTACTTTGCAGTTTAAAAAGATGATAAATGAGACAGTACGAGAAGACTTAGATCAAACAAAATGCTCTGGATATGTGTGGGATGTTACCAGTTATTGAATACTTTGAAAAGTTTCCTCTATCATACTCTCATAATCCCTGCATTGTGTGTTCACTCATAGTCAAGCCTGGGAGAGGAAAGAAAGGTTAACTGGAAAGGTTTGGGATTGGAACCTAGCAAAGAGAGTCATAACATGACCTGAATAGTTTTCCAATTCCTGAGCCTTAAATTCCTAATCTCTAAAGTTGCTTCTTATAATTGAAAAACATGATATGTACTAAGTTGCTTATATTAATTTTTCTCCACCTTGAGCAGGGCTGCAGATTGCCTGCATACCACAGGGACCTGGCAAAGCAAAAAAAAAAAAAGTTTAAATCTAAGTGGGCTAGGCTCTGTCAGCTCATCAGTTCCAAGTGGTGTTCAGCACTAAGTGAATTGCACTTAATGAATTAAAGATGAAAGAGGCAGCAGGGAGCACGAATGCATGAGAAGACCTTTCACTTCAAATTTAAAGAGCTCATTTTATGACTATTTGAGATCTGCAGATCAGAATGTTTCCATTCTTCCTCTAATTGTTTACTTGAAACAGTATATGCTCTTTAAAATGATGAAGGCACGGGGAATGAACAGAGGAACCAAGCTAAGTCCTCAAATTGGTAAACAAAACCTGCTGCATCTTAGTGACTGGGTCTCCTGTAGTAACAGGAGCTGTGAGGTAGGTGGACAAGATGGATAAGGTTCAGGTTGGCTGTAGATCTGAGGATCAGATTCTAGATTACATACAATGATGGTCAGTGTCATCGCCAGTCTTTTAGCTGTGTGCTCAAGCAAATTATAGAATCTATAGCTTTGAAATGATTTGAAATGAGGCATCTTCATGGTGACTTCCTTTTATCTAATTCATGGAGTCTCCATTCTAATAACTCTCTGACTAGTAATCCTAACTCTGTTTACATTTTTCCAATATATGAAACTCATAAATTACTTCATGGAGGCAATCATCCAGTTTCTACCCCCACCCTCCCCAATATATCTTCAGGTAGCTCCTTCCTTTGTCTCTGAGAATATGTATTTCCCCCAAGAGCCCTTCAGAAACAGTTACACATGTACCAAGCTTCCTCTTTGACCCTTGATTTTGCTTAACATCTCAGTACCTTAGTTTTCTGACCTGGAAAATGATAAAATTGCAGTCAAAATTGAATGTGATAATGAATATTAAAGTGATTTTTAAGATACTTAAATCTCTATACACACAGACAGTGAAGCTCCATGAGGATGAGAATATAATCATTCCTTTTTGGTTATTCTTTTAATATTTTCAT
Source organism: Oryx dammah (assembly GCF_014754425.2). Lineage (NCBI taxonomy): Eukaryota > Metazoa > Chordata > Mammalia > Artiodactyla > Bovidae > Oryx > Oryx dammah. Next base: position 18,358,586 of record NW_024070207.1, read on the forward strand.
GTATTGATCAGATAGGTGTGGTTATAGCTCCACCCAGATTTATGGAGATGGTCCCAATTTAAAAATGTTATCTCATTATTCTTATAAAACAAGACAAGGTACACATTCAGTTATGCAAAGCACTCTCCAAGATTGCTTTCTTGAACCTAGAAGTAGTAAAGAATTCTTCGTCAGACATCATCATTTGTTTTGCCTTGCCAAAAAAAAAAAAAAAATCACTGAATTTATGGGGTTTAAGGAAGTAGGGAAGATAGTGAATGGAAAGCCCAAAACTGGTGATACTAATGCCTGCTGGTCCTTTCTTCAAGCTCAGATCAGTTCTACAGAGTTGCTATTCCCTGCTCTCACTCGGCTTCCTAACATTTTGACAAGATTTTCATGGCTGGATTCCAGGTCTGATTTTTCTTATCACAATTTTAACCTCGTGCTGAGTCTCTTCAGACATGTCTAACTCTTTGCAACTCCATTAGGCTCCTCTGTCCATGGGATTCTCCAGGCAAGTATACTGGAGTGGGTTGCCATTTCCTTCTCCAGGGGATCTTCCTGACCCAGGGATTAAACCCATGTCTCTTCCATCCCCTGCATTGAAGGCACCACCTGGGATGTGCAAGGTATTGAGAGAGCTTAAAGGAAAGAACATACAGTCATGTGTCCTTCAGGGAATGAATAAGTTGTAAGGGTGTGAGTAGTCAGGGAGACTGTACTGAGGAGGGTGAACCTAATGTGAGTATAGGAAAAAAAGAGCTTTAGAATGAGGGGAAAAAGAGAAAAAAGCAGTAGTGGGCATGAGTACATGTTCTGAAGTGGAGGTAGGGGCTTGGTTTCCTTACATGTAGAATGCATATAATCATACCTACATTGAAGACCACTGTGAGGATTATAAGGTTTAGGAGAGAGGCAACAAATACATGTTCAGCATGGTACAGTTATTGCTCCAGAGCCCATGGCAGACATTGACAGTCCTTCACAACATTCTACCAGTGAGGCCAGTCACAGGCCCAGAATCCTCTTACACACAGCACCAGGCAGCCAGTACCAGTCAGAGTATGCAATTGGCATAAATTAGGATCTCAAAAAGTCATAAGTGTTATTACCCCCTCCCCTGAGACCCACAAAATGCTGGGTACAGCTGAAGGAATGCAGAACTTGTCCTTCCTAATCTTACCAAACACAAGTGAAAGTCCATGCATGTACAGTGTGTTAGAGGCCTGCCATGTCTTCAGCACTTGAAAGTCTGACATGAGACTCAGAGACAACACTTATGAGCTATAAGTAGCAGCATACTTGATCTTTAGGATTTGAAAAACCTCCAGAACATGGCTACTTTCCCTAATGTCTTAATTTACCACTCATGTAATGTTGGTACCCCTCAGGGCCTGAATCAAGTTGGAAAGTATAGCCGAGAAGCAATACTGTCTGTTTTGGGGTTTTTTTCCTTGACTCTATCTAATGCTCTGTGTTCAGCCCTAGTGATAGGAGGTCTGCATGCATGCTAAGTTGCTTCAGTCGTGTCTGAATCTTGCGACCCAATGGGCTGTAGCCTGCCAGGGGCTTCTGTACATGAGATTCTCCAGGCAACAGTACTGGAGTGGGTTGCCATGCTTTTCTCCAAGGGATCTTCCAGACCCAGGGATTGATCCTGTGGCTCTTATGTCTCCTGCATTGGCAAGTGAGGTTTTGTTGTTGTTGTTGTTTTACCACTAGAATCACCTGGGAATCTGATATGATGTCTACCTATTGGCAGATCACCTTGCCTTCCATCCAGCCTCCAGATCCTTGCCTTCCCAGAAAAACTGTCCCAATGCTTCTAGACCTTCTTCTTTGTTGGACTGAGAGAAAAGATCAGTGTAAATGGGTCATGTATTGCAGGGAAGATGTTATTCTGGCTGGTGACTGAGCAGAATCATTCAAACATGTGATCTGGCTGCCAGCAGAGAGTAGGCAAAGGAGAGAAGGTAGATGAAGGAAGAGACTGGAAAACATGACCTTAAGAGGAATGTTAAATAGGTACATAGAGCAGGGAGGCTGAAGAGATTCCTTAATAGTGCTGTGCACATTAGGAAGGAAAACTGGGAAACTGACAGGGCATATTGGAGAGACATGCTGAACTTCATAAGCAGTTGAACTTAGAAAGCAGCTACACCATGGGTCCAACTGAGCCAGAGGAGGATTGAAGCTTAAAGGAAACTATGAGGCCTGAGTATAGCAATGGATAAATTGATGCTAGCTGTACTGATGTGTCTCTGATATGGGGATATGAGGACAGTTTTTCTACCTCATTTACAGAGCAGAGTAAAATAGTGTATAACTCTCAGCAGGATCTACAAAGTCCTGAGAGAAGGGTCAACTCAATTGTTACTCTCTCTCTTTCCTCTGAGCCGTTACATGTCCCAAGCCTGAGCCAGGTCTGTTCTAGCCCACTGTTTAGAGATGACCATGCAGCCCCAAGTAGAGTCTAGGAATAAGCAAGCCACATCTCACACATTTAAGAGGCCACTTTTGGAGTCAAATGTTTTCTATGTTCAAAAATGTAGATAGTGCCAAAGCAGAAAGGGCATTTTGAGACTACTCAGCTTAGGGGTTTTTTTTAAATGTTGCTGGAGAAAGTTTCACAATAGTATTATCCATGGAGCTTGATTTGAATGCAAATTATCTGGTTTCATCCCAGACTCACTGAACCATACTGTCTTGGGGTGAGTCCCAAAAATCTGTATGTTAAAATTCCAAGGGATCGTGATGTATGCTGATATTTGAAAATCTCTGATAAATGTAGGAGTTTTGTGTGGGCAATCACACAATATTCCCAAGGTAAAATCTGAAGACCTGTTAACACAGAATAACTTGGGGGTGCCTATAAAAATTCAGATTCCTAGGTCTCCTGCTAACCTTCTGAATCATAATTTCTTTTCTTTTCTTTTTAAATAAATCTTAAGAAACCCAATCTTTTCATTATACAGATACAGAAAATACCCAGAGAGAGGAAGTGACTTGCCAAAAGTTATCATCTATACAATCTATATGATGGTGGCATAGTTGGAGTCAGAACCAACTCTTCAGAGAAGTCCAAACAGTATGCCCCTTATGGGCATAAGTGGTCACCTTATGAGTGTTATTTATGTATCAATTTAGCTCTTATGGGCTTTCCTAGTAGCCCAGATGGTAAAGAATCTACCTAGAAGGCAGGAGACCCAGGTTGCTCCCTGGGTCAGGAAGATCCCCTAGAGAAGGGAATGGTTACCCACTCTAGTATTCTTCCCTAGAGAACCCCATGGACAGAGGAGTCTGACAGACTACAGTCCATGGGGTCACAAAGACTCTGAAAAGAGTGAGCGACTAACATATACACATTTAGCTTTTATATTAGCATCCTGTAGAAGATCTGGAGACCAAGAGTAAGAATGCAACTAATCTGAGTAGTTGTATAACCCTAGTTCAAAGTGTCTCCTCCAATGGGTTATGTAAAACAGCTTGAAAATAAAGCTGGGTAAGGTCTCAAAGCTCTCTTATAAGTAACAGGGAACAATAGGTCCTTCTCCAAATGAAGTCTCAGGGAACCCCAAAGTGGAGTAATTTTATATCTGGGAAAACTCTTAACTGTGGCTTTGAGTTGAACTGAACACAAATATCAAAGTGACCTGCAATAGTTTACAAAGCCTATTTTTGTGCTGTTGCTTTTGCAGTTGAAACTCATACTGATTAACGAAAATTTTAAGCATATGCGGTTTTTCATCAGACCTAGTCCAGGCTCACAAGTTGAATCCCTTGAGACTATTCATTTGAGTTACAAGCTCTGTTTCTACTTCATCTCCATAAGACTGTGGTCTGGAACTCCTCCAGACTGTCAGCTCAGCCCCAGGATCTGCTGGGACAATCCAAAGGAAGGCCATTGACTTCTAAAAAGGAGAGTGATTTCCAAAATGATATGTCAAGGTAGATTTTCATTGAGGGATTAAGCAATCGCCATTGACAACAGTGTCATTGTATGATTTAAGTTTGGGCTAACGCCTATAATTTTAGTAAGTGTTTCACCAGTGCTACATTAACTAGAAAAAATTAAATGATCTGTCACTTTCCATACATAATTCTGTGAAGAAACAGGAGACCTTAACAAATATTCTGGAACTTCTGAGAGTAGAGGGAAAGGGCAGAAAGAAGGGACAGAGAAGGAAAAGCGAATGCAGAGTTCCAAAGAATAGCAAAGAGAGATAAGGAAGGCTTCCTAAGTGAACAATACAAAGAAATAAAAGAAAACAAGAGAAAGGGAAAGACTAGAGATGTGTTCAGGAAACTTAGAGATACCAAGAGAACATTTCATGTGAAGATGGGCACAATAATAAACAGAAACAGTATGGACCTAAAGAAGCAGAAGAGAGTAAGAAGAGGTGGCAACAATACACAGAAGAACTAGAAAAAGATAATCTTAATGACCCAGATAACCATGTTGGTGTGATCTTCACCTAGAGCCAACATCTTGGAGTGTAAAGACAAGTAGCCTTAGGAAGCATCACAATGAATAAAGCTAGTGGAAGTGACGGAATTCCAGCTGAGCTATTTCAAATCCTAAAAGATGATGCTATTAAAGTGCTGCACTCAATATATCAGTGAATTTGTAAAACTCAGCAGTGGCCACAGGACTGGAAAAGCTCAGCTTTCATTCCAATACCAAGGAAGGGCAATGCCAAAGAAAGTTCAAACTACTGCGCAATTGCATTCACTTCATGTCCTAGCAAGGACAAAATCCTCCAAGATAGGCTTCAACAGAATGTGAACCAAGAACTTATACAAGCTGGATTTAGAAAAGGCAGAGGAACCAGCAATCAAATTACCAACATCTGTTGAATCATAGGAAAAGCAATAGAATTCCAGAAAAATGTCTAGTTCTGCTTCATTGACCACACTAAAGTCTTTGTGTGGATCACAATAAAAGTGGAAAATACTTAAAGAGATGGGGCTACCAGACCACCTTACCTACCTCCTGAGAAACCTGTATGCAGATCAAGAAGCAAAAGTTAGGATCAGACATGGAACAACAGACTGGTCCCAAATTAGGAAAGGAGAATGTAAAGGGTATATGTTGTCACCCTGCTTATTTAATTTATATGCAGAAGACATCACGAGAAATGCTGGGCTGGATGAAGCTCAAGCTAGAATCAAGATTGCTGGGAGAAATATCAACAACTGCAAATATGCAGGTGACACCACCCTTATGGCAGAAAGCGAAGAAGAACTAAAGGGCTTCTTGATAAAGGTGAAAGAGGAGAGTGAAAAAGCTGGCCTAAATCACAACATTCAGAAAACTAAGATCATGGTATCTGGTCCCATCACTTCATGGCAAATAGATGGGAAAACAGTGGAAACAGTGGCAGACTTTATTTTCTTGGGCTACAAAATCACTGCAGATGGTGACTGCAGACATGAAATCAAAAGATGCTTCCTCCTTGGAAGTAAAGCTATGACAAACCTAGACAACTCATTTAAAAGCAGAGACTTTACTTTGCCAACAAAGGTCCATATAATCAAAGCTATGATTATTCAAGTAGTCATGTATGGATGTGAGAGTTGGACCATAAAGAAGGCTGAGCACCGAAAAATTTATGCTTTTGAACTGTGGAGTTGGAGAAGATTCTTGAGAGTCCCTTGGACTGCAAGGAGATCAAGCCAGTCAATCCTTAAGGAAATAATTCCTGAAGATTCATTAGAAGGACTGATGCTGAAGCTGAAGTTCCAATACTTTGGCCACCTGATGGGAAGAACTGACTCATTAGAAAAGACCTTTATGATGGGAAAGATAGAAGGCAGGAGAAAAAGGGGGTGAAAAAAGATGACACAGTTAGGTGGCATGAGCTTGAGAAAGCACCAGAAGATGGTAAAGGACAGGGGAAGCCTGGTGTGCTGCAGTCCGTGGGGTCACACAGTCAGACAAGACTGAGTGATTGAGCCCCCAAAAGAGTTTGATAGATTTTCACAAACCTTATTCAATTCTGAAATCAAAAATCTCTACACAACATAAGAATTTTTAAATTAATTTGGTGCCAAAACTCATTTTGCAGAAAAACCTGACCCAAACTCACATGAACATAGTCTCGTAGTCTTTGAATATTCAGACATTTTTTTTCCTGCAGAAATGTTAATGGCTTAATTATGGGATGTTTTCCCAGACACTACTGAGAGTGTTATCTAATAAACAGTACATACTCTGTGTTGCCTTTCTAAAATTTGACATAATTTAAATTCTAAAACATAGACTGTGGACCTAGAATAATGATAACTAGCATTTATGGAGCATTCACCATCTATATGAAGCTGTACTAATCTCTCTTTATCTCATTTACCCTCATGAAACCATGAGGCAGGTATTAAAATCATCTCCATTTTAAAGTTTGGAACTGATTCTCATAGAGTTTAAATAACTGGTCCAGAGTCACACAGCTTTTGGCCAAGCCAAGGTTTGTTTGGACCCAGATCAGTATGATTCTAGAAACTTCATGCTGAACTCTTGCTCTCTACTACCTGAGAGATATGAACAGTTGTTAAGGACACTGTGGACTATTTGTGGGCTTTATTATGGAGAGAGAAGAGCCTACTACCTATTCTGTTTCATTTCAAGGTCAACCTCCTATGCCCAAATGTCTCTTCCCCATTTCTACTTCTCAGAGATGCAACTAATATGGGTTTATTCCATGATGTTTGTGTGTATGGCTTTTCTCACAAGGACCACCAGCAAAAGGAATCTGCTAGCCAACTGCTACAGGTTCCTGGTATCCATCCAGACTTACTGAATCAAAATTGCTAGAGACTGTGACCAAGCAGATTCTTATACACATTGAGGGGGAAAAAATGAAAAAGCCCTGAGAAAGGCCAATCATTAACCTTCAACAATTAATTAACATCTAATATCAGTTGACACCTAGCTGTGTTGGCAGAAATAAACTTATGGATGGGCCCTGGAAAGTGAAAGATGTCTGAAAGGTGAATAAGAAAATAGGTAGGTGAGATATGGAAAACAAGATATAGAAAATAAGAAAGGATGTATGACAGTAACTTCCTACTTTGGTATCATGTGATAAGGATAGAGTCTCACCATTGGAATTGTGAGCTGCATTGGAACAATCTTGGAAGCAAATCACTCATTTTTTGCTGATACTCAGAGCACCTATCTATTGTATTATTGTTAGAACAACCTTTTAAAGTAGACAAGATAGTCATCCTCATTACATAAAAGAGAAAATTGACAAGCAAACAAGTTCTTCAAATAATCCAGCTGACAGTGTTTGGGTTAGTTTCCAGCCCCCAACCTTACCCTATTTCACTCTTCCAATAATAACTTCCATAGCTCTAGAGAGGAGGTACCATCGGGCCTTAGAGACAATATTTCCAACAACCTCCCTGGCGATGCCAAAGCTGCCAGTTCCCTAATAGGTTTTGGTGTAGCAAGGGCAAAGAACCGTCATTATGCCAAAGTAGTGTAAGCACATTTGTAGTCCTGGAGGAAGTGCTATTTTGGACAGCAGTCCTGCTGAACATGCCACCTCTGATATTAACTAGCCATGTGACCCTGGGTAAACATTTTTCATCTCTGGGTCTCTGTTTAGCTCCTCTGTGAAATTACAAATTTGGCCTGGATAATTTTTAAGATCACTTTGGATTGTGATCTTTAGATCACTAAAATTGTTTGAGTCTCTGATTCTCTGATAAAGAAACTAGAACCAAAGATTAACATATGACAAAATACACATATATTACCAAGAAAGGGAGTGGAGAAAGCAATCTACTATATCTTTTGTTTTTATATACTTAATTCCAAAACTTCTGTGTGTCCTAAGGTAATTTTTTTTTCTTTTGAATGTGCAGAATATTGGCATTCTTCATGAAGAGGATGCAACGTTGAATGGTGGACAACAATTATGAGCATTTCTCAGCTGTCAGCATACATTTGTGACATCATGGCTAACAGCTTTGTCTACTTTCTCATGACTTTGCTCTGATCACAGAGTAAATCCACTGTCTATCCACTAGTATCCAGTACTGGTACTCAATTCTGCCTAGTCCCACTTGCTTGCAGAAGATACAATAGACAGTTACAGGGAATCACCAACTATCATCATTGTTGAAGCAGAATGAGAACTTTCTTACCAAGTTCCAGCAGTCATTTGATGAGCCCACAAAACAGGAAATGAACCGCCTGGTGAATACTAAGGTTGACAAAGAGGACAACTTCTCTCAGCAAAATGCCAGTACGTTCCACCTTCTTGCTCAGAATCTGAGATATGATGGATTCAATCAGAGTGATCACTTCCAAGAAGAACTAACTGACTCCACTCAGGATAAAGTAAGTGGTCCAGATCCGTTGGACAATCTCCCAGACCTTATCACTCAGTGTATTCAATTGGACAAGAAACATAGTGACTGGCCAGAGCTTCTAGAGTCAGAGGTCCAGATGCCAGTGTTGGCTCGCTGGATCCACCACCAAGCCTTCTCCAACCCCACAGGTCCAGCACCCAAGGAAGACACTATACAGCTGCGAGGAAGCCAGCCACCTCTCACTCCAGCCAAACGAGCCCACCAGCAAGAAGTTCAGGCATGCCTCTACTGCAGCCAGGCTGGTCACCTCACATTAGATTGCCTTGCCAAACGTTCTCGAGCCCCAGCAAGGATAAATAACCCAACTCATCAGTAAGAGGAATCCAGGCAAGACACATTGTAAACATAGCCTGCTCACCTCCAAACTTAATGATTTATGTCATGCATTAAGGTTTAAAATACAGATACAGAACCATGATACCACTTTATGGATAGTCTTAAACTCATGCTTCTGAAAATTTCAACAAACAGATCTTGTTAATCACCAAACCTGATCCAGCAATAATGAAAACAACTTCCATGCACTTTCTGAAGCTGGGACTAATTTTCCAAGAGGACTAAAACCCAAAGGCAAAACTCTGCCTAGTCTGACCCAGTAGAAACCACTTGGCAATGCATTGGAACACTCCATCCACACCAATGGTTAAAAGATACTTGGGTTGAGTTTGTTGGCCCAAGTCTTTGTGTCTATAGTTGGGACCAAGCCTTTTACCTTCACGCTCACTGCTCTGTATCCTAGTTCCTGTAGATTTAGAACTCTTGGCTGAGGTCCTGGTTTCATTTCCACTGGCTGCAGCTAAACAATAACAACTAGTTATCATTGTGTACTCCTTATGTACTTGTACTTTTTACATATAAAATTATCACTTTTTTAATGCGGGTTTCCCAGGTGGCACTAGTAGTAAAGAACCCACTTGCCAATGCTGGAGATGCAAGAGATGCGGGTTCGATCCTTGGCTTGGGAAGATCACCTAGAGTAGGAAAAGGCAACCCACTCCAGATTCCATGTATAAGTGAGCGGAGGGCTATAATCCACAGGGTCACAAAGAGTCGGAGATGAGTGAAGCATATAATACACATACAGTCTATTTTATTCAGAACAGTTTCCATCTGCAGCAACATAACCTCCTTCCCCAGATTTCATTGCCTCTCAGAACATAAAATTAAACCTGGGCTATGAAGTCCAGTTCACCTCAGACTTCGAGAAGCCAATTGTTGAGAAATCCCCAATCAGGGACTTCTTGTTCTCTTTGTGACACCATCCAAGAGCCAGACTGAGTGTATGAATAGGATGCTGGGACAATGCTTTACTGCCTATTAGCTAGCAGTCATTTTGTTTACCACTTCAACATATTGTTATAGTGACACCATACTCTTCAATTAGAATTAGTTAACTATTTAGCAGAAAGAGAGTTACATGGATGAGTCCTATACCTAAGTCAATTTCTCTGAGAGTGAAACTAAGTAAAATCTACAGAGAACAAATGACATGTACCCTACTCAAAGGTGCAGTCTGAAATTGCAAAGACTTGGGGAACCTCCAGGTCCAATCAAGGTTGTAGTTTCAGAGGGGCAGATTTGCTACATGATTGATGCCAGCAAGAAGGAAAGAATATAATCATTTTACAAGTCTGAAGAAGGAATCATTAACAAGTGGATGGTTGGTTCTCATGGGATCTAGAAGTGGGAGGGAACAATTAAAGAGCCATAGGGCGTCACTAATTCTCCAGAGTCAGAGAGGTGATATTGACAAGATGATTTGGCAGGTTCATATACAATGGGATAGAGGCACTGGGTCATCCCAATTTATGCCATTAGCCATTAAGATAGTCACCTAACTCACCTTGCTCTGACTCTGTGCTCTAAGATATAATCTAATATTAATTACTTTCCCACATATACTTTGTTATGGGGAGAAAATTTGCTGACAAGTTGACATGAAGTGTTCTAACCTGCTTTGCAGTTAATTCTCATTATTAGTGAATAAATTGGTGTTTTACTTATACAACAGTTTCTGCGGTTTTAATAGCATCGATCCTCCAGACCTCCTAATCACCTCTGAGCACACTGGACACAAAATAAGATTCTCACCATGCAAACTCAGTATTCCCAGCATGAACTACAGTGAATTCATGGAAGATTGACTCCCCTGGGAGCCTTGCCTCAACAGTCTCCCTGTTTCTCTCTCTCATATGTCTACAACTCTAATAATATTTCTAATAACCTATGGTTTTCACTTCCTGCACTTGCTTCCTACTCAATACCCAGTACTATGTACCTTGCATAAGGAATTGCTTCTTATAATACCATATAGTTTAATCTAATCATCAGAATATACTGCCCTGGATGAAGACACAGCACATGACTGTAGACATGAACCCCTGGCACATGCCTTTAGAGAGAGAAGGGTGTATGATTGACCTAATTCTCACCACCTCCATTCTGTTCAGTTGGCAACATATTAGACCTATGTCATTGCCTTCACCACTCTCCATGATGGTTAAATCAAAGATCACCTATTTTGGGGACTTGAACATATTCACCCAGAACCATCTTGCCTATGACCATAATAGTCATTGCTGAAACAAAATAGAGAATTTCATGTATGCCAGCATCTTGGCAAAATCTAACACCTAATATGCTTTTGAGAGCTCTGAAAGCTCGTGTTACATCTGTAAACCCTTTTCCAAGGATGGCGAGGCTTTCTTACCTCACTGCTGCTGCTGCTGCTAAGTTGCTTCAGTCATGTCCGACACTGTGTGACCCCATAGACGGGGGCCCACTGTCTCTGGAATTCTCCAGGCAAGAACACTGGAGTGGGTTGCCATTTCCTTCTCCAATGCATGAAAGTGAAAAGCGAAAGTGAAGTCGCTCAGTCATGCCCGACTCTTACTGACCCCATGGACTGCAGCCTACCAGGCTCCTCCGTCCATGAGATTTTCCAGGCAAGAGTACTGGAGTGGGGTGCCATTGCCTTCTCTTCTTATCTCATTATGACTCCTCAATCCTCAGGTCTCACTTTTTCAGAAAATGGAAAAAACATTCAATGGACTATAGTGTCACGAATTTTCACTGTCACCTTTGTGTGAGTCACTGCTCACATTTTGCAAACAAAAGTACTAGAAGTGAGTTATACTTTAAAAGGTGTAGAATCAGTACAAATAACTTCGTATCTGGACCACACTTTACAGTCATTGATTACCTCTATAACTTTGAGTTTTCATGCACTAAATTATTGGTATTACTTCCTGGCATTGGCTTTAATTCTGCAGTCTGTTTGAACCTGCTTCTTGCTCACTGATTTCTAGTATATACCTCATATGGCACTGGTTCTCTTATATCTCCACCTCAGTGATAAGCCAACTGTGATTGCATTCTACCCATCCCATTTACTTTCACATGGAAAACCCTGTAGAATTGCACTTTTCCCTATGAGTAGAAGACATTCCTTTTGGCATAAAGTCTGGCTTTGTGTGCATCTAGAGAAAGGGAATTAGTAATTGGCTTATGTCAGACATTATGCTCAGTGCTATGTTAATGATACTCATTTAATTTCACATTACTAAAAAATAGAATATCGATTTCTGATATTTAAGAATTAAATTACATTACAGGGCAAGGTTTTATTATTCATTTTAAAGATAATGACATGAAAGTTCAGATCAGTTAACTTATCCACCCTCAGTTCAGTTCAGTCACTCAGTTGTGTCCAACTCTTTGCGGGGCCATGAATCGCAGCACGCCAGGCCTCCCTGTCCATCACCATCTCCCGGAGTTCACTCAAACTCACGTCCATCGAGTCTGTGATGCCATCCAGTCATCTCATCCTCTGTTGTCCCCTTTTCCTCATGCCTCCAATTCCTCCAAGCATCAGAGTCTTTTCCAATGAGTCAACTCTTTGCATGAGGTGGCCAAATTACTGGAGTTTCTGCTTTAGCATCATTCCTTCCAAAGAACACCCAGGACTGATCTCCTTTAGAATGGACTGGTTGGATCTCCTTGCAGTCCAAGGGACTCGCAAGAGTCTTCTCCAACATCACAGTTCAAAAGCATCAATTCTTCGGCACTCAGCTTTTTTCACAGTCCAACTCTCACATCCATACATAACCACAGGAAAAACCATAGCCTTGACTAGACAGACCTTTGTTGGCAAAGTAGTCTCTGCTTTTGAATATACTATCTAGATGGGTCATAACTTTCCCTCCAAGGAGTAAGCGTCTTTTAATTTCATGGCTGCAATCACCATCTGAAGTGATTTTGGAGCCCAAAAAAATAAAGTCTGACACTGTTTCCTCATCTATTTCCCATGAAGTGATGGGACCAGATGCCATGATCTTTGTTTTCTGAATGTTGAGCTTTAAGCCAACTTTTTCACTCTCCTCTTTCACTTTCATCAAGAAGCTTTTTAGTTCCTCTTCACTTTCTGCCACAAGGGTGGTGTCATCTGCATATCTGAGGTTATTGATATTTATCCTGGCCATCTTGATTCCAGCTTGTGCTTCTTCCCGCCCAGTGTTTCTCATGATGTACTCTGTATATAAGTTAAATAAGCAGGGTGACAGTATACAGCTTGACATACTTCTTTTCCTATTTGGAACCGGTCTGTTGTTCCATGTCCAGTTCTAACTGTTGCTTCCTGACCTGCATATAGGTTTCTCAAGAGGCAGGTCAGGTGGTCTGGTATTCCCATCTCTTTCAGAATTTTCCACAGTTTCTTGTGATCCACACAGTCAAAGGCTTTGGCATAGTCAATAAAGCAGAAATAGATGTTTTTTTCTGGAACTCTCTTGCTTTTTCCATGATCCAGCGGATGTTGGCAATTGGATCTCTGGTTCCTCTGCCTTTTCTAAAACCAGTTTGAACATCTGGAAGTTCACAGTTCACGTATTGCTGAAGCCTGGCTTGGAGAATTTTGAGCATTACTTTACTAGCAAGTGAGATAAGTGCAATTGTGTGGTAGTTTGAGCATTCTTTGGCATTTTCTTTCTTTGGGATTGGAATGAAAAGTGACCTTTTGCAGTCCTGTGGCCACTGCTGAGTTTTCCAAATTTGCCACACGAAGCTAGTAAGTGGCAGAGCTAGGATTTGAAACCAGTACCTTGCTAATGTCAGAACTTATCTCTCATAGAGGAGGGCAATTCTCTTAAGTCACACCCTTCATGACCAGACTAACTGACCCAATTACACCTCCCAAAGCCACTCAGTAGAGAAAGGCCATTCTAATAACTGGTATTCATATAGCGACTGGTTGAAATGCATGTTCTGGACTACAGTCTATAAAAGAAGAGCAAAGCAAATCAATGCTTTGCAGAACTTTGAGATTTCATTTGTGTTTCTAATAGTTGTAGAAAATTCCTTGAGAAATCTGGAAATACACTGTGTCTGTTTTATGTGATGGGATAGGTTCTTGTTTCTGGCTATCACAAAGCCTCTGTTTTTCTGTAGATTTTAATTCAAAACTAGTCTTTTTGAATAATAATGTTCAATAATGTTTATAGTGTTTTTACAATGCCAAGAGACAATAAGGACTTTGAAGTTTTCTGATGGTTGTTACCTGCCATTGTCATAGGAATACCAAAATTAAAATAAGAGTGATTACTTCTGACAGTAGTTTGCAGGGCATTTAAACTTGAATTATACCCCCACTATATTGACCTCAGGGAATTCTGTGTTATCTCTCTAAGAAGCATTTCTAGGAATATAGCCATTTTCTCTTTTATGTTAACCATGATGTTAGCAAGAACTGGAGTGGGTTGCCATTTTCTCCTCCAGGGGATAGTCCCAACCCAGGAATCTAACCCCCATCTCCTGAGTCTTCTACTGAGCCTTCCGGGAAAGATCCTGGAGAAGGAAATGGTAACTCACTCTATTATTCTTGCCTGGAAAATGCCATGGAGAGAGGAGCCTGGGGGGGCTACAGTCTATGGGGTTGCAAAAAGTCAGACACTAATAAGCACACACACATTAGAAAAAACTATCAAACATCATGTTCCCTTATTAACCCATGATAAGTCTGTCATGTATATATCCTTTATTAAATATGTTTTCATTCTTTAATACTTCATGGGGGCAATGGATACCATTAGCTTACAGTCTGCTATTAATTTCAGAATTCCCCTTATTCCATTAGCTTTATCTAGGTATCATTTAAAGGCATTCCCCTCCCCATTCAATTGTTCCAGGATATGAAAGAGTCTGTCTTGACGCTGATCATTTCATACATGATTTTAGAGGTTTCAAAATTGTCACTGAGTGCTCACAATGTGCTGAACAAAAGATTTGGGGGCATAATCCTTATAGTAATACTGTCAGTATTTGCATTTTAACAGGTGAAGACAAGTAAACTCATAAGGTTTAAGTAATTTGTCCAAAGATTGAAGCTATTACATCATGGAGCCAGGATTCATCTCCAGATCTAACAGAAAAGGACATCTACTTGAGCACTATGCTACCTCTCCCTCCCACACTGATGTCCCAGGGTGAAAAGTCTTAGTCTTTTATGCAGGCCATAAAATCTCTTCAACACACCCTTTCTAAACCTTCTCTATCTCCACTCTGTCTTCAGTGAAAAATTACCCACACTTACCCAGAATTCCTTGTGTGGACACAAAAATCTGAACAGCATTTTCTTTTTTGTTACTAGAGCTTTTAAAAATAATATCCAATAATTTTTTGGCCTTTTGGAGATTCATCAGTATCTTGAGGAAAGAGTACTTGTAGACCTTTCCCTGAAGGCTGCTATTCTCTTTCCTGAGATGTAATTCATGACACAAATCCCACTACCCTAAAAATGTAGTCAGAATGTTTAGTGAATAGGTATCCTTAACATTGGGCTTCCCAGGTGGCCCTAGAGATGAAAAGCACACACAACCCTGAAGCTCATCTTTCTTCCCTCTAGTAATATTTTCTTATAGTTTTTTTTTCTCCATTGACTTTACAGTACTACCAGGTATCAGTACTAACCACTTAGTACACACCAGGCATTGTGCTTTAGGTGGGTTTTTCTCTTTTAATTCTTACACCAACGCTCTTAGACATCTGTTATTTCTATCCCTACTAAGCAGATGAGGAAATTGAGGTTTAGAATAGTAAAGAAAATTATGCACAGAACTAGTAAGTAAAAGGCAAGTTTCAAATCTAGATACTTCTAACAGCAGAGACCAGACTCCAACACAGTACATTACTATGGATCTAAAGCCAGAGTCAACAATTGCCAGATGTGGGCCAAATCCAGCCTACTGCCTGTTTTTAATAATACAATTTTATTGGAACTCAGTCACACCCATTCATTTACATGTTGTCTTTGGATGCTTTCACACTGGGACATGCATAGCCCACAAAGCCAAAAGCATTATCTGTTCCTTTACAGAAAAATCTTTAACCCCTGATCGAAATATATTAAAATATTAAATCAGACCAGCTCATGGGGCATCTCATTGTTTTTATTTCTCATTTCAAATGGCCCATTTATCCCTATTATCTGTTTCTTGCCTCTAAAGTAGTCTCATCTACATGATGAAACAATAGGATTTTTGTAGAGGCTTAACACTGGATGTTTTCGGTATTCTGATTAAATTTCCTTGATGGTCCATTATCAAATGCATACTTTCTCCATGTGAAGTGAAAGTCACTCAGTTATGTCTAATTCTTTGAGACCCCATTGACTATATAGTCCATGGAATTCTCCAAGCCAGAACACTGGAGTGGGTAGCCTTTCCCTTCTCCAGATCTTCCTAACCCAGGGATCAAACCCAGGTCTTCTGCATTTCAGGCAGATTCTTTACCAGCTGAGCCACAAGGGAAGCCCACTTTCTGCATGAGACAACTCTAACAGATCATCCAGGTGTGGCTGAAGTGCACGTTTACTATTTGCCCCCCAAGCCACCAAGCATTATTGAATGTGGTGGCAGAGGATGATACGGTGAGATAGAAACAACAACTCAATGGACATGAATCTGAGCAAACTCTGGGAAATAGTGAAGGACAGAGGAGTCTGGCATGTTGTGGTCCATCGGATTACAAAGAGTCAGACACAATTTAGTGACCTGACAGCAATAGTATGCATTGTATTTTTGGCAATGGTCCCTAATTTTCATATGGAGATCCAACTTCTTTCCCAGAGCAGTCTACCTTTCTGGGTGGCAGTCCACCTCAAAGCCTGAGACGTAGGCCTAAACCAATAATCTGGTGGCATCTACGTGGCCATGGTGACTGTTCCAGGTATGGCTTTGTGTCTTAAATGTATCTAGAAAGAGTGAGTTTTATGGCCTTTCTTGGATATGTTAGAAAATTAGTCTTATTCTTCACCCCACCAGAATCAGATATAGGATAGAGCCATGATGATTGCTGATAACCCTTCTGACAAAGACAGGAGAGCCCATTTAAGAGTGGAGGCTTCTTGGGAAAGTATAATTTAGGGGTACAGAGGAAGAACTCAAGTCCTGATGATGATTTTTAAGTATAAATTATTTATTGAAATATAGTTGATTTACAATATTAATTTTAAGTGATATAATAATGACTCAATATTTTTATAGATTACACTTCACTTAAAGTTATTACAAAATAAGTTATTGGGTTAGCCAAAAGGTCCATTTGGGTTTTTCTATAATATCAAAACCCAAATGAACCCTATGGCCAACCTAATATATTTACCTCTGCTTTACGTTATATCCTTGTAGTTTATTTATTTTATACATAGTAGTTGGCACTTCTTAATCCTATAATCCTGTCTCACTCCTCCACCTTTCCCACTCCCCGCTTCTAACCACTAGTTTGTTCTCTATATACCTGAGTCTGTTTCTGTTTTGTTATATTAGTTTATTTATTTTATTTTATAGATTCTACATATAAGTGATTTTTTAGATTCTACATATACCGTTTGTCTTTGTCTGACTTATTTAACTAAGCATAATACCATCCAGGTCTAACCATGTTGTTACAAATGGCAAAAAAATTCATTTTATGGCTGACTAATATTCCATTATAGATGATACCACATGGCCACCTCATGCAAAGAGTTGACTTATTGGAAAAGACTCTGATGTTGGGAGGGATTGGGGGCAGGAGAAGGGGATGACAGAGGATGAGATGGCTGGATGGCATCACCGACTCGATGGATGTGAGTTTGAGTGAACTCCAGGAGTTGGTGATGGACAGGGAGGCCTGGCATGCTGCAATTCATGGGGTCACAAAGAGTTGGACAGGACTGAGTGACTAAACTGAACTGAACTGAACAGCTTTATCCATTCACCTTTTGATGGGCACGTGGATTGTTTCTATATCTTGGCTATTGTAAATAGTGCTGCTATGAATATTTGGGTGCATATACATGATGATAGCATTTGAATCACTAAATCCACTTATCATTGAAGATGTTTAGCCTAAAATCCTTTTACAGAAGCAGAAATAATTCTGATACAATGATTTTCCCTGCTATAACTATACTATTTTTAGCTCAATCTCTTATATCATTTTGAGGAGTCAATGCCCAGTAACAGAACAACAACAACAAAAACTTTCTACATTGCAGTGCTGGTATTGGACAAAGACCAAACTTATATACTCTGACCCAAGTTTAACCCTCTGATATAGAAAGTCCCAGCATTTCTGCTAGCAGAAGCTTTATAGAATCATCCGGATTCATTAATTTTGTTTGGGCTACTGGGCAGAAACAGAATAATCCTGTGTAAACCCATCACTTTCCAAAACTTCTACCCCAAAGTTCAGCCATTACTTAAATGTGAGATGGTTCGTTAACATTTAGGGGACAGGTCGTGGCTTAGGACTTCTCTTCCCATCATTAATGGAGAAGGCAATGGCATCCCACTCCAGTGCTCTTGCCTGGAAGATCCCATGGACGGAGGAGCCTGGTATCCTGCAGTCCATGGGGTAGCAAAGAGTCGGACGTGACTGAGCAACTTCACTTTCCCTTTTCACTTTCGTGCATTGGAGAAGGAAATGGCTACTTGCATCTTTGGCAAGTATAAAGCAAGACAGGGAAGTATAGTGGGTTAAGAATGAGGAACTCTGCCTGGGTACAAATACTGGACCCTTCCTCTCACTAACTAAATGAACTTTCTCAGTTTCCTTAACCTCTCTGTGCCTCACTTTCCTACTTTGTATAGATTATCAGGGTTTCCGTGGTGACTCAGACAGTAAAGAATCTGCCTGCAATGCACAAGACTCAAGTTCAATCCCTGGGTCAGGAAGATCTGCAGGAGAAGGGAATGGCAATCCACTCCAGTATTCTTGCCTTGAGAATCCCATGGACAGAGGAACCTGGCAGGTTACAATCAATAGGATCACAGCAAGTCGGGCACAACTGAGCAACTAACAAACACATAGGATTATGAATCTAAATTAATATTTATAAAAAACATAACATAGCACCTGGTACACAATAACCCCAATGGAAGTATTTGTTACAATAATGAATAAATACCATACAAGTGCTACTAACATTTGACATATATGCAGAGGATTTGTCAAAAAATACATGGTCCCAAACCAATAGGATACATGATGGAAAAACAGCACAGATATCTCTGGATGAGAAAGATGTTTAATTCTGATGCATAGGTTAGGATAGTCTATCCTATCCTACTAGCAATCCCATATCATGAATTCTTGTTTTAATCCATTGGAACAATTTCAGATGTAGTGTTGGTTGAAAGCTATATATGCACAGAAGTCAGTATGAACTCAACATATAGTCTTTGCCTTTCCCAACTAAGGAAGCATTTATACATCTCTCCCTTTATTTCATCCTCAAAATGATACAAGTCAATTTCACAGCTATGTTAAAGGTTGTTGTTGAATTACGACTCCGGGATTCTTGGCCCCAGGAGGAGAAGAATTCAATCCGGGGCCAGAGACGAGGCTTGATCGCTCAGAGCTTTTGTGTAATCAAGTTTTATTAAAGTATAAAGGAGATAGAGAAAACTTCTGACATAGGCATCAGAAGAAGGTAGAAAAAGTACCCGCTTGTTAGTGTTAGCAATGGAGTTATATACTCTCCAGTAAATCCAAAGAATGTCTGGAGGTTGTAAAGACCTCACCAGACCTACTCCCATAATTTACATTTTAAGATAACAGAATTAGCCAGAAGGTTTAATCCAGAGACTGTCCTCAGGCATAATACATTGTTATATAATCCTAAGGAATGTAGAGAAGGAAAAAAGTTTGTCCTTTCTTCCTATTTGAGAATTCCAGACCCCTCTCTCCTTGGGGACCCCTAGACTTATCAACCTGCCTAGGAAATGACTCTCTCATTCCCCCCCTTTCTTTTAGGAGAATTATGTTGCCTAGGGAAAAGGGGCATCGTTCTGGTTCCATAACTGCTTCCGAGCTGAGAAGGGGGGTTGTCCCTAAATTGGCGAGGCAATATATTCTCCTAATCCTCATATTGAGGATATCTGATCCAGGGGCCCCAAACAGTAGTTGGAGGAAGATGCAGCAGTAGCAGGAGTTTGAGCAACGATTTGTAACTTAAAAGCTTTGATGCGGCTAGAAATAAATCCAGTTATACCATTACAGATGTAAGGCAACATAGTCATTAAAACAAGTTAAAATCAAAATTAAAAGACACATTAAGTCCATAGTTAAAGTGCAACGTATTGCACCAGTCCATTTTAGGGTTGGTAGATGTCATCAGATGAAGAAGAGGCATCACATGTGATTGTTGTCGAAGGTATCCACAGACTTGGAGAAAGTCCTTTCCTTGAAGTGGAGATGTCCACCACGGGAAGCCTTCCACTGATGAAGAGAATCTTTATAACCTCCTTAGCCTGTTCACTATGACAGAGAAAAGCCTCAATCCATCCAGTAAAAGTATCTACCCAAACTTGTAAGCAAGAATATCCATTAGCTTTTGGCATATGAGTAAAATCAATTTCCCAGTCCTCTCCAGGATACTTCCCACTTCATTGTAACCCAGATTTTGCTTCCAAATCCTGTTCAGCAGTCACCATGGCATAACCTGATTTACGCTTTCCATCCTGAACAAAAGAAATGCCATCTGTAAATATTTCCAGGTCAGGATTGTCTAATGGGGTATCCATTAGATCTTCCCGAGCTGCATAGTTTAAAGTTAGGAATTGAGAACAATCGTGATCAGGTGTTTCATTTTCCTTCTCAGGAAGGAAAGTGGCAGGATTTAAATTTCCACAAACTTTAAGCTTAGTTACTGGTCCTTCTAACAACAATGACTGATATTTAAGAAGCCTACTGTCTGTCATCCAAGTATTAACCTTAGAATTTAAGATTCCACTCACATCATGAGAAGTCAGTACAGTAAAATTTCATCCATTAATTATTTTTAAAGCTTCAGGTGCTAATAAAGCCACTACCCCAATTACTCTTAGGCAGTGGGGCCACCCACATGAAATTACATCTAATTCTCTGCTTAGATAAGCGATAGGTTGCTGGTGAGGCCTTCAGTGTTGTGTCAAAACTCCCAAGGCCATACCTTTCCTTTCAGTGACAAATTAAATTCTGACCCTGTGGGCAAGCTCAGAGCTGGAGCTTGCAGGAGAGCAGTTTGAAGAACCTTAAGAGCCTTTTGAGTTTCTGGTGACCAAACCAGTTTGTCAGTTTGGGCCTGCTAAGTTTTAGCTATAAGTTTATATAAAGGCCGTGCAAGTTCCCCATAACCTGGAATCCAAATGACAGTAACCTGTGATTCCCAAAAATCCTCTCAATTGTCTTAAAGTCATAGGTAGGGGATGATTTAGTATAGGCTTAATTCTCTCAGGGCCTATGGCCCTAGTCCCTTCTGATATGATTAGGCCCAGATATCTAACTGATTGTTGACAAAGCTGAGCCTTTTTTCTTGATGCCTTGTAACCACAGCCTGCCAGAAAGTTTAAGAAATCTTCTGAGGCTTGCAAACAAGCTTCCTCTGTCTCAGCACAGAGCAAAATATCATCTACATATTGTAACACCACTGCTTCAGAGCTAATAAAGTTTTGTAGATCCTGTGACAAACTTTGTCCAAATATGTGAGGACTGTCATGAAATCCCTGGGGCAAAACTGTCCAGGTTAACTGAGAAGCTGGCTTCATAGGGTCTTCAAAGGCAAATAGAAATTGACTTTCCTCCGCCAAAGGCACTGAATAGAAGGCATCTTTTAAATCAATTACTGAGAAATATTTGGCTTGTTCAGGAATTTCAGACAATAGAGTATAAGGATTAGGCACCACGGTGTGTAAAGGAACTACAGCCTCATTTATTATATGTAAATCTTGAACTAGTCTCCATTTACCATTTGATTTTTTTAATACCCAAAATAGGAGTGTTGCAAGGGCTGTTACAGGGAGTTAATAGTCCCTGTTCCTTTAAATTTTCAATGATAGGTTTTAACCCTTTCTTAACCTCAGGTTTCAGTGGATACTGCTTCTTATGTGGAAATAAGTGTGGGTCTTTGAGCTTGACAACTACAGGAATAGCATTTTGTGCTCAACCCACAGATTTTCCATCAGCCCATACTCCAGGATTTACATTTTGTTCAACTAAAGGGAGAGAAAGGGAGGGCTCCATATTCATGAAAACAGAGGCATGGACCTTGCTCAGTATATCCCTCCCCAAAAGGGAAGAGGGAGATTCTGGCATGATCAGAAACTCGTGTGAAAATAGCACAGAATCCCAGTTGCAAGATAAAGAATAACTGAAATAATATCTTTTGGCTCATCCAGACAGTCTCATTACAGAAGCAGATAGGGAAGAAAGTGGGCCAGGGGCTTCAGTAAGCACAGAGTAAGTTGCCCCAGTATCTAAAAGGAAATTGACACATTGGCCCCCCACAATTAATACCTGGGGTTCCTCAGGTGTAATTAGGATGGGAGCTTGTGTGGGGACCCCCGGGCACCTTCAGTCCTGATTGCCTTGAGAGTCTGACCCCGGAGACCTATGCCTCTGAGGGGAGTCTCTCTTCCAGTGTGGTCCTTTGCTGACCTGGGCGGCTTAGATGCCTGAGGGCAATCCCGCTTGAGGTGCCCCTCCTTTCCACAGCAATAGCAAGCCCATCCGGTTTCACCTGGGTCCCTCTGGGCATTTTTCTCCGGCTGTTTAAGAACGTTTTTCATAGCCAACGTGAAGGCTTCCGCCTTTCCCTTTGTCTTTCTTTGCCTTTCTTTCTTTTCCTCATATTCCCTACCGTAATAGACCATCTGAGCCAGTTGTAACAGAGTATCTAAAGACTGATTTGGTCCATACGCCCGTTTTTGTAGCTTATGGCAGATATCTGGAGCCGACTGAGTGATAAATCTCTTTTAAGATCACTTTTCCTTCTTCACTTTCGGGATCAATCTCAGTGAATCTGCAAAGAGCTTCTCTTAGTCTATCTAGGAATTTACCAGGAGCTTCCTTCTCCTCCTGTTCTATGTCTGCCAATTTGCTATAGTTTAAAGGCTTAGAACGTGCCTGCCTGAGTCCTTCAAGAATACATCTGACAAAATGACTCTGATCCCATCTTCCTTTAGCTGAGTTGTAGTCCCAGTCTGGTTCTATAGTTGGGACCACCTCATTCCCAGTGGGGAGGGCCGCTATCTCGTCCTCCCTCTTCCCTATTGATTCATTACCAAGCCATTCATCTCCATAAGCAACCACTTTTCCCAAAACTCAAGTCTTTGAGTCAGGAGTCAGCGTTTGTCCCAAGATATACATCACATCCTTCCAAGTAAGGTCATAAAGCAGAGTAACACCTTTAAAAGCTCTAATATATATTTCTGGGTCCTCTAAATAGTCTCCAAGATCCTTCTTGATTCTTTGTATTTCTTGAGAAGAAAAAGGCTTATTAACTCTCATAGACTATTTCTCCCGGTGGGTGTTTCATGAAGAGGCAACAGCTTGTGTGGCTGTTCCTCAGTCCCTCTGGCTGTTCTGAGCATATTATCCCAGGGGTAGACTGGAGAAACCTGCTTTTCTTTTTCTCTGTCTCCTGTCCTTCATCTCATCTCTAACTTCGATGGTCTGAGTTTCTACTGAAACCAGAGTAGTCTGAGGTCGTACTGAGACAGGAGTTGTTTGGATCTCCACGTGGGAAGTTTGAATCTCAGTTTGGGTTTCCACTGAGACCAAAGTAGTTTGAATCTCAGTTTGGGTTTCCACTGAGACCAAAGCAGCCATTCTGAGGGGGGTTCTCTGGCTTTCAGTTAGTTCAGCTTGGAGCCCCAAGTACGGGGGCAAAGTCAGAGGACAGGAGGGAGCTGAAGGTTTCACACTCAAATCTATACCCTTAGGACATAAGTCTGGCATATTTCACAGAGAGAAAAAGGGCAACACATATGCTACTTCTACCCATTTCCCTTGTTCCTTACAGAACCGGTCTAATTGTAAAACAGTATTATACTTAAGAGACCCTCCAACCGGCCACCATTCGCCATCCTCCAATGGATACCGTGGCCATCCAGTATCGCATAGGAAGACCAGGTGTGTCTTTTTTAAGCCCTGGGGGATCAAATCTATCCCAGTTTTTCAGGATACAGTTCAAAGGAGTGAGGCTGGAATTGTTAGCTCCCATCTGTAAGAGAGAAAATAAGCGACCAGGGCCATTTTTCTACTGGAGGCATCCCTCCCTGCTCTAGATGGGGGTGTAGACAGACTTTACACCAAAAGCTTTTCCTTCCTGGTCGGACTTAGTCTGTCCCTTACCGACACAGGTGCCGTCTCGACCCTCCCGGTTCTACCACCAAGATGGGGTGGGGATGTACCAGGGGTAGACCTGATAGCATCTCTACCTGATGTCCAGCTCTTCACCTTTAACCTTGCTTGCCTCTGATGCCACCCGGGGTGCAATCAGAGTAACCTCCTGGAATGCCTCCCAAGCTGAGACCACTGGGGGAAACGTTCATCACCTGAGTGCCTGTGCACGACCCTGAGTATATTCCTGACCACAATAAGACCGATACGAACATAAAGCTGGGATGTTCTTTTCAAGCATCACCACACCAGTATGAGAGCCTCCTCTGGTCCACTAAGAGCCAGCATTACCAAAGGAAAAAACCCATTGCAGTCCCAATCTGAGTAACCTTTAACCTCCGAGATGTTCTTGGGGCTAAAGCTCCATCTAGCTTCCAAACTTTCGATTCCTAGTGAGGCTAGGCACTTTCTTGACTACCAATCCAAGTTTGCCACAGTACACAGTAAGAGTATAGATCACAAGTCCCTTGAAAGTCTATGATCCGATAGATTAGGTTAGTACTTCTAATTCCCAAGGAGTTATGAAATGGTCAAAGAGACCAAAAGGTTTGACCAAGAAAGGAGAGTTCGGTCCACATGCTTTGCCCATTTCTGGTTGGTTCCCAAAAGAGACATTGGGTGCCTCTTGGCCTTGGCAGGTCGGTAGAAACCCCCAACAGGTTTCTGCCATAAGCTGTATGAGATCACCGTGGAACCACAGAGCAGGGCTCCTCACTTGCTTCGTGCAGGGCATGTCATTCATTCACACAAGCACACCGTAGAGTTAGTAAAGCACAGCTGAAAATGTGTTCACTAAGAGAACAAAGAACTAGAGCTCCAAGCATCCTTACCTTGTCCTGAAGGATCCCAGATGAGCCCCCAAGATGAAAGGTTGTTGTTGAATTACGACGCCGGGATTCTTGGCTCCGGGAGGAGAAGAAATCAATCTGGGGCCAGAGAGGAGGCTTGATCGCTCAGAGCTTTTGTGTAATAAAGTTTTATTAAAGTATAAAGGAGATAGAGAAAGCTTCTGACATAGGCATCAGAAGGGGGTAGAAAGAGTACCCGCTTGTTAGTGTTAGCAATGGAGTTATATACTATCCAGTAAATCCAAAGAATGTCTGGAGGTTGTAAAGACCTCACCAGACCTACTCCCATAATTTACATTTTAAGATAACAGAATTAGCCAGAAGGTTTAATCCAGAGTCTGTCCTCAGGCATAATACATAATACATTGTTGTTATATAATCCTTGTAAAGAGCAGGTCTACTCCCATAATTTACAGAATTAGCCAGAAGGTTTAATCCAGAGACTGTCCTCAGACATAATACATTGTTTTTATATAATCCTAAGGAATGTAGAGATGGAAAAAAGTTTGTCCTTTCTTCCTTCTTGAGAATTCCAGACCCCTCTCTCCTTGGGGACCCCTAGACTTCTTATCAACCTACCTAGGCAATGACTCTCTCATTAGCTTTTGTTTCATTTTAATAACCTAGGAAAAACTAGGTTCAGATTCTCAAATTTCTTCTCCTATCTCCCACATTCCCTAAACTCCCTCTATGTGCTCAGTCATGTCTGACTCTTTGCAACCCCATGGACTGTAGGCCACCAAGTCCCTCTGTCCGTGGGATTCTCCAGGCAAGAATACTAGAAGTGGGTTGCCATTTCCTCATCAAGGGGATCTTCCAGACACAGGGATCCAGCATGGGTCTCCTGTGTCTCTTGCACTGCAGGGGAATTTTTAACCACTGAGCCACCAGGAAAGACCCTGTGTAGTTAGAGGAGACTGTTTTGAGGAGGCTGAATTTAAGCTGAACATGGTAATAGGGCTTTTAGGTGAGGGGAGAGAGAGATTAAAAGCAGGACTGGGAATGACTCTACTTTGTAAGAACACTGTGAGGATTATAAGGTCTAGGAGAGAGGTAACAAATACATGTTCAGCCTGGGACAGTTATGCCTCCAGTGCCCATGGTAGACATTGACAGTCTTTACAACATTCTACAAGCAAGGCCAGTCACAGGCCCAGAATTCTCTTACATACAGCTTCAGGCAGCCAGTACAATCACAGTATGTAGTTGGCATAAATTAGGTACTCAAGAAATCATAACTGCTAATACCCCCAGGAACCCACAAAATCTTACGTACAGTGGAAGAAATGCAGAACTTGTCTTTATTATTCTTACCAAATAGAATGAAAGTCTCTGCATTTACAGTGTGTCAGAGGCCTGCCATGTCTTTAGTACTTGAAGGTCTGACGTGACACTGAGACCCAATCCTGCTACAAAGATTATCTGCCATATGTTGTAACATCTCTTATGAGCTATAAGTAGGAGCTTGACCATTAGGAGTTGAGAAACCCCCAGAACATGGCTACTTTCCCTAATTTTTTCATTTACCACACAAAGAAATGTTGGAATCCCACAGGTCCTGAATCAAATTGCCAAGTATAATCAAGAAGCAATAGTCTGTCTTTGGGGTTTCTTCTTGACTCCATGTAATGCTCTATGTTCAACCCTAGTGATATGATGTCTGCCTAATGGCAGATCACCTTGCCTTCTATCCAGCATCCAGATCCTAGCCTTCCTACAAAAACTCTCCCATTGCTTCTAGGCTTTCTTCTTTGTTGGACGGAGAGAAAAGAACAGTGCAAGTGGGTCATGTATTGAGGGAACCATGTTATTGAATGTGTATTGCAGGAACAAGATGTTTGAACATTAAGATGTCTGAAAGTTACATAGAAAAATACGTAGTTGAGATATGTAAAAGAAGAAAGGTATGACAGTAACTTCTTACTTTGGTATTATGTGATAAGGGTGGAGTCTCACCATTGGAATTGTTCAGCTGCATTGGAACAACCTGGAGGCAATTCACTCATTTTATGTTGCTACTCAGAGCACCTATCTATTGTTTCATTGATACTCACAACACTGCTTTGACAAAGACAATATGGTCATCCTCAGTAGATATAAGAAGAAATTGAGAAGCAAAGAAGTTCTTCTATCAGATCATCCAACTGAAGATATAGGTAAGTTTCTAGCTCTCCATCTTACACTATTTCCTTCTTACAATATTATCTTCCATAGGTCTCAGCAGGAGATGCCATTAAATAAAACATAGGGAATCAAAATTGCATTCAGTGACACACACTTTTTGCCTACTGATGGCTAATTTATTTATTTTTATTGTTAAATTTTTGTTATTTTTATTTTTTATATTAATTAATTAATTTTTTTTAAACTTTACAATATTGTGTTGGTTTTGCCATACATTCACATGAATCTGCCATGGATGTACATGTGTTCCCCATCCTGAAGACCCCTCCCACCTCCTTCCCCATCCCATCCCTCTGGGTCATCCCAGTTCACCATCCCCGAGCACCCTGTATCATGGATCAAACCTGGACTGGTGATTCGTTTCACATATGATAATTTACATGTTTCAATGCCATTCTCCCAAATCATCCCGCCCTTGCCCTCTCCCACAGAGTCCAAAAGACTGTTCTATACATCTGTGTCTCTTTTGTTGTCTCACAAACAGGGTTATTGTTACCATCTTTCTAAATTCCATATATATGCGTTCAGTTCAGTTCAGTTGAGTTGCTCAGTCATGTCCGACTCTTTGCGACCCCATGAATTGCTACACACCAGGCCTCCCTGTCCATCACCAACTCCCGGAGTTCACGCAGACTCACATCCATCAACTCACATCCATCAGCCATCCAGCCATCTCAGTATACTGTAATGGCGTCTTTTCTTTCTGCCTTACTTCACTCTGTATAATAAGCTCCAGTTTCATCCAACTCATTAGAACTGATTCAAATGTATTCTTTTTAATGGCTGAGTAATACTCCATTGTGTATATGTACCACTGCTTTCTTATCCATCCGTCTGCTAATGGACATCTAGGTGGCTTCCATGTCCTGGCTATTATAAACAGTGCTGCGATGAACAATGGGGTACATGTGTCTCTTTCAATTCTGGTTTCCTTGGTGTGTATGCCCAGCAATGGGATTGCTGGGTCATATGGCAATTCTATTTCCAGATTTAAGGAATCTGCACACTGTTCTCCATAGTGGTGGTACAAGATTGCAATCCCACCAACAGTGTAAGAGGGTTCCCTTTTCTCCACACAGTCTCCAGCATTTATTGCTTGTAGACTTTTGGATCGCAGCCATTCTGACTGGCATGAAATGGTACCTCATTGTGGTTTTGATTTGCATTTCCCTGATAATGAGCGATGTTGAGCATCTTTTCATGTGTTTGTTAGCCATCTGTATGTCTTCTTTGGATAAAAGTCTATTTAGTTCTTTGGCCCATTTTTTTATTGGGTCATTTATTTTTCTGGAACTGAGCTGCATGAGTTGCTTGTATATTTTTGAGATTAGTTGTTTGTCAGTTGCTTCATTTGCTATTATTTTCTTCCATTCTGAAGGCTGTCTTTTCACCTTGCTTATAGTTTCCTTTGTTGTGCAGAAGCTTTTAAGTTTAATTAGGTCCCATTTATTCTTGCTTTTATTTTCAGTATTCTGGGAGGTGGGTCATAGAGGATCCTGCTGTGGTTTATGTCGGAGAGTGTTTTGCCTATGTTTTCCTCTAGGAAGTTTATAGTCTCTGGTCTTACATTTAGATCTTTAATCCATTTTGAGTTTACTTTTGTGTATGGTGTTAGAAAATGATCTAGTTTCATTCTTTTTACAAGTGGTTGACCAGTTTTCCCAGCACCACTTGTTAAGGAGATTGTCTTTTCTTCATTGTATGTTCTTGCCTCCTTTGTCGAAGATAAGGTATCCATAGTTGCACGGATTTATCTCTGGGCTTTCTATTTTGTTCCATTGATCTATATTTCTGTCTCTGTGCCAGTACCATACTATCTTGATGACTGTGGCTTTGTAGTGGAGCCTGAAGTCAGGCAGGTTGATTTCTTCCAGTTCCATTCTTCTTTCTCAAGATTGTTTTGGCTATTCAAGGTTTTTTTGTATTTCCATACAAATTGTGAAATTATTTGTTCTAGTTCTCTGAAAAATACCATGGGTAGCTTGATAGGGATTGCGCTGAATCTATAGATTGCTTTGAGTAGTATGCTCATGTTCACTATATTGATTCTTCTGATCCATGAACATGGTATATTTCTCCATCTATTTGTGTCATCTTTGATTACTTTCACCAGCGTTTTATAGTTTTCTATATTTAGGTTTTTGTTTCTTTAGGTAGATATATTCCTAAGTATTTTATTCTTTTCATTGCAATGGTGAATGGAATTGTTTCCTTAATTTCTCTTTCTGTTTTCTCATTGTTAGTGTATAGGAATGCAAGGGATTTCTGTGTTGATTTTATATCCTGCAACTTTACTATATTCATTGATTAGCTCTAGTAATTTTCTGGTGGTGTCTTTAGGGTCTTCTATGTAGAGTATCATGTCATCTGCAAACAGTGAGAATTTTACTTCTTCTTTTCCAATTTGGATTCCTTTTATTTCTTTTTCTGCTCTGATTGTTGTGGCCAAAACTTCCAAAACTATGTTGAATAGTCTTGGTGAGAGTGGGCACCCTTGTCTTGTTCCTGACTTTAGGGGAAAAGCTTTCAGTTTTTCACCATTGAGGATAATGTTTGCTGAGGGTCTGTCATATATAGCTTTTATTATGTTGAGGTATGTTCCTTCTATTCCTGCTTTCTGGAGGATATTTATCACAAATGAATGTGGAATTTTGTTAAAGGCTTTCTCTGCATCTATTGAGATAATCATATGGTTTTTATTTTTCAATTTGTTAATGTGGTGTATTATATCAATTGATTTATGGATATTGAAGAATCCTTGTATACCTGGGATAAAGCCCACTTGGTCATGATGTATGATCTTTTAAATGTGTTGTTGGATTCTGTTTGCTAGAATTTTGTTAAGGACTTTTGCATCTATGTTCATCAGTGATATTGGCCTGTAGTTTTCTTTTTTGTGTGTGGCATCTTTGTCATGTTTTGGTATTAGGGTGATGGTGGCCTCATAGAATGACTTTGGAAGTTTATATTCCTCTGCAGTTTCCTGGAAGAGTTTGAGTAGGATACATGTTAGCTCTTCTCTAAATTTTTGGTAGAATTCAGTTGTGAAGCCATCTGGTCCTGGGCTTTAATTGCTGGAAGATTTCTGATTACAGTTTCAATTTCTGTGCTTGTGATGGGTCTGTGAAGATTTTCTGTTTCTTCCTGGTTCAGTTTTGGAAAGTTGTACTTTTGTAAGAATTTGTCCATTTCTTCCAAGTTGTCCATTTTATTGGCATATAGTTGCTGATAATAGTCTCTTATGATCCTTTGTATTTCTGTGTTGTCTTTTCTAATCTCTCCATTTTCATTTCTAATTTTGTTGATTTGATTCTTCTCCCTTTGTTTCTTGATGAGTCTGGCTAATGGTTTGTCAATTTTATTTATGCTTTCAAAGAACCAGCTTTTGGATTTGTTGATTTTTGCTATGGTCTCTTTTGTTTCTTTTGCATTTATTTCTGCCCTCATTTTTAAGATTTCTTTCCTTCTACTAACCTTGGGGTTCTTCATTTCTTCCTTTTCTAGTTGCTTTAGATGTGGACTTAGGTTATTTGACTTTTTTTTCTGTTTCTTGAGGTATGCCTGTATTGCTATGAACCTTCCCCTTAGCACTGCTTTTACAGTGTCCCACAGGTTTTGGGTTGTTGTGTTTTCATTTTCATTCATTTCTATGCATATTTTGATTTCTTTTTTGATTTCTTCTGTGACTTGTTCATTATTCAGCAGCGTGTTGTTCAGTCTCCATATTTTGGAATTTTAGTAGTTTTTCTCCTGAAATTGACATCTAATCTTATGCATTGTGGTCAGAAAAGATGCTTGGAATAATTTCAATTTTCTTGAATTATAAAGGCTAGATATATGGCCCAGGATGTAATCTATCCTGGAATAGGCTCCATGTGCACTTGAGGAAAAGGTGAAATTCATTGTTTTGTGGAGAAATGTTCCATAGATATCAATTAGGTCTAAGTGGTCTACTGTATCATTTAAAGTTTGTGTTTCCTTGTTAATTTTCTATTTAGTTGATCTATCCATAGGTGTGAGTGAGGTATTAAAGTCTCCCACTATCTTTTGCCTCCGTTATTCTACTGTTGGTTCCCTCCAGAGTGTATTTGATCTCATTTATTGCATTATTCATTATATATTGACTCTTTTTTTTTTCTTCTAGGTCATTGTTAAACCTTTCTTGCATCTTCTCAGTCCTTTTCTCCAGGCTATTTATCTGTAACTCCATTTTGTTTTCAAGATTTTGGATCATTTTCTCTATCATTATTCTGAATTCTTTATCAGGTAGATTCTCTATCTCTTCCTCTTTTGTTTGATTTGGTGGCTATTTATCCTGTTCCTTTACCTGCTGGGTATTTCTCTGTTTTTTCATCTTGTTTCTATTGCTGTGTTTGGGTGGCCTTTCTGTATTCTGGCAGTTGGTTGTTCCTCTTTATTGTGGAAGTTCCTCACTGTGGGTAGGGTTGGATGGGTGGCTTGTCAAGGTTTCCTTGTTAGGGAAGCTTGTGTCAGTGTTCTGGTGGGTGGAGCTGGGTTCTTCCCTCTGGAGTGCAATGAAGTGTCAGGTAATTAGCTTTGCAATGTCACTGGGTTTTCTGTTACTTTGGGCAGCCTATATATTGAAGCTCAGGGCTGTGTTCCTGTGTTGCTGGAGAATTCACGTGGTATGTCTTGCTCTGGAACTTGTTGGCCCTTGGGTGATTCTTGGCTTCAGTTAGGCATTGAAGCATTTGATGAGCTCCTGTTGATTAATGTTCCCTGGGGTCAGGAGTTCTCTGGTGTTCTCAGGATTTGGACTTAAGCCTCCTGCTTCTGGTTTTCAGTCTTATTTTTACAGTAGCCTCAAGACTTCTCCATCCCTATAGCACCTATGACAAAACATCTAGGTTAATGATGAAAGTTTTCTCCACAGTGAGGGACACCTGGAGAGGTACACAGAGTTACATGGAGAAGAGAAGAAGGAGGAGGGAGATAGAGGTGACCAGGAGGAGAAGAGGGGGAATCAAAGGGGAGAGAGCAAGCTAGCCATTAATAACTTCCCTATGTGCTCTCCACAGTCTTGATCCCTCAGAGAGATTCACGGAGTTACACAGAGAAGATAAGAAGGCTAGAAGGAGTCAGAGGTGGCCAGGAGGATAAAAAGGGGAATCAAAAGGAGAGAGACAGATCCAGCCAGTAATTAGTTCCCTAAGTGTTCTCCACAGCCCAGAACACACAAGAGATTCACCGAGTTGTGTAGAGAAGAAAATGGGGAGGAGGGAGATAGAGGCAATCTGTTGGAGAAACAGGAGAGTCAAAAGGGGGAGAGAGCAATCAGGCCAGTAATCTTGCTCCCAAATAAAAATGGGTACTGAAGATTGGATTCTTAAAGGTACAAAGTTGATAACAAATACCAAAAAGCAAAGATTAAAAGTCTAGAGTAACATAGAAAACCCTAAAGACTCCATGAGAAATTACTAGAGTTAATCAATGAATATAGTAAAGTTGCAGGATATAAAATCAACACACAGAAATCCTTTGCATTTCTATACACTAATAATGAGAAAATAGAAAGAGAAATTAAGGAAACAATTCCATTCACCATTGCAATGAAAAGAATAAAATACTTAGGAATTTATCTACCTAAAGAAACTAAAGACCTATATATAGAAAACTATAAAACACTGGTGAAAGAAATCAAACAGGACAATTATAGATGGAGAAATATACCATGTTCATGGCTCAGAAGAATCAATATAGTGAAAATGAGTATACTACCCAAAGCAATCTATAGATTCAATGCAATCTATAGATTCAATGCAATCCCTGTCAAGCTACCAATGGTATTTTTCACAGAGCTAGAACAAATGATTTCACAATTTGTATGGAAATACAAAAAACCTCAAATAGCCAAAGCAATCTTAAGAAAGAAGAACCGAACTGGAGGAATCAACCTGCCTGACTTCAAGCTCTACTACAAAGCCACAGTCATCAAGACAGTAAGGTACTGGTACAAAGACAGAAATATACATCAATGGAACAAAATAGAAAGCCAAGAGATAAATCCACACACCTATGGACACCTTATCTTTGAAAAAGGAGG
The DNA here is from genome assembly GCF_014754425.2 of Oryx dammah. Classification (NCBI taxonomy): domain Eukaryota; kingdom Metazoa; phylum Chordata; class Mammalia; order Artiodactyla; family Bovidae; genus Oryx; species Oryx dammah. The sequence continues at coordinate 18,391,742 of NW_024070207.1, forward strand.
CAAGAATATACAATGGATTAAAGACAATGTCTTTAACAAGTGGTGCTGGGAAAACTGGTCAACTGCTTGTAAAAGAATGAAACTAGAACACTTTCTAACACCATACACAAAAGTAAACTCAAAATGGATTAAAGATCTAAATGTAAGACCAGAAACTAGAAAACTCCTAGAGAAGAACATAGGCAAAACAATCTCCAACATACATCACAGCAGGATCCTCTATGATCCACCTCCCAGAATACTGAAAATAAAAGCAAAAATAAACAAATGGGACCTGATTAAACTTAAAAGCTTCTGCACAACAAAGGAAACTATAAGCAAGGTGAAAAGACAGCCTTCAGAATGGGAGAAAATAATAGCAAATGAAGCAACTGACAAACAACTAATCTCAAAAATATACAAGCAACTCATGCAGCTCAGTTCCAGAAAAATAAATGACCCAATAAAAAAATGGGCCAAAGAACTAAATAGACATTTCTCCAAAGAAGACACACAGATGGCTAACAAACACATGAAAAGATGCTCAACATCGCTCATTATCAGGGAAATGCAAATCAAAACCACAATGAGGTACCATTTCACACCAGTCAGAATGGCTATGATCCAGTAGTCTACAAGCAATAAATGCTGGAGAGGGTGTGGAGAAAAGGGAACCCTCTTACACTGTTGGTGGGAATGCAAACTAGTACAGCCACTATGGAGAACAGTGTGGAGAGTCCTTAAAAAAACTGGAAATAGAACTGCCATATGACCCAGCAATCCCACTGCTGGGCATACACACCCAGGAAACCAGAATTGAAAAAGACACGTGTACCCCAATGTTCATCACAGCACTGTTTATAATAGCCAGGACATGGAAGCCACCTAGATGCCCGTTAGCAGACGGATGGAGATGAAAGCTGTGGTACATATCCACAATGGAGTATTACTCAGCCATTAAAAAGAATACATTTGAATCAGTTCTAATGAGGTGGATTGATTCTGGAGCCTAGTATACAGAGTGAAGTAAGCCATAAATGAAAACACCAATACAGTATGCTGCTAATTCGCTTCAGTCCTGTCTGACTTTGTGCGACCCCATAGATGGCAGCCCACGAGGCTCCACCGTCCCTGGGATTCTCCAGGCAGGAATACTGGAGTGGGTTGCCATTTCCTTCTCCAGGGCATGAAAGTGAAAAGTGAAAGTGAAGTTGCTCAGTCGTGTTTGACTCTTAGCGACCCCATGGACTGCAGCCTACCAAGCTCCCCCGGCCATGGGATTCTCCAGGCAAGAGTACTGGAGTGGGTTGCCAGTGCCTTCTCCCCGATACAGTATACTAATGCATATATATGGAATTTACAAAGATGGTAACTATAACCCTGTATGTGAGATAGCAAAAGAGCCACAGATGTATAGAACAGTCTTTTGGACTCTGTGGGAGAGGGCGAGGGCAGGATGATATGGGAGAATGGCATCAAAACATGTAGATTATCATATGTGAAACGAATCTCCAGTCCAGGTTCGATGCATGAGACAGAGTGCTCAGGGCTGGTGCACTGGGATGATGCAGCAGGATGGGATGATGAGGGAGGTGGGAGGGAAGTTCAGGATGGGGAACACACATACACCCATGGCGGATTCGAGTAAATGTATGGCAAAACTGATACAATGTTGTAAAGTAAAATAAATAAGTGAATTAATTTAAAACAAAGAAATAGAGGAAAATAATAGAATGGAAAGACTAGAGATTTCTTCAAGAAAATTAGAGATACCAAAGGAACATTGCATGTAAAAATTGGCTCAATAAAGGACAGAAATGTTAAGAACCTAACAGGAGCAGAAGATATTAAGAAGAGATGGCAAGAATACACAGAAGAACTTATAAAAAAGTTCTTCACGACCCAGATAATCACGATGGTGTGATCACTCACTTAGAGCCAGACATCGTGGAATGTGAAGTCAAGTGGGCCTTAAAAAGCATCACTATGAACAAAGCTAGTGGAGGTGATGGAATTCCAGTTGAGCTGTTTCAAATCCTAAAAGAAGATGCTGTGAAAGTGCTGCACTCAATGTGCCAGCAAATTTGGAAAACTCAGCAGAGGCCACAGACTGGAAAAGGTCAGTTTTCATTCTAATTCCAAAGAAAGGAAATACCAAATGATGCTCAAACTACTGCACAATTGCACTCATCTCACACGCTAGTAAAGTAACGCTCAAAATGCTCCAAGCTAGGCTTCAACAATATGTGAACCGGGAACTTCCAGATGTTCAAGCTGGTTTTAGAAAAAGCAGAGGAACCAGAGATCAAATTGCCAACATCTGCTGGATCATGGAAAAAGCAAGAGAGTTCCAGAAAAACATCTATTTCTGCTTTATTGACTATGCCAAAGCCTTTGACTGTGTGGATCATAATAAACTGTGGAAAATTCTGAAAGAGATGGGAATACCAGACTACCTAACCTGTCTCTTGAGAAACCTATATGCAGGTCAGGAAGCAACAGTTAGAACTGGACATGGGACAACATACTGGTTCCAAACAGGAAAAGGAGTAGGTCAAGGGTGTATATTGTCAGCCTGCTTATTGAACTTATATGCAGAGTACATCATGAGAAACTCTGGGCTGGAGGAAACACAAGCTGGAATCAAGATTGCCAGGAGAAATATCAATAACCTCAGATGTACAGATGACACCACTCTTATGGCAGAAAGTGAAGAATAACTAAACAGCCTCATGATGAAATTGAAAAAGGAGAGTGAAGAGAGTTGGCTTAAAGCCCAACATTCAGAAATCAAAGATCATGGCATCTGGTCCCATTACTTGATGGGAGATAGATGGGGAAACAGTGGAAATGGTGGCAGACTTTTTCGGGTGACTCCAAAATCACTGCAGATGGTGACTGCAGCCCTGAAATTAAAAGACACTTACTTCTTGGAAGAAGTTATGACCAACCTAGACAGCATATTAAAAAGCAGAGACATTACTTTGCCAACAAAGATCTGTCTAGTCAAGGCTATGGTTTTTCCAGTAGTCGTGTATCTATGGGAGAGTTGGAATATAAAGAAAGGTGAGCACCAAAGAATTGATGCTTTTGAACTGTGGTGTTGGAGAAGACTCTTGAGAGTCCCTTGGACTGCAAAGAGGTCCAACCAGTCCATCCTACAGGAAATCAATCCTTAATATTACTTGGAAGGACTGATGCTGAAGCTAAAAGTGGAGTTTTATCTGTGGCCACCTGATGCACAGAGCTGACCCATTTGAAGATATCCTGATGCTGGGAAAGACTGAGGGCAGGAGGAGAAGAGGATGACAGAGGATGAGATGGTTAGATGGCATCACTGACTCAGTGGGCATGAGTTTGAGTAAACTCCAGGAGTTGGTGATGGACAGGAAGGCCTAGCATGCTGCAGTCCATTGTTTCACAAAGAGTCGGACACAACTGAGCGAATGAACTGAACTGAACCACCTACCAGAATGTTCTGTTGAAGCAATATAAATTTCTTCTTGAATTCCAGCAGTCATTTGGTGTGCCCACCCAACAGGAAATGAACCCACTGGTGAATACTAAGGTTGAAAAAGAGGACAACTTATTTCAGATGGATTCAACTACTTTTCAACTCAACTCCTTGCTCAGAATCCGAGATATGATGAATCCAATCAGAGTGATCATTTCCAAGAAGAGCTAGCAGACTCCACTGAGGATGAAGTTAGTGGCCCAGATCTGAGGGACAATTTCCCAGACCTTATCACTCAGTGTATTCTGCTGGACAAGAAACCTAGTGGCTGGCCAGAGCTTCTATAGTCAGAGATCCAGATCTCAGGGTTGGCTCTTCAGATCCCCCACCAAGCCTTATCCTACCCCAGAAGTCCAGCATGCAAGGAAGGCCCTATACAACTGCTAGGAAGTCAGCCACTTCTAACTCCAGCCAAAATAGCTGACCAGTAAAAAGTTCAGCCATGCCTCTACTGCAGCCACGCTGGTCAGTTCACAATAGATTGCCTTCCCAAAGGTCCTCAAAACCCAGCAAGTATCAATAACCCAACTCATCAGTAAGAGGAACCCAGACAAATCACATTGCAAACAGACCTCTCTCATCTCCGAACTTACTGATATGTATCATGCATTAATGTTTAAAATACAGATGGGGAATTGTGATACCACTTTACAGACATTCATAAATTCATGCTTCTGAGAATGTCAACAACCGTATTTTGCTTATTTGGTGACCCATCACCAAACCTGATCCAGCAATAATAAAAACAACTTCCAGGCACTTTCTGCAGTAGAGACTAATTTTCCAAGAGTACTGAAAGCCCACAGGCAAAACTCTGCCCAGTCTGACCCAATGGAAACCACCCTGGCAATGCCTTGGAAAACTCCATCCTCACCAATTGGTAATAGATACCTAGGTCATGAGTTGTGGCCCAGGTCTTTGTGCCTATACCCTCACTCTCACTGGTCTGTATGCTAGTTGCCTGTGGGTTTAGGACTCTTGACTGAAGTCCCAGTAGCATTTCCATAACCTATCAACATTTTCTACTAGAAGCTGATTCATGTTCCAAGTGTTAACTAAAGTTTATCTTAAAATAAAACAACTTTCATGGAACCACAGCACTGCCACCATTTTATGATTATTTATTTTATTACTATTTAAATGCTTCTACTTGCCCAACCACCTGGATATTTTGCTATTGACAAGCTAGATGGTATGGACGTCCAAGCTCTCTGCTTGGAACTTTGTGTCCACTTCTTTGAGAATTAGTCCTTCAGGGAGGTACATGTTTTTAGCTAAGCCCTAGACTCCTCCCTTTTCCTCCAAACCTACTTCAGGTTCCAGTATGTCTTATGGCCAAGTCAAAATGCTCTAAGATAATGATCTCTGATAACTATTTAATAAGATTTGGGGGGATCATAACGACTATATCTGAAACATGTCCTTGCTGCCTTAAATAGGGACCTGGCTGACTAAACCTCCACTGAAGACTGAGAATTAGGCACTTCAGTAGCTTCAGACTCTACAGTCCTCAGCGTGGTCACCATCTAAGATCTCTGCCCATTGATGTTCAGCTCTACCCCTATAGATCACCTCAGGTGACACTTACCTAGTTGAGGATCTTAAAAAGCAATTAATGGCAGACAATTTTCTGAACCATCTCATGTTTAAAATCATAGGGTATATACATCAACACCATATGTACAGAAAATCATGAAATGGGGGTATTCTTGCTTGTGCTATGCTTTTGGCATATCTCCTCTCTGTGTATAGATGCCTAATGCTTCTGAACAAAAGTAAGGCTATCCTGAAAAGGAAAAAATCCCTAAAATTTTAAGACTATTCAGGGATAATTGGTGTTTCCTGGTAACGATATGTCTTAGTTCCCTGATTCTTGAGGCTGAACTATGTCCCCATAATGGATTCCCTGAAGTAAAATCAGTAAATCAGTATTTCCTAGTAGCCACGAAGGCTGCTCAGAACCTGAAGCATCACTGTAGTTTTCCCTAGAAAATTATGCTTTGACAATACCTAAGCCCAGCTAGGACCTTATTAGTCTTAGCCTATACACTAACAGATCTTTTCACCCATCAGTGCCTCACTAACCAATTAGTGTGTGCCAATTCTTATTTGTATTTACAAGGAGTCTCGCTTATCAATAGCTCACTATATATCCACCTTACTGCCTATGCTCTCACAACAAGACCTGAATGCACATATTTCCATTGTGCTGTGAAATTCCCACTAGTATACTAGGATTGTATGAGAGTCTCTAACAGGTAGCTCTGTTTGAAATTTAAGTGACTCTGGCATTACCTGCAAGTATCCTAATCTAGGGCCACCAATTCTATCATAAAGGACTAATCCAATGGTCTCCAGTCACTTTCCTTACTGACTCCAGTGTAGTCCTGGTATGTTGATAGGAGCATTCAATTGACTTAACCACCAATCTTTCTTCATCTTAGTGCCACAATTTTCATGGGCTTCCCAGGTGACTCAGTGGTAAAGAATCTTCCTGCCAAATAGGAAACATGGGTTCAATCTCTGGGTCAAGAAGATCCCCTGGAGAATGAAATCCCAACCCACTCCAGTATTCTTTCCTGGGAAATCCCATGGACAGAGGAACCTAGTGGGCTAAAGTCTAGGGGGTCGCAAAGCATTGGACAAGACTTAGCAACAATGACAACAACAACTTATCATTTTGTCCTCTTTATGTACATGTACTTTTTACATATAAGAAAATCACTTCATTTTATGCAGACTTCTCAGGTGGCATTAGTGGTAAAGAACCCACCTGTCAATGCAGGAGACATGAGAGGCAGGTTTGACCCTTGGGTCGGGAAGATCCCCTGGAGTAAGAAAAGGCTACCCACTGCAGTATTCTTGCATGGAAGAGTAGATGGACAGAGGAGCCTGATGGGCTACAGTCTATGGGGTCACAGAGTCAGAGACGACTGAAGCAACATAGCACACACAAACTTTGTTTTATGCAGAAGGCTTTCCCTCTGCAGCAAAATTACCTTCTTCCCCAGATTTCATAGACTCTCAGAACCGATAATTAAACTTGGGCTATGAAGTTCAGTTCACCTCTTACTTCTAGAAGCCACTTATTGAGAAATTCCCAATCAGGGACCTCTTGTACTCTATGTGACAGAATCCAACAGCCTGACCGAGCATATGAGTAGGATGCTGGGTCTTTTCTTTACTGCCTACTAGCTAGTGACCATTTTGTTTAGCACTTCAACATGTTGTTATAGTGACACCATCCTCTTAAATTAGAATGAGTTAATTACTTAGCATAAACACAGTTACATGGATGAGTCATATACCTAAGTGAATTTCTCAGAGAGTGAAACTAATTAAAATCTATACAGAACAAATGGCATGTATACTACCCAAAGATGAAGACTGCAGTTTTAGATATTTCAGTGTTTGAAGAAGGACTTGTTAACAAGAAAATGGTTTTCATGGGCTCTAGTATATGGGCGTAGCAATTAAAGATGCATAGGACATCAGTAAACTCTCCAGAGTCTGAGAGGGGATGTTGACCAGCAGATAATTTGGCAGGGCCATCTACAATGTGATAGAGGCAATGGGTCATTCCAATTTGTGCCATTAGCCATTAAAATTGTCACCAATTCCCCATGCTCTAACTCCATGCTCTAAGATATAATCTGATTTTAATTACTTTCCCATATAAACTTTGTTACGGGGAGGAAATTTGCTAACAACTGATGTGAAGTGTTCTACCCTGCTTGACAGTTAATTTTCATTAAAAGTGAATAATTGGTATATGGATTATACATCAATTTCTTTGGTTTTAATAGCATCAATCCTACAGATCCTAATCAACTCTGAGCATACTGGAAACAAAATAAGATTCTCACCATGCAAAGTCAGAGTTTACAGTGTGAACTGTAGTGAATTCCCTGAAGATTTTCCTCTGTGGGAGTCTTGCTTCAACAGTCTCTCTATTTTTCTCTCATTTGTCTACAACTCTAATACCATTTCTAAATACCTATGGTTTTCATTTACTAAACTTAGTTTCATTCATACCTTGTACCATGGTACGTGGCATAAGTAATTTCTTCTTATACTACTACATAGTTCAGTCTAACCATCAGAGTATACTGCCTTGGATGAAGATACAACACATAACTGTAGACAAGAGCCCCTGACACACACCTATATATAGAGAGAAGAGTATATGATTGACCTAAATCTCATCCCCTCCATTCTGTTCCCTGGCAACATATGAGACCTATGTTGCTGCCTTCACTTCTATCCATGACAGTTAAAAACAAATATCACCCTTTTTGGGGACTCTGGAACATCTTCACCCAGCACCATCTTGCCTTTAATTATAATAGTCATCACTGAACAAAATATAAAATTTAAGATACACAAACATCTAGGCAAAATATAACACCTTATGCCTTTTAGAGAGCTCTGGAAGCTCGTGTTACATCGGTAAAGCCTCCTAAATTGATGGCCATACCTTCTTACCTCACTATGAATATTCCTTCATGTCTCACTTGGCCAGGAAAATGGAACAAACACTAAATGGATTATAGTGTCAAGAATCTTCAGTGTACATTTGTGCAAGAGCCACTGCTCATACTTTACAAACAAAAGTCTTGAAAGTGAGTTACACAATTTAGTAGAATCAGTAGTACTACCTTAGTATCAGAACCACACTTTCAAGTCATTGAATGCCTCTATAACTTTGAGTTCAGTTCAATTCAGTCACTCAGTTGTGTCTGAATCTGTGTGACCCCATGGACGACAGGATGCTAGGCCTCCCTGTCCATCACCAACTCCCAGAGTTTACCCAAACTCATGTCCATACAATCAGTGACGCCATCCAACGATCTTATCCTGTCGTCCCCTTCTCCTCTCGCCTTCAATCTTTCCCATCAGGGACTATACATATGAATCAGCACTTTGCATCAGGTGGCCAAAGTATTGGAGTTTCAGCTTCAACGTCAGTCCTTCCTAGGAACACTCAGGACTGGATGGACTGGATAGTCCTCCTTGCAGTCCAAGGTACTCTCCAAATCTCCAACAAGGGACATTCTCTTTTGCAAGTCCAAGAGTCTTCTCCAACACCACAGTTCAAAAGCATCAATCTTTTGGTGCTCAACTTTCTTTATAGTCCAACTCTCACATCCATAAATAACTACTGGAAAAGACATAGCCTTGACTAGACGGACCTTTGTTGGCAAAGTAATGTCTCTGCTTTTTAATATGCTGTCTAGGTTGGTCATAACTTTCCTTCCAAGCAGTATGCGTCCTTTAATTTCATGGCTGCAGTCACCATCTGTAGTGATTTTGGAGCCCCCCCAAAATAAAATCTGACAATGTTTCCACTATTGCCCCATCAATTTGCCATGAAGTGATGGGACTGGATGCCATGATCTCCATTTTCTAAATGTTGAGCTTTAAGCCAACTTTTTCACTCTCTTCTTTCACTTTCATCATGAGGTTCTTTAGTTCTTGTTCACTTTCTGCCATAAGGGTGGTGTCATCTGCATATCTGAGGTTACTGATATTTCTCTCAGCAATCTTGATTACAACTTGTGCTTCCTCCAGACCAGCGTTTCTGATGATGTCCTATGCATATACGTTAAATAAGCAGGTGGCAATATACAGACTTTACATACTCCTTTTCCTATTTGGAACCAGTCTGTTATTCCATCTCCAGTTCTAACTGTTGCTTCCTTATCGGCATAGTGATTTCTCAAGCGGCAGGTCAAGTGATCTGGTATTCCCATCTTTTTCAGAATTTTCCACAGTTTATTGTGATCCACATAGTCAAAGGCTTTGGCATAGTCAATAAAGTAGAAATAGATGCTTTTCTGGAACTTTCTTGCTTTTACAATGATCCAGAAGATGTTGGCAATTTGAACTCTGATTCCTCTGCCTTTTCTAAAACCACCTTGAACATTGGAAGTTCCCAGTTCACGTGTCGTGGAAGCCTGGCTTGCAGAATTTTGAGCATTACTTTACTAGCATGTGAGATGAGTGCAATTGTCTGCTTTATTGACTATGCCAAAGCCTTTGACTGTGTGGATCACAATAAACTGTGGAAAATTCTGAAAGAGATGGGAATACCAGACCACTTGACCTGCCTCTTGAGAAACCTATATGCAGGTCAGGAAGGAACAGTTAGAACTGGACATGGAATAACAGACTGGTTCCAAATAAGCAAAGGAGTATGTAAAGGCTGTATATTGCCACCTGCTTATTTAATGTATATGCAGAGTACATCATGAGTAATGCTGGGCTGGAGGAAGCACAAGGTGGAATCAAGATTGCCAGGAGAAATATCAATAACCTCAGATATGCAGATGACACCACCCTTTTGGCAGAAAGTGAAGAGGAGCTAAAAAGCCTCTTGATGAAAGTGAAAGAGAAGAGTGAAAAAGTTGGCTTAAAGCTCAACATTCAGAAACGAAGATCATGGCATCTGGTCCCATTATTTCATGGGAAACAGATGGGGAAACAGTGGAAACAGTGTCAGACTTTATTTTTTTGGGCTCCAAAATCACTTCAGATGGTGATTGCAGCCATGAAATTAAAAGACGCTTGCTCCTTGGAAGGAAAGTTATGGCCAACCTAGATAGCATATTCAAAAGCAGAGACATTACTTTGCCAACAAAGGTCTGTCTAGTCAAGGCTATGGTTTTTCTAGTGGTCATGTATGGATCTGAGAGTTGGACTGTGAAGAAGGCTGAGCACCAAAGAATTGATGCTTTTGAACTGTGGTGTTGGAGAAGACTCTTGAGAGTCCCTTGGATTGCAGGGACATCCTACCAGTCCATTCTAAAGGAGATCAGTCCTGGGTGTTCTGTGGAAGGACTGATGCTAAAATAATTTGGCCACCTCATGCGAAGAGTTGACTCATTGGAAAAGACTCTGATGCTGGGAGGGATTGGGGGAAGGAGGAGAAGGAGACGACAGAGGATGAGATGGCTGGCTGGCATCACTGACTTGATGGATATGAGTTACAGTGAACTCTGGGAGATGGTGATGGACAGGGAGACCTGGCGTGCTGCAGTTCATGGGGATGCAAAGAGTTGGACACGACTGAGCGACTGAACTGAAGTACAGGAAGTGAAAATCACAGGTCTTTAGAAATGTTATTAGAGTTGTGGACAAATGAGAGAGAGACAAACATGAAGACTTTTGAGACAAGGCTTCAGGGAGGACAATCTTCATGGAATTCACTGCACTTCACACTATGCTGACATTGCATGGTGAGAGTCTTATTTTGTTTCCAGTGGACTCAGAGGTAATTAGGGTCTGGAGGGTGGATGATATTAAAACCACAGAAATTGAGGTATAAACCAAACACCTATTTAATCATTTATAATGAGAATTAACTGCAAAGGAAAGTAGAACACTTCATGTCAACCCGTTAGCAAATTTCCTCCCCTTAACTAAGTTTATATGGGAAAATAATTATAATCAGGTTAAATCTTAGAGCATGGAGTCAGTTCAGTTCAGTTCAGTCGCTCAGTCGTGTCCGACTCTTTGCGACCCCATGGACTGTAGCATGCCAGGCCTCCGTGTCCATCACCAACACCTGGAGTCTACTCAAACTCATGTCCATTGAGTCAGTGAAGCCATCCAACCATCTCAAACTCTGTCGTCCCCTTTTCCTCTCGCCTTCGATTTTTCCTAGCATCAGGGTCTTTTCAAATGAGTCTGCAATTCATATCAGGTGGCCAAAATGTTGGAGTTTCAGCTTCAACATCAGTCCTTCCAATGAACATTCAGGACTGATTTCCTTTAGGATAGACTGGTTGGATCTCCTTACAGTCCAAGGGACTCTCAAGAGTCTTCTCCAACACCACAGTTCAAAAGCATCAATTTTTTGGCACTCAGCTTTCTTTATAGTCCAACTCATACATCCATACATGACTACTGAAAAAACCATAGCCTTGACTAGGTGGACCTTTGTTGGCAAAGTAATGTCTCTGCTTTTTAATATGGAGTCAAGGGGTGTTAGTTGACAATCTTAATGGCTAATGGCACAAATTGGGATGACACGGTGCCTGTATCCCATTGTATATGGACCTACCAAATCGTCTGTGGGTTAGTGTTCCCTCTCTGACACTGGAGAGATTACTTGTACCCTATGACTCTTTAATTATTCCCCTCTACTTCTATATCCCATGCAAACCATTCTCTTGTTAACAATTCCTTCTTCATAGTTGTAAAATGATTAGATTATTTCTTGCTTGCTTGCATCAACCATGTAGCACATTTGGCCCCCTCTGAAACTACAACCTTGATTGGACCTTGGGGTTCCCCAAGCCTTTGCAATTGCAGACTGCATTTTTCTGAGTAGAGTACATGTCATTTGGTCTCTGTAGATTTTAATTAGTTTCACTCTGAGATACATTCACTTAGGTATAGGAATCATCCATGCAACTTTATGCTAACTCATGCTAATTGAAGAGAATGGTATCACCACCACAGCTTGTTGAAGTGGTAAACAAAATGGTCACTCGCTAGTGGGCAGGAAAGCATTGACCTAGCATCCTCTTCATATGCTCAGTCTGGCTGTTGGATTACATCACATAGAGTACAAGAGGTCCCACATTGGGAAATTCTCAATGAGTGGCTTCTAGAAGTAGGAGGTGAACTGAACTTCCTAGCCCATGGGTAACTGTCCTTAGAGGCTATGAAATCTGGGGAAGAAGGTAATGTTGCTGCAGAAAGAAAGTCTTCTGCATAAAATAAAGCGTGTGTGTGCTAAGTCTCTTCAGTCATCTCTGACTGTTTGTGGCCCAGTGTACTGTAGCCCGCCAGGTTCCTGTGTGCATGGAAACTCCCAGGCAAGAATACTGGAGTCTGTTGCCATTTCCTCTTCAGGGGATCTTCCTTACCAAAGGATCAAATTCGCATCTCTTGGCTCCTGCATTGGCAGGCAGGATCTTTACCAGTAGGGCCACCTAGAAAGTCTGCATAACATAAAAGGACATTTTACATGGCAAAAGTACATGTACATAAAAATTCTTCAAGAAAATTAGAGATACCAAGGGAACATTTCATGCAAAGATGGGCTCAATAAAGGACAGAAATGGGATGGACCTAACAGAAGCAGAAGATATTAAGAGGTGGCGAGAATACACAGAAACTGTACAAAAAAGAGATCTTCATGACCCAGATAATCACGAAGGTGTGATCACTCACACTCACCTAGAGTGGGATATCCTGGGATGTGAAGTCAGGTAGGCCTCAGGAAGCATCACTATGAACAAAGCTAGTGGAAGAGATGGAATATCAGTTGAGCTATTTCAAATCCTAAAAGATGATGCTGTGAAAGTGCTGCATTGAATATGTCAGCAATTTTGGAAAACTCAGCAGTGGCCACAGGACTGGAAAAGGTCAGTTTTCATTTCAATCCCAAAGGAAAAAAAAATTCCAAAGAATGCTCAAACTACCACACAATTGCACTCATCTCACATACTGGTAAAGGAATGCTCAAAATTCTCCAAGCCAGGCTTCAGCAATACGTGAACTGGGAACCTCCAGTTTTATAAAACCAGTTCAAGCTGGTTTTATAAAAGGCAGAGGAACCAGAGATCAAATTGCCAACATTTGATGGGTCATCAAAAAAGCAAGAGAGTTCCAGAAAAACATCTATTTCTGCATTATTGACTTTGCCAAAGCCTTTGACTCTGTGGATCACCACAAACTGTGGACAATTCTCAAACATATGGGAATACCAGATCACTGACCTGCCTCTTGAGAAATCTCTATGCCGGTCAGGAAGCAACAGTTAGAACTGGAGAAGCAACAACGGACTGGTTGCAAATGGGAAAAGGAGTATGTCAAGGCTGTATATTGTCACCCTGCTTATTTAACGTATATGCAGAGTACATCATGAGAAATGCTGGGTTGGAGGAAGCACAAGCTGGAATCAAGATTGCCGGTAGAAATATCAATAACCTCAGATGTGCAGATGATACCACCCTTATGGCAGCTGGTGTACTAAGCGGGGCCGAGAGGAGCTACCCCACGTTCGAGGTCAGGAGGCAAGTAAGGTGGTCTTATATTCCCATCTCTTTAAGAATTTTCCACTTTTGTTATGATCCACATAGTCAAAGGCTTTAGCATAGTCAATGAAGCACAAGTAGACATTTTTTTTTTCTGGAACTCTCTTGCTTTTTCTGTGATCCAACAATGATAAGTGATTTGATCTCTGCTTTCGCTGCTTTTTCTAAATCCAGCTGTTTCATCTGTAAGTTCTCGGTTCACATTCTGTTGAAGCCTACCTTGGGGGATTTTGAGGATGACCTCGGTAGCATGTGAAATGAATGCAATTGTGTGGTAGTTTGAACTTTCTTTGGCATTCATTGCCCTTGGTATTAGAATGAAAACTGACCTTTCCCAGTCCTGTGGCCACTGCTGAATTTCCCAAATTTGCTGTCTTATTGAGTGCAGCACTTTAACAGCATCATTGTATAGGATTTGAAATAGCTCAACTGGAAGTCCATCATTTCCACTAACTTTGTCTTTGTTCGTCATGATACTTCCTAAGGCCCATTTGTCTTCACAGTCCAAGATATCTGGCTCTAGGTGAGTGATCATGCCATCATGGTTATCTATGTCATTAAGATCAACTTGGTATAGTTCTTCTGTGTATTGTTGCCACCTCTTCTGAATCTCGTCTGCCCTCTGTTAGGTCCATCTGTTTCTGTCCTTCGCTGTGCCCATCTTCACATGAAATGTTATCTTGGTATCTCTAATTTTCTACAACAGTTCTCTAGTTTTCCCCATT
>NW_024070207.1:18406508-18428750 GCF_014754425.2 Oryx dammah
TCTTGGTATCTCTAATTTTCTACAACAGTTCTCTAGTTTTCCCCATTCTATTGTTCCTCTCTATTTCTTTCCATTTTTCACCTAGGAAAGTTTCATTATCTCTCCTTGCTATTATTTGGAACACTGCATTCACTTTTGCTTTTCTGTCCCTTTTTTCTGCCCTTTGTATCCACTTTCAGAAGTTCCAGAACATCTGTTAAAGTCTCCTGTTTCTTTATAGAGTTATGTCTTCAAAGTGGCAGATCACTTAATTTTTTCTAACTAATGCAGCACTGGTGAAACACTTGCTAAAATTACAAGTTCAGGTCAGTTCAGTCGCTTAGTCATGTCTGACTGTTTGCCACTCCATGGACTTCAGCACGCCAGGCTTCCGTGTCCATCACCAACTCCTGGAGCTTGCTCAAACTCATATCCATCGAACTTGTGATGCCATCCAACCATGTCATCCTCTGTTGTCCCCTTCTCCTCCCGCCTTCAATCTTTCCCAGCATCAGGGTTTCTCCCAATGAGTCAGTTCTTCACATCAAGTAGCCAAAGTATTGGAGTTTCAGCATCAGTCCTTCCAATGAATATTCAAGACTGATTTTCTTTAGGATGGACTGGTTGTATCTCTTTGCAGTCGAAGGGACTCTCAAGAATCTCCTCCAACAACACAGTTTGAAAGCATCAATTCTTTGGTGCTCAGCTTTCTTTATAGTGCAACTCTCATATCCATACATGACTCCTGGAAAAACCATAGCTTTGACTAGATGGACCTTTGTTGACAAAGTAATGTTTCTCCTTTTTTAATATGCTGTCTAGGTTGGTCATAACCTTTCTTCCAAGTAACAAGCAACTTTTAATTTCATGGCTTCAATCACCATCTACAGTGAGTTTGGAGCCCAGAAAAATAAAGTCTGTCACTGTTTCCACTCTTTCCCCATCTATTTGCCATGAAGTGATGGGACCAGATGGCATGATCTTCGTTTTCTGAATGTTGAGTTTTAAGTCAACTTTTTCACTCTCATCTTTCACTTTCATCAAGAGGTTCTTTAGTTCTTCTTCTCTTTCTGCCATAAGGGTGGTGTCCTCCGCATATCAGGTTACTGTTATTTCTCCTGGCAGTCTTGATTCCAGCTTGTGCTTCATCCAGTGCAGCATTTCTCATGATGTATTCTGCATATAAATTAAATAAGCAGGGAGACAATTTACAGCCTTGAACTCCTTTCCCGATCTGGAACCAGTCTGTTGTTCCATGTCCAGTTCTAACTGTTGTCCAGTTCATTGTTTCCCCATCTATTTGCCATGAAGTGATGTGGATGTCATGATATTAGTTTTTTGAATCCTGAGTTTTAAGCCAACTTTTTCACTCTCAGCTTTCACTTTATTTAGTTCCTCTTCTCTTTCTGCTATAACTGTGGTGTCATCTGCATTTCTGAGGTTTGATATTTCTCCCAGCAATCTAAAATTACAAGCCTTGGCCCAAAGGCAAATCATTCAATGGAACTGTTCAATGGCATTGCTTAATCCCTTAAAGAAAATCTACCTTGACATATTATTTTGGAAATCTCTATCTTTTTAGAAGTCAATGGCTTTCTACTGGACTGTCCCTGCAGACCCTGTGGCCGAGCTGACAGTCTGGAGGAGTTCCAGACTACAAATCTTTTGGAGATGAGGTAGAAACCGAGCTCGTAACTCAAATGCACAGGCTTGATGGAACTAACCTGTGAGCCTGGATCAGGTCTGGTAGAAAGCTGAATATGCTCAAACTTTCCCTTAATCAGTATGATTTTCAACTACCAAAACAACAGCACGAAAATAGGCTTAGTAAACTATTGCAGGTCACTTTGATATATGTGTTCAGTTCGACTCAAAGCCCCAGGTAAAGTGTTTCCCCAGGTATAAAATTACTCCACTCTGGGGTTCCCTGAGACTCCATTTGGAGAAGTGCCTGCCAAACCCTGCTGCCTATAAGAGCACTTTGAGACCTTATCCTGCTTTATTTTCAAGCTGTTCTACATAACCCATTGGAAGAGACACTTTGAACTAGGGTTATGCAACCATCCAGAGTAGTTGCATTCTTACTCTTGATCTCCAGATCTTATGAGGGATGCTACAATACAAGATAAATGTATATGTGTTAATCACACAGTCATGTCTGACTCTTTGTATTGTGTGGACTGTAGTCTGCCAGGCTCTTCTGTCCATGGAATTTTCCAGGCAAGAATATGGGATTGAGTAACCAGTCCCTTCTCTAGAGATCTTCCTGACCCAGGGATCAAACCTGGGTTTCCTCACTTGCAGGCAGATTCTTTAAAGTCTGGGATACCAGGGAAGCCCATAGGATCTAAACTGATACACAAATAACCCTCATAATATGACTAGAGGACATACTATTTGGTCTTATCTGAAGACTTCGCTGTGACTGCAGCTCTGCCACCATCTATACTAACAACCGTGGACAAGTCACTTCCTCTCTCTCGGTCAGTTTCTGAATCTGTATAATGAAAGGATTGGGTTTCTCAGCAAGATAAGAAATCATGATTCAGAAGGGTTTGCAGGAGACCTAGGAATCTGAATATTTATATGTGGGTACCCCAAATTATTCTGCATTATGATGTCTTTAGATTTTATTTTGGGAATATTGGGTGACTGTCTACACAAAACTCCTATATTTATTAGAGTTTTTCAAATTTCAGGATACATCAGAATACCCTGGAATTTTAACATACAGATTTTGGGGCCTAACCCTTAGACAGTGTGATTACATGGGTCTGGGATGAGACCAGATAATTTTCATTCCAATTAAGCTCCATGGATAATGTTGATGTGGAAGTTTCCCCATCATTGTGCATTCATAACAAGTCACTTCATTTGTGTCCCACTCTTTGTGACCCCATGGACTATAGCCCAACAGCTCTTCTGTCCATGGGATTTCCCAGGCCAGAATACTGGAGTAGGTTGCCATTACCTTCTCCAGGGGATCTTCTCCACCCATGGGTCGAACCTGTGTCTCTTAGTCTCTGGTTATAGCAGGCAGGCTCTTTACTGCTAGTGCCACCTGGGAAGCCCCTTCAACACTTTCCAAAAAACTCTAGACTGAGTAGTAGTCTGAAAAGGTCCTTTCTGCTTCGGCACTATCTACATTTTTGAACTTAGAAAATATTTGACTCCAAAAGTGCCCCCTGAAGTGTATAAGATGTGGATTGCTTATTTCTAGACTCTGCATGGAGCAGCATAATCACCTCTAAACAGTGTGCTAGAACAGCACTCACTCAGGCACGGAACCTGTAACGGCTTGGAGGCAAGAGAGAGGATAGCAATTTAATTGATCCTTCTCTCAGGGCTCTGTAGTTCTTGCTGGGAGTTATACACAAAGTTCCTCCGCTCTGTCAGTGAATAAGGTAGGAAAATGGTCCTTATATTCCCATATCAGACATGGAACAGTCCAGCTGGGATCTATTTTCCCATTGCTATGACTCAGATCAGATCTCATAGCTTCCTTAAGATTCAGCTTTCCTCTGGTCAGTTGGACCCACAGCTAGCTGCTTATGAAGTTCAACATATCATGAATACTCTCTCCAATATTCCCTTTCAGTTTCCCAGACTTCCTTCTTAATGTGCATAGCACTATTAAGGAGCCTCAGCAGCCTTCCTGCTCAATGGGCCTATTACCATTCTTCTTAAGGTCATGTTTCCCAGTCTCCTCCATCACCTAGCTTCCCTCCTTTGCCTACTCTCTGCTAGCAGCTACATCACATGTCTGAATGATTCTGCTCAGTCACCAGCCAGGGTAAGATTGTCCCTGGAATGCATGTCCAGTAACATGGTCCTCTCAATACGTGACCCTGTTGCACTGTTCTTTTCTCTGTGTCCAACAGAGAAGGCCTAGAAGCAATGGGAAAGTTTTTCTAGGTAGATAAGGATCTGGATGTCTAACTAGATCGAGATAGGATCTGCCTAAAAGCAGACTAGGCAGACATCATATCACTAGGGTTGAACATAGAGTATTCCATGGAATCAAGAAGAAACCCCAAAGACAGACTGTATTGCTTCTTGGTTGTACTTGCCAATTTGATTCGGGCCCTGAGGGATACCAACGTTTCTATGTGTCGTAAATAAAATCATTAGGGAAAGTAGCCATGTTCCGGAGGTTTTTCAACCTAAAGATCAAGTGTGCTGCTACTTATAGCTCATAAGAGATGTTACAACATATGGCAGATAACCTTTGTAGCAAGATTGGGTCTCAGTCTTGCATCAGACCTTCAAGTGCTTAAGACATGGCAGGCCTCTGACACACTCTAAATATGGAGATTTTCACTTGTATTCGGCAAGAATAAGAAGGACAGGTTCTGTGTTCCTTCAGTTGTACACAACATTTTGTGGGTCCCGGGGGTAATAACATTTATGACTTCTTGAGTACCTGATTTATGCCAAATGTATATTCTTGTTGTACTGGCTGCCTGGAGCTGTATGTAAGAGAATTCTGGGCCTGTGACTGGCCTCGCTGGTAGAATGTTGTAAAGGACTGTCAATGTCTGCCATGGGCTCTGGAGGAATAATGGCACCATGCTGAACATGTATTTGTTACCTCTCTCCTAGACCTTATAATCCTTACAGTGGCCTTACAAAGTAGGTATGATTATTTGCATTCTGTATATAAGGAAACCAAGCCCTTACCTCCACTTAAGGCCACGTAGTCATGCCCACTCCTGCTTTTAATCTCTCTCTCCCCTCACCTAAAAGCCTTCTAAGAATCTTCCCATGTTCACCTTAAGTTCAGCCTCCTCAATACAGTCTCCTCAGACTACCCAGGGGCTTCCAGGTTGCTCAGTGGTTCAAAATTCCTCTCCAGTGCAAGAGACACAGGAGACCTGGGCTTGACTCCTGGGTATGGAAGATCTCCTGGATGAAGACGTGGCAACCCCACTCTAGTGTTCTTGCCTGGAGCATCCCATGGATAGAAGAGCCTGGCTGGCTACAGTCTATAGGGTTGCAAACAGTCAGACATGACTGAGCACCCAGAAGGGGTTTAGGGAATGTGGGAGATAGCAGAAGAGATTTGAGAATCTTGAACCTACTGTTTCCTAGGTTACTAAAATGACACTAAAACACAGCTCTGAAATTGTCTTGTGTCATTTTGGGGATTAAGTAAAGGGAAAGATGCATAAATGCATGCCTAGTTGGGAAAGGGTAAGACTATATATTGAGTTCACTATTGACTTCTATCCATATATAGCTTTGAACCAAGACTACATCTGAAATTATCCCAATGGGTTAAGGAAAACAATTCACTGTATGGTATTGTGAGTGGAATAGGACAGAATAACCTCTCAGATGTATGTATCAGATTTAAAGATCCTTTCTCATCCAGAGATATCTGTGTTGTTTTTCCATCGTGTATCATATTGGTTTGGGACCATGTATTATTTGACAAATCTTCTGCAGATATCTCAAATATTTGTAGTACTTGTGTGCTATTTATTCATTATTGTAACAAATATTTCTGTTATGGTTATTGTGCACCAGGTACTATTTCATGATTTTTATAAATGCTAATTTAGATCCACAATCTTATATGTGTGTCAGTTGCTCAGTTGTGCCCTACTCTGTGACCCCATTGACTGCAGCCCATCAGGCTCCTCTATGCATGGAATTCTCCAGGCAAGAATACTGGAGTGGATTGCCATTCCCTTCTCCTGGGGATCTTTCCGACCCAGGGATTGAACCTGGGTCTCCTGCATTGCAGGCAGATACTTTACTGTGTGAATCACCAGGGAAACCCTTACAATCTATAGAAAGTAGGATATTGAGGCACAGAGAGGTTAAGGAAACTGAAAATGTTCATCTAGCTAGTGAGAGGTAGAGTCCAGGACTTGAACCCAGGCAGACTTCCTCACTCTTTAACCCACTATACTTGCTTTGTTCTTGGCAAACGAGCAGGTGATGATGATGGGAAATGAAGTCCTATGCCACAAACTTTCCCCCAAATCTTAAGCAGCCATCTCACATTTATTTAAGTAATGGCTGAACACTGGGACAGAAATTTGTATTCCTTTTGGAAGGTTATGGGTTGACACAGGATTAGTTTGAGTGTGCCAAGTAGGCCAAGTAACACTCATGAATCCGAAAGACTCTACAAACTTCTGGTAGCAGAAAGTCTGGGACTTTTTGTATTAGAGGGTTAAATTGGATCAGAGTACACAAGTCTGTTCTTTGCCTAATACCACCAAAGCAATGTAGAAACTTTTTTTTTCTCTGCTACTAGGCATTGGCTCCTCAAACCTATATAAGAGATTGAGCTAAAAATAGTGTAGTTTAGTAGGAAAATCATTGTATCAGAATTATTTGTGCTTCTGTAAAAGGATTTTATTAGTTTCAAGGCTAAACACCTTGAAGCATAGGTGGATTTAGTGATTCAAAAGCTACCATCATGTGCATGCACCCCAATGTTCACAGCAGCACTATTTACAATAGCCAAATACAAAAGCAACCCAAGTGGCCATCAACAGACGAATGGGAACACATGTGGTATAATCTATAATGGAATATTTGTCAGCCAAAAAACAGAATGATAGGCTTTCCCATTTGTAAGAACATGGATAGACCTGGACATTACTCAGTCAGTTCAGTTCAGTCACTCAGTCATATCTAACTTTTTGAGACCCCATGGACTGAAGCATGCCAGGGCTTCCCTGTCCATCAGCAACTCCTGGACATTGCTCAAACTCGTGTCCATTGAGTCAGTGATGCCATCCAACCATCTCATCTTTTGTCATCCCCTTCTCCTCCCACCTTCAAACTTTCCCAGCATCAGAGTGTTTTCCAATGAGTCAGTTCTTCCCATCAGGTGGCCAAAGTATTGGAGCTTCAGCTTCAGCATCAGTCCTTCCATTGAATATTGAGGACTGATTTCTTTTACAATCGACTAGTTGGATCTCCTTGCAGTCCAAGGGACTCTGAAGAGCCTTCTCCAACACTACAGTTGAAAAACATCAATTCGTTGGTGCTCAGCTTTCTTTACAGTCCAATTCTCACATCAATACATGACTACTGGAAAAACCATAACTTTGACTACATGGGCCTTTGCTGGACAAGTAATGTCTCTGCTTTTTAATATGCTGTCTAGGTTGGTCATAGTTTTTCT
The DNA here is from genome assembly GCF_014754425.2 of Oryx dammah. Taxonomy (NCBI): domain Eukaryota; kingdom Metazoa; phylum Chordata; class Mammalia; order Artiodactyla; family Bovidae; genus Oryx; species Oryx dammah. The sequence goes on from NW_024070207.1 coordinate 18,413,635, forward strand.
TCCATCTTTTAATTTTATGGCTGCAGTCACCATCTGTACTGACTTTGGAGCCCAAGAAAATAAAGCCTGTCACTGTTTCCGTTGTCCCAATCTGTTTGCCATGTACTGATGGCAGCAGATGCCATGATCTTAGTTTTTTGAATCCTGAGTTTTAAGCCAACTTTTTCACTCGCCTCTTTCACTTTCATCAAGAGGCTTTTAGTTCCCCTTTGCTTTCTGCCATAAGTGTGGTGTCGTCTGTATATCTGAGGTTATTGATATTTCTCCTGGCAATCTTGATTCCAGCTTGTGCTTCATCCAGCCTGGCATTTTGCACGATGGACTCTGCATATAAGTTAAATAAGCAGGGTGACAATATATAGCCCTGATGTACTCCTTTCCCAAGTTGCAGGCAGTCTGTTGTTCCAATGCTTCTTGACCTGCATACAGATTTCTCAGGAGGCAGGTAAGGTTGTCTGATATTCCCATCTCTTTAAGAATTTTCCACTGTTTGTTGTGATCCATGCAGTCAAAGGCTCTTGTGTGCTTGGTAAAGCAGAAGTTGATATTTTTCTGGAATTCTCTTGCTTTTTCTATGATCCAACGGATGTTGGCTATTTGGTCTCTGGTTCCTAAGCCTCTTCTAAATCCAGCTTGAACATCTGGAAATTCACAGTTCACATACTGTTGAAGCCTGGCTTGGAGAATTTTGAGCATTACTTTGCTAGCGTGTGAGATGAGTACAAATGTGCAGTAGTTTGAACATTCTTTGGCATTGCCTTTCTTTGGAATTGGAATGAAAGCTGACTTTTTCCAGTCCTGTGGCCACTGCTGAGTTTTCCAAATTTGCTGGCCTATTGAATGCAGCACTTTTCAGCATCATAATTTAGGAGTTGAAATAGCTAAACAGGAATTCCATTACCTCCACTAGCTTTGCTCATAGTGGTGCTTCCTAAGGCCTACTTGACTTCACATTCCACGATGTCTGGCTCTAGGTGAGTGATCACACCATAGTAGTTTGCTGGGTCATTAAGATCATTTTTGTATAGTTTTTCTGTGTATTTTTGCCACATCTTCTTAATCTCCTCTGCTTCTGTTAGGTCCTTACCGTCTCTGTCCTTTCCTGTGCCCATATTTGCATGAAAATTTACCTTGGTGTCTCTAATTTGCTTGACGATACCTCTAGTCTTTCCTATTCTACTGTTTTCCTCTATTTCTTTGTATCGATCTCTGGGGAAGGTTTTCTTATCACTCCTTGCTCTTCTTTGGAACTCTGCATTCAGATGGATATATCTTTCCTTTTCTCTTTTGCCTTTCACTTCTCTTCTTTTCACAGTTATTTCTAAGGCCTCCTCAGACAACCATTTTGCCTTTTTGCATTTATTTTTCTTGGGGATGATCTTGATCACTGCCTCCTATACAGTGTCATGAAACTCCATCCATACTTCTCCAGGCACTCTCTCTATCAGATCTAATCCTGCATATCTATTTGTTGCTTCCAGTGTATAATCATAAAGGATTTGTTTCAGGTCATACCTGAATGGTCTAGTGGTTTTCCCTACTTTCTTTAATTTAAATCTGTATTTCTGACAGGGAGTTCATGATCTGAGCCACAGTCAGCTCCCGGTCTTCTTTTTGCTGACTGTATAGTGCTTCTCCATCTTCAGCTGCAATGAATATAATGAATCTGGTTTGGCTATTAAACATCTGGTGATGTTCATGTGTAAAGTCATCTCTTTTGCTGTTGGAAGAAGGTGTTTGCTATAACCAGTGTGTTCTCTTGGCCAAACTCTGTAGGCCTTTGTCTTGGTTTATTTTGTCCTCCATGCCCAAACTTGCCTGTTAATCCAGGTACCTCTTGACTTCCTACTTTTGCATTTCAGTCCCCTCTGATGAAAAGGACTTTTTTTTTTTAAGAGACATACAGGAACAGGAACGGAACGTCGCTCAGTCGTGTCCGACTCTTTGCGGCCCCTAAAACATTCCAACTACATTTTTAGGGTAATGGGATTTATGTCATCTGTTCTATCTCAGGAAAGAAAACAGCAGCAATAAGGAAAATGTCTATAGTGGCGCTTTCCTCAAAATACTGATGAAAGTCTAAAAGACCAAAAGATTACTGAATATTATTTTAAAAGGCTTTAGTAACAAAAACCAAAATGCTGTTCAGATTTATTTTGTGTCCATACAAGGATTTCTGCATAAGTGTAGAATGATAATGTTTCACTGAAGCAGTGAGGATAGAGAAGATTTGGAAGGGGTGTGCTGAAGAGATTACTGGCCTGCATAAAAGACTAAGACTTAAGAGCCTGGAATGTAAATGTTGGAGTGACAGGTAGCATAGTGGTCGAATAGATGCCTTTTTCTGTTAGTTAGACCTGGAGATGAATCCTGACTCCATGACTTATTGGCTTCAGTCTTTGGACAAATTACTTAAACATCATGAGTTTACTTGTTTTCACCTGTAAAATGCAAATACTGCTAGTGTTACTCTAAGGATCACACCAATAAATCATGAACTCAGTGATAACAAGCACACAGTGACTATCACTAACTGAAGCATCTAAAGTCATGTGTGGAAGTGATCAGCATCAAGACAGACTCTTTCATATCCTAAAACAATTGAATGGGAAGGGGAATGAGTTTAATTATACCTGGATGAAGCTAATGGAAGTAAGGGGAATTCTGACATAAATTACAGATAGTAAGCCAGTGGTATCCGTTGCACCCATGAGGGATTAGAGACACAGGCTGAAAACATGTAAAAAAGGAGACATACATGATAGACTTGTCATGGGTTACTAAGGGAACATGATGTTTGATAGTTTTTGCTAGTGTGTGCATGCTCAATAGTGTTTGACTCTTTGTAACCCCATGGAATGTGCCTGCCAGGCTCCTCTCTCCATAGAGTTCTCCAGGCAAGAATACCAGAGTGTGTTGCCATTTCTGACTCCAAGAGATCTTCCCCTGATGGCTCAGTGGTAAAGAATTCACCTGCAATGCAGAAGACACAGGAGATGTGAGTCAATCCCTGAGTTGGGAAGATTCCCTGAAGGAGGACATGGCAACCCACACCAGTTCTTGCTAACCTCATGGCTAAGGTAAAAGAGAACATGGATATCTTCCCACAAGTTCTCCTCAGAGAGATATTCCTTACCTGGACATTCCCTGAGGTTCACACAATGGGGGCAGAACTCAAAATTAAATGGCCAACTAACTAGTGTCAGAAGCTACCAAACTCTTGTTTTAATTTTAATATTCCTATGACAATGGCAGGTAAAAACTATCAGAAAATTTCAAAGTCTTTGTTCTCCCTTGGCATTGTAGAAACCCTGTAAACATCACTGAACTATTATTCAAAATGACTGTATAGTTTTGAATGGTGTTATGATAACCAGAAACTTTTGATAGAATTCTGACTGAAAAAGCAAGAACTTATCCAGTCTGATAAATCAGACACAGTGTATGTCCAGGATTCCTAAGGAATTTTATACAACTATTAGAAACACAAATGAAATCTCAAAGTTCTGGAAGGCATTGACTTCTTATGTGGTTCTTTTATAGACTGTTGTCCAGAAGATGCATTTCAACCAGTCACTGTGTGAATACCAGTTACTGGAGTCCTATCTCTACTGAGTGGATTTGGGAGGGGTAATATGATCAATTAGGCTGGTCATGAAGGGTTTGATGTAAGAGAGTTTCTCTCCTCTCTAAGAGATCAGTTCTGCCAGAAGCAAAATACTACTTTTAAGACTAGTCCTGCCACTTACTAACTATGTGTGAATTTAGGGTGGACTAGTTCACTGCTCTGAACTTTCATATTAGCATCTTTAAATGGAAAAATGACACCTGTCCCATAAGGTAGTAATCATTAAATACCAGAAACACATATTCTATTTTTCAGTAATGTGAAATTCAGTGAGTATCATTAACTCAGCACTGAGCACAGTGTCTGACATAAACCAGTTATTAATTCCCTTTCTCTAGATGCACACAAAGCCAGATTTTATGCCCAAAGGGATGAGTCTTCTACTCATAGGAAAGCTAAAAATGCTACAGGGTTTTCCATGCGAAAGTAAATGAGGTGGGTGGAACACGGTCACAGTTGGCTTATCACTGAGATGGAGATATAACAGAACCAGTTCCATGTGAGGTATATACTCGAAATCAGTGAGCAGCAAGCGGGTTCTAACAGACTGCAGAATAAAGTCAAAACCAGAAGCAATTCCAATAATTTAGTGCATGACTATTCAAAATTATAAAGGCAATCAATGACTGGAAAGTGTGGTCCAGACAACAAGTTAGTTCTGCCGATTCTACTAAATGATATAACTCACTTCCAGGACTTTTGCTTGTAAAGTGTGGGCAGTGACCTTTGTACAAAGGTGACACTGAAGATTCATGACACTATAGTCCATTGAATGTTATTCCATTTTCCTGGCCAGATGAAACCTGAATGTTCACAGTGAGATAAGAAAGCATGACCATCAACGTAGAAGGCTTTACAGATGTAACACGTGCTTCCAGAGCTCTCCCAAGGGCATGAGGTGTTAGATTTTGCCAAGATGCTGGAATATCTTAAATTCTCTATTTTGTTTCAGTGATGACTATCAAGGTCATAGATGAGATGGTGCTAGTGAAGACGTTCCAGAGTCCAAAAGAAAAGGGTGACATTTGCTTTAACCATCATGGATAGAGGTGAAGGCAGTGACATATGTCTCATGTGTTGCAAAGTGAACAAAATGGAGGTGGGTGAGAATTAGGTCAATCATACCCTCTTCTCTTCCTAAAGGTGTATGTCAGGGTCTCATGCCTACAGTCATGTGTTGTGTCTTCATCCAGGGCAGTATACTCTGATGGTTACAATTAACTCTGTGGTCTTAAAAGAAGCTATTACTTATGCTAGGTACCATGGTACTGGGTATGATTGGAAGTAAGTACAGGACCACGTTCAAGGTAAGGAGGGGCGGCTGTGAGGAGATATCCCTTGTCCAAGGTAAGGAGCAGCAGCTGCGCTTTGCTGAAACAGCCATGAAGAGACACCTCACGTCCAAGATATGAGAAACCCAAGTAAGACGATAGGTGTTCCGAAAGGCATCAGAGGGCAGACACACAAATGATAATCATGGAAAACTAGTCAATCTAATCACACGGACCACGGCTTGGTCTAACTCAATGAAACTAAGCCATGCAGTGTGAGGCCACCCGAGACAGGCGGGTCATGGTGGAGAAGTCTGACAGAATGTGGTCCACTGGAGAAGGGAATGGCAAACCATTTGAGCATTCTTGCCTTGAGAACCCCATGAACAGTATGAAAAGGCAAAATGATAGGATACTGAAAGAGGAACTCCCCAGGTCAGTAGGTGCCCAATATGCTACTGGAGATCAGTGGAGAAATAACTGTAGAAAGAATGAAGGGATGGAGCCAAAGCAGAAACAATATTGTGACTGGTGATAGAAGCAAGATATGATGCTGTAAAGAACAATATTGCATAGGAACCTGGAATGTTAGGTCCATGAATCAAGGCAAACTGGAAGTAGTCAAACAGGAGATGGCAAGAGTGAACATTGACATTGTAGGAATCAGCGAACTAAAATGGACTCGAATGGGTGAATTTAACTCAGATGACCATTATATCTACTACTGTGGGCAGGAATCCCTTGGAAGAAAGGGAGTAGCCATCATGGTCAACAAAAGAGTCCAAAATGCAGTACTTGGATTCAATCTCAAAGACAACAGAATGATCTCTCTTCGTTTCCAAGGCAAACCATTCAATATCACAGTAATCCAAGTGTATGCCCTGCCAGGAGCCAGCACAGGAGATCTTACCCATGACAAGGTCATGTGGAAGAGACCTGATAAGCAAGGCTTCAGGACTCGAGAGGCCCCCTGGACCTGCTCGAGCATCTACCCCAAAACCAGAATCCATCTGTCTTACTATTTTGTGCCTTTCACCAACTCTTCTAACATTAACAGGGGGCTATCCCCGATCACCTTTCTCTGGAGAAAATCAACTTAGGTCGCTAGCTAATAAGTCTCCTGGACATGAAAGGAATATTTCAAATCAAGCACCCTCCACCCCCTGTTAGCATTCTAGCTTGCTTGGCAGGTTTATCCAGACTCTTGCAGCTATGCATGTGATTATTCACAGCCTCCTAACTGTGAGAGGTACAGGAAGCATAAAACATTCTAAAAATATAGAGCCTTTCAAAGAGTTAAATCTGTTAGAATAGAGCTGGTGTAGGATTTCATTGTTGAGCCAGTGCTTGCTGCTAAGTTCCCATATCTCTTATCCACTGTGCACCTGGGGGAGCGCATTAGTTAACGTAGTTGGAATGTAAGAAAAACAAGTGTAGCCTTGGAATTAACCATATCAGACCTTTGAGCTAATTGGTTCTTTCTTTGTTGTAATTCACTACACCTTTGCTCCGTGAGAAATGTAACTCTGTTTAATACTTTCTGAGGCTGACATAGATTAGAAATATAAAGAAAACATTTCAAGGGCAAATAAGCTTTCTGGTTGAGCAGCCTTTATCAAAAGAGGGCCATAAAATGTTCACAGGCCTCCAAGGCCAGAAGATAATGTACACAACATTGTTTATGGGAAAGGTATGCAAAAAAAATCCTGGTTTCAATAAAGACAAAACAGATGTAATGTTTGGGCTGACTGTGTATGACTTTGCATCTTTCATTTCCCTCTATGTCCAAGTCAAGGTATAAAAGTTCCTTTTCAAAATAAAGTTATGGGCCTCACTCACCGAAGAAGCTTGGTCTCCCCATGTCTGTCTGTCTTTCTCTCTCTTACTCTCTTTTTCAGGCTGATCCATTGGAGCATAGAGGCTCTCTGATTTCACTTATCTGCCTGGGCTTCTAAGACCTGAATGGGAAGGCGCTCTGCGTCTTCCCTCCCTCGGGAGACCGGGAGGGCGCCTGCAGCCTACGTGAAGAGAGCAAGTCTCTTGTCTTGGGACTTTAGTGGCTTTCTGTGTAAACAAAATAATATCAGCCTCTTTCTCTCCTCTATTTTCTTATCTGCAGCATTCTTTCTTTATCTCTCTCTAAATCATTCTCTTTGCCGACGCCATCTCTCCTGAGGGTTGCCCTGGATCCTGCGGGGGCTGGACCCCGGCAATACCTCAACCAGTAACGCCGAGGAAACTGAAGTTGAACGGTTCTATGAAGAAATACAAGACCTTTTGGAACTAACACCCCCAAAAGATGTCCTTTTCATTATAGGGGACTGGAATGCAAAAGTAGGAAGTCAAGAAACACCTGGGGTAAGAGGCAAATTTGGCCTTGGAATACGGAATGAAGCAGGGCAAAGGCTACTAGAGTTTTGCCAAGAGAAAGCACTGGTCATAGCAAACACCCTCTTCCAACAACACAAGAGAAGACTCTCCACATGGGCATCACCAGATGGTCAACTCCAAAATCAAATTGATTATATTCCCCTTCTCCTCTCGCCTTCAATTTTTCCCAGCATCAGGGTATTTTCAAATGAGTCTGCTCTTCACATCAGGTGGCCAAAATATTGGAGTTTTAGCTTCAACATCAGTCCTTCCAATGGACATTCAGGACTGATTTCCTTTAGGATAGACTGGTTGGATCTCCTTGCAGTCCAAGGCACTGTCAAGAGTCTTCTCCAACACCACAGTTCAAAAGCATCAATTCTTTGGCATTCAACTTTCCTTATAGTCCAACTCTCACATCCATACATGACTACTGAAAAAACCATAGCCTTGACTAGGTGGACCTTTGTTGGCAAAGTAATGTCTCTGCTTTTTAATATGGAGTCCAGGGGTGTTAGCTGACAATCTTAATGGCTAATGGCACAAATTGGGATGACCTGGTGCCTGTATCCCATTGTATATGGACTTGCCAAATCGTCTGTGGGTTACTGTTCCCTCTCTGACACTGGAGAGATTACTTGTACCCTTCAATTATTCCCCTCTACTTCTATATCCCATGCAAACCATTCTCTTGTTAACAATTCCTTCTTCATAGTTGTAAAATGATTAGATTATTTCTTGCTTGCTTGCATCAACCATGTAGCACATTTGGCCCCCTCTGAAACTGCAACCTTGATTGGACCTTGGGGTTCCCCAAGCCTTTGCAATTGCAGACTGCATTTTTTTGAGTAGAGTACATGTCATTTGGTCTCTGTAGATTTTAATTAGTTTCACTCTGAGATACATTCACTTAGGTATAGGAATCATCCATGTAACTTTATGCTAACTCATGCTAATTGAAGCGGATGGTATGACTACCACAGCTTGTTGAAGTGGTAAACAAAATGGTCACTCGCTAGTGGTCAGGAAAGCATTGACCTAGTATCCTCTTCATATGCTCAGTCTGGCTGTTGGATTACATCACATAGAGTACAAGAGATCCCGCATTCGGAAATTCTCAACGAGTGGCTTCTAGAAGTAGGAGATGAACTGAAATTCTTAGCCCATGGGTAGAGGCTACGAAATCTGGGGCAGAAGGTAATGTTGCTGCAGAAGGAAAGTCTTCTGCATAAAATAAAGCGTGTGTGTGCTAAGTCTCTTCAGTCATCTCTGACTGTTTGTGACCCAGTGTACTGTAGCCCGCCAGGTTCCTGTGTGCATGGAATCTCCCAGGCAAGAATACTGGAGTCTGTTGCCGTTTCCTAAGGATCAAATTCGCATCTCTTGGCTCCTGCATTGGCAGGCAGGATCTTTACCAGTAGGGCCACCTGGAAAGTCTGCATAACATGAAGGGACATTTTACATGGCAAAAGTACATGTACATAAAAATTCTTCAAGAAAAGTAGAGATACCAAGGGTACATTTCATGCAAAGATGGGCTCAATAAAGGACAGAAATGGGATGGACCTAACAGAAGCAGAAGATATTAAGAGGTGGTGAGAATACACAGAAACTGTACAAAAAAGACATCTTCATGACCCAGATAATCACGAAGGTGTGATCACTCACACTCACCTAGAGTGAGACATCCTGGAATGTGAAGTCAGGTGGGCCTCAGGTAGCATCACTATGAACAAAGCTAGTGGAGGAGATGGAATATCAGTTGAGCTATTTCAAATCCTAAAAGATGATGCTGTGAAAGTGCTGCATTGAATATGTCAGCAATTTTGGAAAACTCAGCAGTGGCCACAGGACTGGAAAAGGTCAGTTTTCATTTCAATCCCAAAGGAAAAAAAATGCCAAAGAATGCTCAAACTACCTCACAATTCCACTCATCTCACATACTGGTAAAGGAATGCTCAAAATTCTCCAAGCCAGGCTTCAGCAATACGTGAACAGGGAACCTCCAGTTTTATAAAACCAGTTCAAGCTGGTTTTATAAAAGGCAGAGGAACCAGAGATCAAATTGCCAACATCTGATGGGTCATCAAAAAAGCAAGAGAGTTCCAGAAAAACATCTATTTCTGCATTATTGACTTTGCCAAAGCCTTTGACTCTGTGGATCACCACAAACTGTGGACAATTCTCAAAGAGATGGGATTACCAGATCACCTGACCTCCCTCTTGAGAAATCTCTATGCTGGTCAGGAAGCAACAGTTAGAACTGGAGAAGCAACAACAGACTGTTTCCAAATGGGAAAAGGAGTATGTCAAGGCTGTATATTGTCACCCTGCTTATTTAACGTATATGCAGAGTACATCATGAGAAACGCTGGGTGGGAGGAAACACAAGTTGGAATCAAGATTGCCGGTAGAAATATCAATAACCTCACATGTGCAGATGACACCACCCTTATGGCAGAAAGTGAAGAGGAGCTAAAAAGCCTGATGATGAAAGTGAAAGAAGAGAGTGAAAAAGTTTCCTTAAAGCTCAACATTCAGAAAACGAAGATCATGGCATCTGGTCCCATCACTTCATGGCAAAGAGATGGGGAAACAGTGGAAACAGTGGCTAACTTTATTTTTCTGGGCTCCAAAATCACTGCAAATGGTGATTACAGCCTTGAAATTAAAAGACACTCGCTCCTTGGAAGGAAAGTTATGCCCAACCTAGACAGCATATTAAAAAGTAGAGACAATACTTTGCCAACAAAGGTCTGTCTAGTCAAGGCTCTGGTTTTTCCAGTAGTCATGTATGGATGTGAGAGTTGGAATATAAAGAAAGGTGAGCACCGAAGAATTGATGCTTTTGAACTGTGGTGTTGGAGAAGACTCTTGAGAGTCCCTTGGACTGCAAGGAGATCCAACCAGTCCATTCTTAATGAGATCAGTCCTGGGTGTTCAATGGAGGGACTGATGTTGAAGCTGAAACTCCAGTACTTTGGCCACCTGATGTGGAGAGCTGACTCATTTGAAAATACTCTGATGCTGTGAAAGATTGAGGGCAGGAGGAGAAGGGGACGACAGAGGAGGAGATGGTTGGATGGCATCACCGACACAATGGACATGACTTTGGGTGTACCCCGGGAGTTGGTGATGGACAGGGAGGCCTGTCGTGCTGTGGTTCATGGGGTCGCAGAGGGTTGGACACGACTGAGCAACTGAACTGAACTAAACAGAACATAGAAATTAATGATAAATTGTTGTTGTCAATGCTCAGTTGCTAAGTCAAGTCCAACTCTTTGTGACCCCATGGACTGTAGCCCACCAGGTTCCTACATCCGTGGGATTTCCCAGGCAAGAATACTGAAGGGGGATGACATTTCTCAACATGCCATGACCACACTGGAGTCAGTAAGGAAAGTGACCGGAGGCCATTGGGTTAGTCCTTTATGACAGAATTGGTGGTGCTAGATCAGGATACCTGCAGGTAATGCCAGAGTCACTTAAATTTCAAATAGAGCTACCTGATAGAGGCTCTCAAATAATCCCAATACACTTGTGGGAATTTCTCAGCACAGGGGAAACATGTGCATTCAGGTCTCCTTGTTGGGAGAGCATATGCAGTAAGGTGAATATATAGCAAGCTATTGATAAAGCAGACTCCTTGCAAATACAAATAAGAATTGGCACAGTGGTTAGTGAGGCACTGATAGGTGAAAATATCTCTTTGTTAGTGCTTTAAGCTAAGGGCAATAAGGTCTTAGTTGGGTTTAGGTGTTGTCAAACCATAATTCTCTAGGACAGACTACAGTGGCGCTTCAAGTCCTGAGTGGCCTTGCTGGATGCTAGGAAATACTGATTTACTAATATTACATCAGGGAAGCCATTATGGAAACATACTCTAGCATGAAGAATTGGGGAACAAAGAGCAGATAATTACCAGAATACACCCATTATCACTGCATACCCTTAACATTTTAGGGATTTTTCCTTTTCAGCCTAGCCCTGCTTTTGTTCAGTAGCATTAGGAATCCATACAGACTGGAGCTATGCCAAACGCATAGCACAAACAATCATACCCTCATTTTATGAGTTGTATGGACAGAGGGTGTTGATGTATGTGTGCTGTATGCTTAGTCGCATCCAACTCTTTGCGACCCCATGGTCTGTAGCCCCCAGGCTCCTCCATTTATGGGAATTCTCCAGGGAAGAATACTGGAGTGGGTTGCCATGCCCTGCTCCAGGGGATCTTCCCAACCCAGGGATCAAACCAAGATCTCCCACATTGCAAGAAGATTCTTTACTGTCTGAGCCAACAGGGAAGCCCATTGATGTTTATACCCCAGGATTTTAAACATGAGATGGTTCAGAAAATTGTCTGCCATGAACCACTCTTTAAGATCCTCAACTAGTTAAAGGGTCCCCAGAGGTTATCTCTAGGGGTAGAGCTTAGCATCAAGGGGCAGAGATCCTAGATCATGCTGATGCCTCTAGAGTCAGAAACTACTGGAGGGCCTGATCCTCAGTCTTCAGTGAGATTTAGTCAGCCAGGTCCCCTATATAAGGAAGCAAGGACATGCTTCAGACATAGTCATTATGATGTAACACATTCCCCAACTCTCACTAAATACTTATCAGAGGTCATCATCCTAGAGCATTTTGACTTGGCCATAAGACATGCTGGAACCTGAAGTAGGTTTGAAGCAATAGGGAGGAGGCTAGGGCCTGGCTAAAAACATGTACCAACCTGAAGGGCTAGTTCTCAAATAAGTGTACCCAAAGTTCCAAGCAGATAACTGGGAGGTCAATACCATCTCGTTTGTCAGTAGCAAAAGTTTCGGGTGGTTGGCAAGCAGAAGCGTTTAAATAGTAATAAAATAAATTATCATACGAAACGGTGGCAGAACTGTGTTTCCATGAAAGTTGGTTTATTTTAAGGTAGAACTAGTCAACAGGTGGATCAGGATTCAGCTTCTAGTAGAAAATGTTTGTAGGATGTGAAAATGCAACTGGGACTTCAGCTAAGAGTCTTAAAAAACCAAGGAACTAGCATACAGACCCATGAGAGTGAGGGTGAGAGGCTTGGAGCCAAGTGTAGGCACAAAGACTAGGGCCACAAAGCTCAACCCTGGTGTCTATTACCCTTTGGTGAGGATGAAGTTTTCCAGTGCATTGCCAGGGTGGTTTCCATTGGGTCCGAATGAGCAGAGTTTTTCCTTCAGGCTTTCAGTACTCTTGGAAAGTTGGTCCCAGGTGCAGAAAGTGCATGGAAGTTCATCATGGTTGGATCAGGTTTGATGATGGGTCAGCAAATGAACAAAGATCTGGTTGTTGACATTCTCAGAAGCATGAATTTATGACTGTCTGTAAAGTGGTATCCCAGTTCCCCACCTGTATTTTAAACGTTCATGCAGGATATAAATCAGTAAGGCTGGAGGTGAGGGAGTATGTTAACAATGTGACTTGCCTGGGTTCCTCTTACTGATGAGTTGGGTTATTCATGTCTGCTGGGGCTTGAGGGCTTTTGTCAAGGCAATCTATTGTGATCTGACGTGTTTGGCTGCGGTAGAGGCATGCCTGAATTCTTCGCTGGTGGGCTCTTTTGATTAGCATGAAAGGTGCCTCGCTTCCTTGCAGCTGTATAGGGTCTTCCTTGGGTGCTGGTTGCGTGCGGTTGGAGAAGCTTGGTAGAAGCTTTGGCTGGTCACTACGTTTCTTGCCGAACCGAATATACTGAGTTAGGACAAGGTCTGGGATATTGTCCTTCAGATCTGGGCCACTAACTTCATCCTGAATGGAGTCAGCTAGGTCTTCTTGGATTTGATCACTCTGACTGGATTCATCATATCTTAGATTCTCAGGAAGGAGCTGAAAAGTAGTGTCATCCTGCTGAGAGACGTTGTCCTCTTTGTCAACCTTAGTATTCACCAGGGGGTTCATTTTCTGTTTTGTGGGCTCACCAAATGACTGCGGAACTCAAGAAGAAATTTCTCACACTGCTTCAACAGAGCAATAGGGTAGGAGGTGATTCTCAGTAACTCTCTATTGTATCTTCTGGAATGAAATGGGCCTAGGCAGAATTGAGTACCAGAACTGGATAGCAGTGGGCAGACAGTGGTTTTGCTCTGTGATCAGAGGGACAGCGTCATGAGTAAGTAGCCAAAGCTGTTAGCTATTAGGTCACAAGTGTATGCTGAGAGCTCAGAAATGCTCAAAACTCTTATCCACCATTCAATGTTGCCTCTTCTTTAGGAAAATGCCAATATTATCCCCATTTAGAAGAAATTAATTACCTGAAGACACACAGAAGATTTGGAATTAAGAAGATAAAGGAAACAGTTATAGTAGATTACTTTCATCATTCCTTTGATAATATAGGGGCATTTTGCCCTCAGACTAAGCCTATGGTTCTCAATTTTTCTTCTTTATAAGAGACTCAGACAAGTTTACCATCCAAACTGATCTTAGAAATCATCCAGACCACATTCATAATTTCACAGAGAAGGAAAACAGGCTCAGAGAGGTAAAAATATTTACCCAAGAACACACAACCAGTTAATATCAGAGGTGTCATGTTCCTCAGGACTGCTGTCCAAAACAGCACTTCCTCTGGGACTCCAAATGTGCTTACATTACTTTGGCATAATCACAGTTCTTGGCCCTGGCTATGCCAAAAACTCAGGGAAACAGTAGCTTTGGCATCTCTAGGGAGGTTGTTGGAAATATAGACCCTAAGACCCCGTCCGAGACCTACTGGATGAGTATCCCATTTTAACAAGATTCTCTAGGTGATTTGAGTGTTCACTGAAGTTTGAGAAGTGCTGCTCTAGAGAACACTCAGTCAGAAGTGGAATACTTACTGGTTTAACTTGATCCTCAGTGCTCCAACCATAGTCTGCAGTGCTGTGGGGATCTGATGACTGCGCTGGTTGTTAATGTATTTTTTCTGGCTTTCTAGTCTGTCTCTGAGGTCACAACCGTTGCCATGGAGATGATTAAGACATCACAGGCAAGATGAAGAGGTGAGACTGAGAACCTAGGCAACAAGAACAAAATATTCTTAAAGCATAAAGTTCAAAATATTCAGTTTTCCCTGCACTGATAACAAGAGTTAAGAATCCAGGAGATGCTTAAAAACACACCCTAATCATTTGTATATTGGTTGAACTTTTCTGATACATATTTAATCCCCCCTATTGTCCTTTCCTTGTGCTATGTAGCATTTAAACTGTCCCTTTGTGGGCAAAAAATGTGTATCACTGAATGCAAGATTTGATTCCCTAAGTTTCATTTGATGGCACCTCCTCTCTAGACCTATAGAAGGTATTATTGGAAGAATTAATTAATTAAACATTGCTGGCAGAAACTTGGGCTGGAAACTTGCCCAAATCATCAGTTGGATGATTTGACTGAAGACGTGTTTGCTACTCAGTTTTCTCTTTTATGTATTAAGAAGGACTATTTTGTCTACCTAAAAGGGGTGTTGTGATGAAAGAATGAGTGTTGTTGTTAATGAAACAACAAGGGTGTTGTTAATGAAAGAATAAATAGGTGCTCTGAGTAGCAAGAAAAAAATGAGTGATTTGCTTCCAAGTTTGTTCCAATGTACGTCTACAATGCCAGTGGTGAGACTCTTCCCTCTTTGCATAATACTGAAGTAGGAAGAAACTGTCATACATCCTTTCCTCTTTAACATATCTCACCTACCTATTTTCCTATTTACCTTTCAGAGATCTTCCACTTTCCAGGACCATCCATGAGTTTCTTACTGCCTACCCAGCTAGGTGTCAACTAATAAAAGATGTCAAGTAATTATTGAAGCTTAATGATTGACCTTTATCAAGGCATTCCGTTTTTCCCCTCAA
>NW_024070207.1:18429250-18465080 GCF_014754425.2 Oryx dammah
AAGCTTAATGATTGACCTTTATCAAGGCATTCCGTTTTTCCCCTCAAGTTTAATGTGTATAAGAATCTTCTTGGTCCCAGTCTCTAGCAATTTTGATTCAGTGAGTCTGGAGTGGATACCTGGAACCTGTACCAGTTGGGTAGCAGACTTCTTTAGTTGGTGAAAGTGAAAGTGAAGTCGCTCCGTCGTGTCCGACTCTTTGTGACCCCATGGACTGTAGCCTATCAGGCCCCTCCATCCATGGGATTTTCCAGGCAAGAGTGCTGGAGTGGATTGCCATTTTCTTCTCCAGGGGATCTTCCCGACCCAGGAATTGAACCTGGGTCTCCTGCATTGCAGGCGGATGCTTTACCGTCTGAGCCACCAGGGAAGCTCTAAAAGCCTTACACACAAACATCATGGAATAAAGCCATATTACTGCATCTTAAAAAGTAGGGATGGGAAGATGACATTTTGTAGGTAGGAGGTTGACCCTCAAATGACATGAAATAGGTGGTAGCCTATTCTACCTCCATATTGAGCTCACAAAGAGCCCTCACTGTCCTTAACAACTGCTCATCTCTCCCTGATAGTAGAGAGCAAGAGTTCAGCACAGAGGTGCTCGAGTTTTACTGACCTGGGTGCAAACCCTGGCTTTCCAAAACCTGAGTGACTCTGGACAAGTTATTTAACCTCTCTGATAATCAGTTGCAAAATTTAAAATGGAGATGATTTTAATGCCTGCCTCATGGTGTCATGAGGATTAAATGAGATGAAAAGAGATTAGCTAAGCTCCATGCAGATGGCAAATGCTCCATAAATGTTAGCTATTATTATTCTAGGTCCGTAGTCTGTGTTTTAGAATTTAAATTATTTTCAGATTGTAGAATGTAACACAGAGTATGTACTGTTTATTATATAATACTCCCAATAGTGTCTGGGAAAACATCTCATAATTTATCCTTTAACATTCCTGCAAGAAAAATGTCTAAATATTCCAAGACTAAGTTCATGTTAGTTCAGGTCAGGTTTTTGTGCCAAATGAGTTTTGGCACCAAATTAATAATAATAATAATGATAATGATAAAAGTAGCTTCTGTTGTATATAGCATTCATTTCAGAATGGAAGATAAGTGTTTGTGCACCTCTACCACACTCTTTTGGGGGAGATTTACAATTATTACGTTTCCTTCTCTGTCGTTGCTTTCTGCCCTTTCTACCCTCATAAATTCTAGAATATCTGTTAAGGTCTCCATTTTCTTTACAGAACTATGTATTCAAAATGAGAAATCATTTAATTTTTTTCTAACTAATATGGCACTGGTGAAACACTTGCTAATACTGTAAGCATTAACCCAAATGCAAATCATACAATGGCACTGTTGTCAATGGCAATTGCCTAAACTCTCCAAAAAACCTACCTTGCCATATCATTTCAGAAATTGCTCTCCTTTCAGAAGTCAATGGCCTCCTATTCAATTGTCCCAACAGATCCTCAGCAGTCAGCTGACAGTCTGGCAGAGTTCCAGACCACAGCCTTTTGGAGATGAAAGTGTAAACAGAGCTCATAACTCAAATGAACAGGCTTGAGGGATCCAACTTCTGAGCCTGGATCAGGTCTGATAGAAAGCTACACATGCTCAAACTTTTCCTTAATCAGTATGAGTATCAACTACAAAAACAACAGCATGAAAATAGGCTTATTGAACTACTGCAGGTCACTTGGATATTTGTCTTCACTTTAACTCTAAGCCATAGTTAAGAGAGTCCCCAGATAAAAAAATTGCACCACTCTGGTGTTTGCTAAGACTCCTTTTGGAGAAGGACCTGCTGTAACCTGCTGCATTTAAGAGATCTTTGAGACATCACCCTGTTATATTTTCAAGCTGTTCTACATAACCAATTGGAGGAGACACTTTGAACTAGGGTTGTGCAAAAACTACTCTTCTGAGAGTAGTTGCATTCTTAATCTTGGTTTCCAGATATTCTAAAGAGTGCCGTAGAGGAGCTAAATGTGAGCGTATTATTCGTTCAGTTGTGTCCAACTTTTTGCGACCCCATGGGCTATAGTCTGAGAGACTCCTCTGTCCATGGAATTCTCTAGGCAAGAATACTTGAGTGGGTAACCATTCCCTTCTATAGGAGATCTTCCTGACCCAGGATGAAACCTGGCTCTCCTGCCTTCTAGGCAGATGCTTTACCATCTGAGCTACCAGGGAAGCCCATAGGAGCTAAACTGATACACAAATTACCCTCATAAGGTAACCACAGGGGCATACTGTTTGGACTTATCTGAAGACTTGGCTGTGACCCCAGCTCTGCCACTATCTGTACTGACAAACTCGGGCAAGTTACTTCGTCTCTCTGGGTCAGTTTCTGAATCTGCATAATGAAAGGAGAGGTTTCTCAAAGTTTATCAAGATAAGATATGATTCACAAGGGTTATCAGGAGGCCTAGGAATCTGTATTTTTATGTTGCAGTTCAGTTCAGTTGCTCAGTTGTGCCCAATTCTTAGCGACCCCATGGACTGTATCATGCCAGGCCTCCCTGTCCATCAACAACTCATGGAATTTATGCAAACTCATGTCCATTGAGTCAGTGATGCCATCCAACCATCTCATCCCCTGTGGTCCCCTTCTTGTCCCACCGTCAATCTTTTCCCGCATCAGAGTCTTTTTAAATGAGTCAGTTCTTTGCATCAGGTGGCCAAAATATTGGAGTTTCATATTCAGCATCAGTCCTTCCAATGAACATTCAGGACTAATTTACATTAGGATGGACTGGTTGGATCTCCTTGCTGTCCAAGCCACTGTCAAGAGTCTTCTCCAACACCACAGTTCAAAAGCATCAATTCTTCGGTGCTCAACTTCTTTATAGTCCAACTGTCACATCCATACATGACTAGTGGAAAAACCATAGCCTTTACCAGATGGAACTTTGTTTGCAAAGTAGTCTCTGATTTCTATTTGTTTATTTATTTATTTATTTATTTTAATTGGAGGCTAATTACTTTACAATATTGTAGTGGTTTTTGCCATACATTGACATGAGTCAGCCATGGGTGTACATGTGCTCGCCATCCTGAACCCCCTCCCACCTTGCTCCCATCCCATCCCTGTGGGTCATCTTAGTGCACCAGCCTTGAGCACCCTGTCTCATGCATTAAACCTGGACTGCTGATCTGTTCCACATTTGATAATATCCATGTTTTAATGCTATTCTCTCAAATTATCCCACCCTCACCTTCTCCCACAGAGTCCAAAAGACTGTTCTATACATCTGTATCTCTTTTGCTGTCTCACCTAGCGTTATCATTACAATCTTTCTAAATTTCATATATATTGTCTCTGCTTTAAAAAAATATATAAACTTCTTTATTTTAATTGGAGGCTAATTACTTTATAATATTGTATTGGTTTTGCCACATATCAACATGAATCTGCCACGGGTATACACGTGTTCCCCATCCAGAAGCCCCCTCCCACCTCCCTCCCTGTACCATCCCATGGGTCATCCCAGTGCACCAGCCCCAAGCATCCTGTATCATGCATTGAACCTGGACTGGCGATTTGTTTCATATATGATATTATACATGTTTCAATGTCATTATCCCAAATCATTCTACCCTCTCCCTCTTCCATAAGTCCAAAGGACTGTTGTATACACCTGTGTCTCTTTTGCTGTCTCGCATACAGGGTTATCATTACCATCTTTCTAAATTCCGTATATATGCATTAATATACGCATTGGTGTTTTTCTTTCTGGCTTACTTCACTCTGTATAATAGGCTCCAGTTTCATCCACCTCATTAGAACTAATTCAAATGTATTTTTTTAATGGCTGAGTAATACTCCATTGTGTATAGGTACCACAGCTTTCTTATCCATTCATCTGCTGATGGACAAATAGGTTGCTTCCTTGTCTTGGCTATTGTAAACAGTGCTGCGATGAAGATTGGGGTACACATGTCTCTTTCAATTCTGGTTTCCTGGGTGTGTATGCCCAGCAGTGGGATTGCTGGGTCATAAGGCAGTTCTATTTCCAGTTTTTTAAGGAATCTTCACACTGTTCCCCATAGTGGCTGTACTAGTTTGCATTCCCACCAACAGCGTAAGAGCGTTCCCTTTTCTCCACACCCTCTCCAGCATTTATTGATTGTAGACTTTTGGATCGCAGCCATTCTGACGCATGAAATGGTACCTCATTGTGGTTTTGATTTGCATTTCTATGATAATGAGTGATGTTGAGCATCTTTTCATGTGTTTGTTAGCCACCTGTATGTCTTCTTTGGAGAAATGTCTGTTTAGTTCTTTGGGCCATTTTTTGATTGGGTCGTTTATTTTTCTGGAATTGAGCTGCAGGAGTTGCTTGTATATTTTTGAGATTAGTTGTTTGTCAGCTGCTTCATTTACTATTATTTTCTCCCATTCTGAAGTCTTTCTTTTCACCTTGCTTATAGTTTCCTTTGTTGTGCAGAAGCTTTTAAGTTTAATTAGGTCCCATTTGTTTATTTTTGCTTTTATTGCCAATATTCTGGGAGGTGGGTCATAGAGGATCCTGCTGTGATGTATGTTGGAGAGTGTTTTGCCTGTGTTCTCCTTTAAGAGTTTTATAGTTTCTGGTCTTACATTTAGATCTTTAATCCATTTTGAGTTTATTTTTAGTGTATGGTGTTAGAAAGTGATCTAGTTTCATTCTTTTACAAGTGGTTGACCAGTTTTCCCAGCACCACTTGTTAAAGAGATTGTCTTTAATCCATTGTATATTCTTGCCTCCTTTTTCAAAGATAAGGTGTCCATAGGTGTGTAGGTTTATCTCTGGGTTTTCTATTTTATTCCATTGATGTATATTTCTGTCTTTGTGCCAGTACCATACTGTCTTGATGACTGTGGCTTTGTAGTAGAGCCTGAAGTCAGGCAGGTTGATTCCTCCAGTTCCATTCTTCTTTCTCAAGATTGCTTTGGCTATTCGAGGTTTTTTGTATTTCCATACAAATTGTGAAATTATTTGTTCTAGCTTTGTGAAAAATACCACTGGTAGCTTGATAGGGAGTGCCTTGAATCTATACATTGCTTTGGGTAGTATACTCATTTTCACTATATTGATTCTTCTGATCCATGAACATGGTATATTTCTCCATCTATTAGTGTCCTCTTTGATTTCTTTCACCAGTGTTTTATAGTTTTCTATATATAGGTCTTATTTTCCTAAGGTAGATATATTCCTAAGTATTTTATTATTTTCATTGCAATGGTGAATGGAATTGTTTCCTTAATTTCTCTTTTTCTGTTTTCTTGTTGTTAGTGTATAGGAATGCAAGGGATTTCTGTGTGTTGATTTTATATCCTGCAACGTTACTATATTCATTGATTAGCTTTAGTAATTTTCTGGTGGAGTCTTTAGGGTTTTCTATGTAGAGGATCATGTCATCTGCAAACAGTAAGAGTTTTAATTCTTCTTTTCCAATTTGGATTCCTTTTATTTCTTTTTCTGCTCTGATTGCTGTGGCCCAAACTTCCAAAACTATGTTGAATAGTCTTGGTGAGAGTGGGCACCCTTGTCTTGTTCCTGACTTTAAGGGAAATACTTTCAATTTTTCACCATTGGGGATAATGTTTGCTATGGGTTTGTCATATGTAGCTTTTAATATGTTGAGGTGTGTTCCTTCTATTCCTGCTTTCAGGAGAGTTCTTATCATAAATGGATTTTCAATTTTGTTAAAGGCTTTCTCTGCATCTACTTTTTAAAAATTTAAATATAAATTTATTTGTTTTAATTGGAGGTTAAATACTTTACAATGTTTTATTTGTTTTGCCATACATCAACATGTATCTGCCACAGGTTATACACGTGTTCCCCATCCTGAACCCCCCTCTTTCCTCCCTCCCCGCACCATCCCTCTGGGTCGTCTCAGTGCACCAGCCCCAGGTAACCAGATAATCATATGGCTTTTATTTTTCAATTTTTTAGTGTGGTGTATTACATTGATTGACTTGCAGATATTGAAAAATCCTTGCATCCCTGGGATAAAGCCCACTTGGTCATGGTGTATGATCTTTTTAATGTGTTATTAGATTCTGATTGCTAGAATTTTGTTAAGGATTTTTGCATCTATGTTCATCAGTGATAATGGCCTGTAGTTTTCTTTTTTGTGTGGCATCTTTGTCAGGTTTTGGTATTAGGATGATGGTGGCCTCATAGAATGAGTTTGGAAGTTTACCTTCCTCTGCAATTTTCTGGAAGAGATTGAGTAGGATAGGTGTTAGCTCTTCTCTCAAATTTTGGTAGAATTCAGTTGTGAAGCCATCTGGACCTGGGCTTTTGTTTGCTGGAAGATTTCTGATTACAGTTTCAATTTCTGTGCTTGTGATGGGTCTGTTAAGATTTTCTATTTCTTCCTGGTTCAGTTTTGGAAAGTTGTACTTTTGTAAGAATTTGTCCATTTCTTCCAAGTTGTCCATTTTATTGGCATATAATTGCTGATAGTAGTATCTTATGATCCTTTGTATTTCTGTGTTGTCTGTTGTGATCTCTCCATTTTCATTTCTAATTTTATTGGTTTGATCTTTCTCCCTTTGTTTCTTGATGAGTCTGGCTAATGGTTTGTTTAATTTTATTTATCCTCTCAAAGAACCTGCTTTTGGCTTTGTTGATTTTTGCTATGGTCTCTTTTGTTTCTTTTGCATTTATTCCTGCCCTAATTTTTAAGATTTCTTTCCTTCTACTAACCTTGGGGTTCTTCATTTCTTCCTTTTCTAGTTGCTTTAGGTGTAGAGTTAGGTTATTTATTTGACTTTTTTCTTGTTTCTTGAGGTAGGCCTGTATTGCTATGAACCTTCCCCTTAGTACTGTTTTACAGTGTCCCACAGGATTTTGGTTGTTGTGTTTTCATTTTCATTCATTTCTATGCATATTTTGATTTCTTTTTTGATTTCTTCTGTGATTTGTTATTTAGCAGTGTGTTGTTCAGCCTTGATATGTTGGAATTTTTAATAGTTTTTCTCTTGAAATTGACATCTAATCTTACTGCATTGTGGTCAGAAAAGATTCTTGGAATGATTTCAATTTTTTTTTTAAATTTACCAAGGCTATATTTATGGCCCAGGATGTGATGTATCCTGGAGAACGTTCCGTGTGTGCTTGAGAAAAAGGTAAAATTCATTGTTTTGGGGTGAAATGTCCTATAGATATCAATTAGGTCTAACTGGTCTACTGTATCATTTAAAGTTTGTGTTTCCCTGTTAATTTTCTGTTTAGTTGATCTATCCATAGGTGTGAGTGGGGTATTAAAGTCTCCCACTATTATTGTGATGTTGTTAATTTCCCCTTTCATACTTGTTAGCATTTGTCTTACATATAGTGTTACTCCTAGGTTGGGTGCATATATATTTATAACTGTTATGACTTCTTGGATGGATCCTTTGATCATTGTGTAGTGTCCTTCTTTGTCTCTTTTCACAGCCTTTGTTTTGAAGTCTATTTTATCTGGTATGAGTATTGCTACTCCTGCTTTCTTTTGGTCTCTATATGTGTGGAATATCGTTTTCCAGCCCTTCACTTTCAGTCTGTATGTGTCCCCTGTTTTGAGGTGGGTCTTTTGGAGACAACATATATAGGGGTCTTGTTTTTGTATCCATTCAGCCAGTCTTTGTCTTTTGCTTGAGGCATTCAACCCATTTACGTTTAAGGTAATTATTGATAAGTATGATCCCGATGCCATTTATTTTATTGTTTGGGGTTTGAGTTTATACACCATTTTTGTGTTTCCTGCCTAGTGAAGATCCTTTAGCATTTGTTGGAGAGCAGGTTTGGTGGTACTGAATTCTCTCAGCTTTTGCTTGTCTCTAAAGCTTTTGATTTAGAGATCATATTTGATCTCTAAATTTGAATGAGATCCTTGCTGGGTACAGTAATCTGGGCTATAGGTTATTTTCTTTCATCGTTTTAAGTATGTCCTGCCATTCCCTCCTGGCCTGAAGAGTTTCTCTTGAAAGATCAGATGTTATCCTTATGGGAATCCTCTTATGTCTTATTTGTTGTTTTTCCCTTGCTGCTTTTAATATTTGTTCTTTGTGTTTGATCTTTGTTAATTTGATTAATGTGTGTCTTGGGGTATTTTGCCTTGGGTTTATCCTCTTTGGGACTCTCTGGGTTTCTTGGACTTGGTTAATTATTTCCTTCCCCATTTTAGGGAAGTTTTCAACTATTATATCCTCAAGTATTTTCTCATGGTCTTTCTTTTTGTCTTCTTCTTCTGGGACTCCTATGATTCAAATATTGGGGTGCTTAACATTGTCCCGGAGGTCTCTGAGGTTGTCCTCATTTCTTTTAATTTGTTTTTCTTTTTTCCTCTCTGATTCATTTATTTCTACCATTCTATCTTCTACTTCACCAATCCTAACTTCTGCCTCTGTTATTCTACTATTTGTTCCCTTCAGAGTGTTTTCAATCTCATTTATTGCATTATTCATTATATTGACTCTATTTTATTTCTTCTAGGTCCTTGTTAAACCTTTCTTGCATCTTCTCAATCCTTGTCTCTGGGCTATTTATCTGTGATTCCATTTTGATTTCAAGATTTTGGATCATTTTCATGATCATTATTCAGAATTATTAATCAGCAGATTCCTTATCTCTTCCTCTTTTGTTTGGTTTGGTGGGCATTTATCCTGTTCCTTTACCTGCTGGGTATTCCTCTGTCTCTTCATCTTGTTTATATTGCTGTGTTTGGGGTGGCCTTTCTGTATTCTGGCAATTTGTGGAGTTCTCTTTATTGTGAAGTTTCCTTGCTGTTGGTGGGGTTGTATGGGTGGCTTGTCAAGGTTTTCTGGTTAGGGAAGCTTGTGTCGGTGTTCTGGTGGGTAGAGCTGAATTTCTTCTCTCTGGAGTGCAATGAAGTGTCCAGTAATGAGTTATGAGATGTCAGTGGATTTGGAGTGACTCTGGACATCCTGTATATTGAAGCTCAGGGATGTGTTCTTGTGTTACTGGAGAATTTGTGTGGTATGTCTTGCTCTGGAACTTGTTGGCCCTTGGGTGGTGCTTGGTTTGAGTTTAGGTATGGAGGCGTTTGATGAGCTCCTGTCAATTAATGTTCCCTGGAGTCAGGAGTTCTCTGGTGTTCTCAGGATTTGGACTTAAGCCTCCTGCTTCTGGTTTTCAGTCTTATTTTTACAGTAGCCTCAAGACTTGTCCATCTATACAGCACCATTGATAAAACATCTTCATTAAAATAAAAAGTTTCTCCACATTGAGGGACACCCAGAGAGGTTCACAGAGTTACATGGAGAAAAGAAGAGGGAGGAGGGAGATAGAGGTGATCCGAATGAGATGAGGTGGAATCAAAAGAGGAGAGAGCAAACTAGCCAGTAATCACTTCCTTATGTGTGCTCCACAGTCTGGACCACTCAGAGATGTTCATGGAGTTATACAGAGGAGAGAAGAGGGAAGAAGGAGACAGAGGTGGCCATGAGGGTAAAGGGGAGAATCAAAAGGAGAGAGACAGATCCAGCCATTAATCAGTTCCCTAAGTGTTCTCCACCATCTGGAACACACAAAGAGATTCACAGAGTTGGGTAGAGAAGAGAAGGGGGAGGGAGGAGATAGAGGCGACCTGGTGGGGAAAAAGGAGAGTCCAAAGGGGGAGAGAGCAGTCAAGCCAGTAATCTTCTTCCCAAGTAAAAATGGGTACTGAAGATTGGGTTCTTAAAGGTACAAAATTGATAACAAATATCAAAAAGCAAAGATTAAAAATCTAAAGTAGAGGTTGGATTTTCAAAAATACAATATTAAAGAAAAGAAAAAAAAACAAAGTCACAAAAATTATTATATATCTATATATATATATGAAGTATGCTTTAAAAAATAGGGTCTCTTTTTCTTGCAAAGTAATAGTAGGTTATAAAAATGAAAATTAAAGGAGTAATAGAGGACTTAAAAATTTAAAAAAGTTATTTAAAAAAGAATGATAGTAAAAATAATAAAAATATATCTAGGACTTTCTCTGGTGTTGTTGTGGGCAGTGTGGGGTCAGTTCATTTTCGGATAGTTCTTTGGTCCAGCTTATATTTCTCAAGATCTATATTTCTCAGAGAAGGCAATGGCAACCCACTCCAGTACTCTTGCCTGGAAAATCCCATGGACGGAGGAGCCTGGTAGGCTGCAGTACATGGGGTCGCTAGGAGTTTGACACGACTGAGTGACTTCACTTTCACATTTCACTTTCATGCACTGGAGAAGGAAATGGCAACCCATTCCAGTGTTCTTGCCTGGAGAATCCCAGGGACGGGGGAGCCTGGTGGGCTGCCATCTATGGGATCGCACAGAGTCGGATACGACTGAAGTGACTTAGCAGTAGCAGCATAAGCCCCTTCCTATGTAGTCAGTACTAACTACAGGGTTTTTATCTATTGCACCTGTCACTTCCAAGGCAGTTCCCTCTGTTTTAACTTCTTCTGTTTGCTGTTCTCTTCAGTGTCTAATTTCCTCCCTGACACAAGGGGGCGGTGATGGACACTTTTTTAGGCTCACCTGTTCAGTTGCGCTGTGGGTGGGGGGAGGGATACTGCAAACAAATAACACTGGCGTATGACTGCAAGGAGATCCAACCAGTCCATTCTGAAGATCAACCCTGGGATTTCTTTGGAAGGAATGATGCTAAAGCTGAAACTCCAGTACTTTGGCCACCTCATGAGAAGAGTTGACTCATTGGAAAAATCTCTGATGCTGGGAGGGATTGGGGGCAGGAGGAGAAGGGGACGACTGAGGATGAGATGGCTGGATGGCATCACAGACTCGATGGACATGAGTCTGAGTGAACTCCAGGAGATGGTGATGAACAGGGAGGCCTGGCGTGCTGCAATTCATGGAGTCGCAAAGAGTCGGACACGACTGAGCGACTAACTGAACTGAACTGAACTGAACTGATGCTCGCAGTGTCTCAGCCACATTGGTCCTGACCCTGCTCATGGCACGTGTGCCCTCCCTGCCCACACTGCTCAGGCTCTAGGTTGCTCTGCCAGGAACTGTCCGAGACCAGCCCTGGGCTGCATGCACCTCCCAGGTCTAAGCCGCTCAGGTTCAGGCACTCGGGTAGTCCTCAGAGGCACAGACTCGGTTGGGCCTGCATTTTGTGCCCTTCCCAGGTCCAAGCAGTTCAGGTGATGAGGTATTTGGTGAGTGTGGTCGCTGCAACTTATCACCTCCCCTGTCCCTGCCACTCAGTTTTCTGGGTGTACAACTGGTGCACCTTCTCAGGTGGATGTTGGCCATCCAGAATCCCTAGAAGTCATAGTTAGCAAAGAAACCTGCTTGCAGTTTGGTAGATAATGTCTCTCTGGGGCCACGATTGCCCCCTTCTGGCTCTGTTACCTATCACCGGAGGGGGATGGTCTGCAGCCGGCTATCTCTGTCCAGTCCTTTGTTCTGTGAGTGAGCCTGGCATTGTTTTAGGTTAGGGCTTTTCATGTGGTAGCTATCTCACAGACTGGTTTGCTAGCCAAAGTTACTTCCCTCAGATTTCCCTCAGGGCATTAAGGCCCAGTCCTTACTCTAAGCAATGCAGCCCGTGCCTCTCTGCCCAGCCCCTGCTTGCTAGTGGCAGATGCAGGCGTCTGTACTGCTTCTCTGCTGGGGGAGCTACCATTGGGCACATAATCTGTGGGGTTTAATTATTTATTTATTTATCCTCTCAGTTATGTTGCCCTCTGTGGTTCCAAGGCTCGCCACAGACTCGGCAGTGAGAGTGTTTCCTTGTGTTTGGAAACTTCTCTCTTTTTAGACTCCCTTCCCAGGATGGAGCTCCATCCCTACCTCTTTTGTCTCTTTTTGTCTTTTATATTTTTTCCTACCTCCTTTCCAAGAAAATGGGCTGCTTTTCTGGGTGCCTGATGTCCTCTGCTGGCATTCAGAAGCTGTCTTGTGGAATTTACTCAGCACTTAAATGTTCTTTTGATGAATTCGTGGGGGAGAAAGGGGTCTCCCTGTCCTATTCCTCTGCCATCTTCTGTCTCTGCTTTTTAATATCCTGTCTAGGTTGGTCATAACTTTTCTTCCAAAGAGTAAGCATCTTTGAATTTCATGGCTGCAATCACCATCTGCAGTGATTTTGGAGCCCCCCAAAATAAAGTCTGACACTGTTTCCACTGTTTCCCCATCTATTTCCCATGAAGTGATGGAACCAGATGCCATGATCTTAGTTTTCTGAATGTTGATCTTTAAGTCAACTTTTTTACTCTCCTCTTCCACTTTCATTAAGAGGCTCTTTAGTTCTTCTTCGCTTTCTGTCATAAGGGTGGTGTCATCTGCATATCTGAGGCTATTGACATTTCTCCTGGCAATCTTGATTGTAACTTGTGCTTCATCCAGCCCAGTGTTTCTCATGATGTACTCTGCATATAAATTAAATAGACAGGGTGACAATATACAGCCTTGACATACTCCTTTCCTTATTAGTTCTAACTGTTGTGTACTGACCTGTATACAGATTTCTTAAAAGGCAGGTCAGGTGGTCTGGTATTCCCATATCTTTAAGAATTTTCAACAGTTTGTGGTGGTCCACACAGTCAAAGGCTTTGGCATAGTCAATAAAGCAGAAATAGATGTTTTTCTGGGACTCTCTGTTTTATCAATAATCCAATGGATGTTGGCAATTTGATCTCTGGTTCCTATGCCTTTTCTAAAACCAGCTTGAACATCTGGAAGTTCACAGCTCACATACTGTTGAAGCCTGGCTTGGAGAATTTTGAGCATTACTTTACTAACGTGTGAGATGAGTGCAATTGTACAGTAGTTTGAGCATTCTTTGGCATTGCCTTTGTTTGGGTTTGGAATGAAAACTGACCTTTTCCATTTTTATGTTTGTGTATTCCTAAATTATTCTGTGATCAGAGGTCTTCAGATTTTACCTTGGGAATATTTGGTGACTGCTTATTGCAAAATTCAGACTTAAATTGAAGAAAGTATGGAAAACCACTAGACCATTCAAATAGGTCCTAATCAAATTCCTTACAATTATAGAGTAGAAGTGACAAATAGATTCAAGGGATTAGATCTGACAGAGTGCCTGAAGAACTATGGATAGAGGTTCATGTCATTTCACAGGAGGTGGTGATCAGGACACCCACCAAAAGAAGAAATGAAAAAAGGCAAAATGGTTGTCTGAGGAGGCCTTACAAATAGCTGAGAAAAGAAGAGAAGCAAAAGGTAAGTAAGAAAGGGAAGATATACCCATTTGAATGCAGAGTTCCAAAGAATAGCAAGCAGAGCTAAGAAGGCCTTCCTCGGTGATCAATGCAAAGAAATAAAGGGGAAAAAATAGAATGGGAAAGGCTAGAGACCTCTTCAAGAAAATTAGATATAAAGGGAACATTTCATGCAAAGATGGGCACAATAAAGAGCAGACAGTATGGACCTAACAGAAGCAGAAAATACTAAGAAGAGGTGGCAAGAATACACAGAAGAACTATACAATAAAGATAGTAACGACCAGATAACCACAATGGGGTGATCACTCACTTAGAGCCAGAAATCTTGGAATGTGAAGTCAAGTGGGCCTTAAGAAGCATCACTATGAACGAAGCTAGTGGAGGTGAAGGAATTCCAGCAGAACTAGTTCGAGTCCTACAAGATGATGCTGTGAAAGTGCTGCACTCAGTATGCCAGCAAATTTGGAAAACTCAGCAGTGGCCACAGGACTGGAAAAGGTCAGTTTTCATTCCAATCCCAAAGAAAGGCAATGCCAAAGAATGCTCAAACTACCACACGTTTGTACTCATCTCACATGCTAGTAAAGTAATGCTCAAAATTCTCTAAGTGAGGCTTCAATAGTACATAAACTGAGAACCTCCAGATATTCAAGCTAGATTTAGAAAAGGCAGAGGGACCAGAGATCAAATTTCCAACATCTGTTGAATCATAGAAGAAGCAAATGAGTTCCACAAAACATCTACTTCTGCTTTACTGACTACGCCAAAGCCTCTGACTGTGTGGATCACAACAAATTGTGGAAAATTCTTCCACAGTGAGAATACCAGACAGATGAGAATACCAGACCACCTTACCTGCCTCCTGAGGAATCTGTATGTAGGTCAAGAAGCAACAGTTAGAACCGGACATTGAGTAACAGACTGGTTCCAAATGGGAAAGGAGTACGTCAAGGCTGTATATTGCCACCCTGCTTATTTAACTTCTATGCAGAGTCCATCATGCGAAATGCTAGGCTGGATGAAGCACAAGCTGGAATCAAGATGGCCAAGAGAAATACCAGTAACCTCAGAATGCAGATAACACCACCCTTAAGCAGAAAGTGAAGAGGAACTAAAGAGCCTCTTAATGAAATTGAAAGAGGTGAGTGAAGAAGCTACTTTAAAACTCAATATTCAAAAAACTAGGATCATGGCATCCGGTCCCACTGCTTCATGGCATATAGATGGAGAGACAATGGAAACGGTGAAAGACTATTTTTATGGTCTCCAAATCACTGCAGATGGTGACTGTGGCCATGAAATTAAAAGATGCTTGCTCCTTGGAAGAAAAGCTGTGATAAACCTAGACAGCATATTAAAAGGCAGAGACATTACTTTGCAAACAAAGGTCCATCTATTCAATCTATGGTTTTTCCTTAGTTATGTATGGATATGAGAGTTGTAACATAAAGAAAGCTGAGCACCAAAGAATCGATGCTTTTGAACAGTGGTGTTTGAGAACACTCTTCAGAGTCCCTTGGGCTGCAAGGAGATCAAATCAGTGAATCCTAAAGGAAATCAGTTCAGTTCAGTCACTCAGTCGTGTCCGACTCTTTGCGACTCCATGGACTGCAGCATGCCAGGCTTCCCTCTCCATCACCAACTCCTGGAGCTTACTCAAACTCATGTCCACCGAATCAGTGACGCCATCCAACCATCTCATCCTCTATCGTCCCCTTCTCCTCTGGCCTTCAATCTGTCCCAACATGTCTTTTCCAATGAGTCAGTTATTTGCATCAGGTGGCCAAATGTTTGAAATCAATCCTGAATATTCTTATGAAGGACTGATTCTTAAGCTGAAACTCCAATACTTTGGCCACCTAATGGGGAGAAGTGTCAGAGTTGGACACTTCTGAGTGCCTGAACTAAACTGAACTGTCCACAGAAAACTCCTATATTTATCAGAGTTTTTCAAATTTCAGGATACATCAGAATCCCTGGAAATTTTAACATTCAGATATTTGGGTCTCAACTCTAGGCAGTGTGAACTATGGGTCTAGGATGAGACTAGATAATTTGCATTCTAATCACATTCCATAGATAATGTTGATGTGGAAGTTTCCCCATCAGCACTTTCCAAAACACTCTAGGCTCAGAATTCTCAAAACACCCTTTCTGCTTTGGCACTCTCTTGATTTTTGAATGTAGAATGTATGTGACTTCAAAAATGGCCCCTGAGAAGTGTGAGATGTGGATTGCTTCCTTCCTAGTGTCTGTTTGAGGCTACATGGTCACCTCTAAACAATGGGCTAGAACAGACCTGGCTCAGGCTTGGGACATGTAGCTGGCTCAGAGGCAAGAGAGAAAATAGGAGTTGAGTTAACCCTGCTATCAGGACTTGGTAGTTCCTACTTGGAGTTATGCACTATTTCACTCTGCTCTGTAAGTTAATGAGGTAGAAAAACCATCCTGATATCCTCATATCAGATATAGAACAGTCCAGCTGAGATCAATTTGCCCATTGCTATGGCTCAGATCAGACCTCACAGCTTCCTTTAAGCTTTAACCTTCCTCTGGCTCAGTTGGACCCATGACCTAGCTGCTTATAAAGTTCAACACGTTATGCACACTCTCTCCAATATTCCCTTTCAGCTTCCCAGTTTTCCTTCCTAATGTGCACAACAGTATTAAGGAGCCTCAGCAGCTTTCCTGCTCAATGGACCTGTTTAGCGTTCCTCTTAATGTCATGTTTCCCAGTCTCCTCCATCACCTACCTTGTCTCCTTTGCCTACTCTCTGCTGGCAGCCACATCATATGTCTGAATGATTCTGCTTAGTCACCATCCAGAATAACTTTGTCTCTGTAATACATGTCCAATAACACGGGCCCCACAATACATGACCCATTTGCACACTGTTCTTTTCTCTCAGTCCAACACAGAAGGAGGCCTAAAAACACTGAGAGAGTTTTTTTAGTAAAGCAAGAATCTGGATGCTGGATGGATGGCAAGGTGATCTGCCATTAGGCAGACATCATATTACTAGGGTTGAATGCAGAGAATTACATGGGGTCAAGAAGAAATCGCAAAGACAGACTCTATTGCTTCTTGGTTGTACTTTCCAAATTGATTCAGGCCCTGAGGGATTCCCACATTGCTATGGGAGGTAAATGAAGACATTAGGGAAAGTAGCCATGTTCTAGAGGTTTTACAACTCCTAAAGATCAAGTGTGTTGCTACTTATAGCTCATAAGAGATGTTACAACATATGGCAGATAACCTTTGTAGCAGATTGCGTCTCAGTCTCTTGTCAGACCTTCAAGTGCTAAAGACATGGCAGGCCTCTGACACACTGTAAATGCAGAGAGTTTCACGTGTATTTGGTAAGATTAGGAAGGACAAGTTCTGCATTCCTTTAGTTGTACCCAACATTTTGTGGGTCTCTAGGGGTTATAACTCTTATGATTTCTTGAGTACCTAATTTATGCCAACTACATACTCTGATTAGTACTGACTATCTGGAGCTGTGTGTAAGAGAATTCTGAGCCTGCGACTTGCTTCTCTGGTAGAATGTTGTGAAGAACTGTTAATGTCTGCTATGGGCTCTGGAGCAATAACTGCACCATGCTAAACAAGTATTTGTTACCACTCTCCTAGACCTTATAATCCTCACAGTGGTCTTACAAAGTAGGTATGATTATTTGCATTCTACATGTATGGAAAACAAGCCCCTACCTCCACTTAAGACCATGTACTCATGCCCACTCCTGCTTTTAATCTCTCTTTCCCTTCACCTAAAAGCCCTCTTCTTCCCATGTTCAGTTTAAGTTCAGTCTCCTCAATACAGTCTCATCTGTCTCCTCTGGGGCTTCCCCGGTGGCTCAGTGGTTAAAATTTCCCCTGCAGTGCAAGAGACACAGGAGACCTTGGCTCAATCCCTGGGTCTGAAAGATCCCCTGGAGGAGGAAATGGCAACCCACTCCAACATTCTTGCATGGAGAATCCCATGGACAGAATATCCTGGTGGCCTATAGTCCATGGGGTTGCAAAGAGTCAGACATTCCTGAACACGCAGAGTGTGTTTAGGGAATGTGGCAGTCAGAAGAAATTTGAGCATCTTTGAATCTAATCTTTCCTAGATTAGTAAAATGAAATGAAAGTCAGAAAGTGTGTCATTTGGGGGATTAGGTAAAGGGAGAGAAGCATAAAGGCTTCCTTAGTGGGAAAAGGGAAAGACTATATGGTGAGTTCACTCTTGACTTCTCTCCATATATGGCTTTCAACCAAGACTGCATCTGCAATTGTCATGATGTATAAAAAGCAGAATTCCTGATATGGGATTGTGACTGGATAGGATAGAATGACCTATCTTATGTATTAGATTTAAAGGTCCTTTCTCATCCAGAGATATTTATGCTGTTTTTCCATCATGTATTATATTTTGGGGGGACCATGATTTTTTGACAGATCCTCTACAGCTGCCAACAAAGGTCCATCTGGTCAAGGCTATGGTTTTTCCAGTGGTCATGTATGGATGTGAGAGTGGGACTGTGAAGAAAGCTGAGTGCTGAAGAATTGATGCTTTTGAACTGTGGTGTTGGAGAAGACTCTTGAGAGTCCCTTGGACTGCAAGGAGATCCACCCAGTCCATTCTGAAGGAGATCAGCCCTGGGATTTCTTTGGAAGGAATGATGCTAAAGCTGAAACTCTAGTACTTTGGCCACCTCATGCGAAGAGTTGACTCATTGGAAAAGACCCTGATGCTGGGAGGGATTGAGGGCAGGAGGAGAAGGGAACGACAGAGGATGAGATGGCTGGATGGCATCACCAACTCGATGGACATGAGTTTGAGTGAACTCCAGGAGTTGGTGATGGACAGCGAGGCCTGGCATGCTGTGATTTGTGGGGTCACAAAGAGTCAGACAGGACTGAGCGACTGAACTGAACTGAACTACCACTATCTCAAATGGTTGTAGTACTTGTATGCTATTTATTCATTTTTTCACAAACACTTCTATAGTGGTTATTGTGTACCAGGTACTATTTTAAGTTTTTTTTTTAAAATATTAATTTATACTTCATAATCCTATGTGTGTTTGTTGCTCAGTCATGCCTGACTCTCTGTGATCCCACTGACTCTAGCCCACCAGGCTCCTCTGTCCATGGAATTCTCCAGGCAACAATTACTGGAGTGGGTTGCCATTTCCTTCTCCTAGCAATCTTCCTGACCCAGAGATTGAACCTGGTTCCTCTGAATAGCAGGCAGATTTTTTTACTGTCTGAAACACCATGGAAATCCTCATAATCCTATATAAAGTAGGGAATTGAGACACAGAGTAGTTAAGAAAACTGAGAATTTTCATCTAGTTAGTGGGAGGTAGAGTTCAGCATTTGAATTCTGTCCGAGTTCCTCGCTCTTAATCTGCTATACTTTGCTGTGTTGCTTTGTACTTGGCATAGTGCAGGTGTTGATGATGGGAAAAGAAGTCTTACTCCACAACCTGTCCCCAAAATCTTAAGCGGCCATCTCACATTTGTTTAAGTAATGGCAGGACTTTGGGGCAGAACTTTCTATTCCTTTTGGAAGTTGATGCATTTATACAGGATTAGTCTGTATCTGTCCAGTAGGCCAAACAAAACTCATGAATCCAGAACACTCTACAAAGTTTTTTTTTTTTTTTCCCCAGGCAGAAATGCTGGGATTCTCTGTATTAGAAGGTTAAACTTGGGTCAGAGTACATAAGTCTGTTCTTTTCCCAATACCACCACTGCAATATAAATTTTCTTTTTTTGCTGTTAATAGGTATTAACTCCTCAAACTGATAAAGAAATTGAGCTAAAATAATATAGTTTTTGTGGGGAAAATCATTGTATCAGAACTCTTTGTGCTTCTGTAAAAGAATATAATTAGCTTCAAGGCTAAACACCTTCAAACATAAGTGGATTTGGTGATCCAAAGATATGATTACTTACATGCACACCAATGTTCATAGTAGCACTATTTACAATAGTCAAGATATAGAAGCAACCTAAGTGTCCATCAACAGATGAATGGATAAAGATGTAGCATAATCTATAATGGAATATCAGTCAGCCATAAAACAGAATGAAATATTTTGCCATTTGTAACTACATGGATGGACCTGAATGGTATTTTGCTGAATGAAAGAAGTCAAAGACAAACACTATATGTTATCACTTATATGTAGAATATAAAAAATAAAACAAATAAATATAACAAAACAGAAACAGACTCATAGATATAGAGAACAATCTAGTGGTTCCCAGTGGGGAGAGGGAAAGAGGGAGGAGTAAGACAGGGGTATAGGATTAAGAGGTACTAACTACTATGTATAAAATAAATAAACAACAAGAATTTTATGTACAGCACAAAGAAATATATTGAGTTGGTCAAAAGGTCCATTTGGATTTTTCTGTAATGTATTAAAACCCAAATAAACTTATTGGCCAACCCAATATCTTATTTTGTATACTCCACTTTAACTGGAGTATAATCTATAAAAATATTGAATCACTATCATCACTTAAAAGTAATATTGTAAATAAATTACATTTCATTAAAAAGATTAATACTGAAAAAAAAATCAGGACTTCATTTCTTCCTCTTTGCCCCTAAATTCTACTTCTCAGGAAGTCTCCACTCTTAAATGGGCTCTCCTCTATTTGTCAGAAGGAATGTCAACAATCATCAGAGCTATATCTGTTTACATTTGATTCGAGTGGGGAGAAAATGAGAGTACTTTTCTAACATTTCAAGAAAGGCTATAACATTCACTCTTTTAAAACATGTTTAAGACAAAAGCCCACACCTGGAACAGTCACAGTGGCTAGGTAAATGCCATGGGATTATTGGCCTAGGTTTCATGCTGGGAGATGGAATGCCACCCAGGAAGGTAAACTAAAGTGGAAAAGATGTTAGATCTCTAAATGAAAATTCGGGACAATTGCCAAAAGTGCAGTGTTTGCAGGAGAAGGGTGGGGGTGGGAGGGGTCGGGAGGAAGCATTAAACGTCCCCTATAATCAACCCAGATAATCAGAGTTTTCTGACGCAAAACGTAGACATTTGATAATGGATCACCATTGAAGTTTATTTAGGCTACTAAAACACAGTATGTAAGCTGCTACAGAAATCCCATTGTTTCATCATGTAGATGAGACTAACTTAGAGTCAAGAAACAAAAAAATAGGGACAAATGGGCCATTTTAAATGAGAAATATAAACAATGAGATGCCCCATGAGCTTGTCCAATTTAATACCCTAATATGTTTAGACCAGGGGTCAAAGCTTTTTCTGAAAAAGAACGGATAGTTAATGTTTTTAGCTTTGTAGGCATGCATGTCCCAGCATGAAAGCACCCACAGACAACATGTAAATGATGGGTATGACTGGGTTCTGATAAAATTTTACTTTTGAAAAAAGGCAGTAGGCTGGGGTTGGCCCACAGCTGGCCATTGGTTGACTCTGGTTGTAGATCAATAGTAATGTACTGTGTAGGAGCCTGGACTCTGCTAATAGAAATATCTAGATTTGAGTCTTGCTTTTACTTACTGGGCTTCCCTGGTAACTCAGTTGGTGAAAAATCCACCTACAATGCCGGAGACCCAGGTTCAATATCTGGTGCAGGAAGATCTGCTGGAAAAGGGATAGGCTATACACTCCAGTATTCTTGGGTGTCCCTGGTGGCTCAGCTGGTGAAGAATCCACCTGCAATGTGGGAGACTTGGGTTCAATCCTTGGGTTGGGAAGATCCCCTGGAGAAGGGAAAGGCTAGCCACTCCTGGAGAATTCTATAGAATGTATAGTCCGTGGTGTCGCAAAGAGTTGGACACAACTGAGCCACTTTCACTTACACTTTCTTTTTTCACTTTTTACTTACTAGTTCTTGCATAATTTCTTTCATCATTCTAAGCCTCAATTTCTTCATTTGCCTAATAAGGTTAATAATAGCAGATGTCTAAGACCATGGTTATAAGAATTAAAAGAGAAAATGAACCTAAAGCACAATGCCTGGCATGTAGAAAGTGGTTCGACTTGATACTTGGTAGTATTATAATTAAAATCAATGGAGAAAAAAAATAACAAAAATTTATGAAAGGGAGAAAGATGAGCTTCAGTGTTGTGCATGCTCTTTACTACTTAGTGCTATGTGGAAAGTCCAGTGTTAAGGATACCCCTTTATTAAAAAGTTCCAACTATATTTTTAGGGTAGTGGGATTTGTGTCATCAATTACGTCAGGAAAGAGAATACAAGCCTTCAGGGAAGGGTCTACTCTGACTCTTTCCTCAAGATATGGATATAACTACAAAAGGCCAAAAAATTACTGGATATTATTTTCAACAGCTTTAGTAACAAAAAAGAGAATGCTGTTCAGATTGATTTTGTGTCCACACAAGGAATTCTGGATAAGGGTGAAACAGTTATTTTTCACTGAAGACAGAATGGGGATAGAGAAGGTTTATAAAGGGTGTGCTGAAAAGATTACTGGCCTGCATAAAAAGACTGACTTTTCAGCCTGGGACATCAGTGTGGGAAGGACAGGTAGCATAGTGGTCAAATAGATGTCCTTTTCTGTTAGATAGACCTGCGCTTCAGTCTTTGGACAAATTACTTACACCTTATGAATGTACTTGTTTCACCTATAAAATGTAAATGCTGATAATATTGGCTCAGTTCGGTTCAGTTCAGTTGCTCAGTCGTGTCCAATTCTTTGCAACCCCATGAACTGCAGCATGCCAGGCCTCCCTGTCCATCATCAACTCCCAGAGCCTACACAAACTGATGTCCATTGAGCCAGTGATGCCATCCAATCATCTCATCCTCTGTGGTCCCCTTCTACTGCCCTCAATCTTTCCCAGCATCAGGGTCTTCTCAAATGAGTCAGCTATTTGCATCAAGTGGCCAAAGTACTGGAGTTTCAGCTTCAACATCAGTCCTTCCAATGAACACCCAGGACTGATCTCCATTAGGATGGACTGGTTGGATCTCCTTGCAGTCCAAGGGACTCTCAAGAGTCTTCTCCAACACCACAGTTCAAAAGCATCAATTCTTCAGTGCTCAGCTTTCTTTATAGTCCAACTCGTACATCCATACATGACTACTGGAAAAACTATAGCTTTAACTAGACAGACCTTTGTTGGCAAACTAATGTCTCTGCTTTTTTAATATGCTGTCTAGGTTGGTCATAACATTACTTCCAAGGAGCAAGTGTCTTTTAATTTCATAGCTGCATCACCATCTGCAGTGATTTTGGAGCCCAGGAAAATAAAGTCAGCCACTATTTCCACTGTTTCCCCATCTATTATCCATGAAGTGATGGGACCGGATGCCATGATCTTCGTTTTCTGAATGCTGAGCTTTAAGCCAACTTTTTCACTCTCCTCTTTCACTTTCATCAAGAGGCTCTTTAGTTCTTCTTCACTTTCTGCCATAAGGGTGGTGTCATCTGCATATCTGAAGTTATTGATATTTCTCCCGGCGATCTTAATTCCAGCGTGTCCTTCTTCCAGCCTTGCGTTTCTCATGATGTACTCTGCATATAAGTTAAATAAGCAGGGTGACAATATACAGCCTTGACGTACTCCTTTTCCTATTTGGAACCAGTCTGTTGTTCCATGTCCAGTTCTAACTGTTACTTCCTGATCTGCATAGAGATTTCTCAAGAGGCAGGTCAGGTAATCTGGTATTCCCATCTCTTTCAGAATTTTCTACAGTTTATTGTGATCCACAGCGTCAAAGGCTTTGGCATAGTCAATAATGCAGAAACAGTTGTTTCTCTAGAACTCTCTTGCTTTTTCAATGATCCAGCAGATGTTGGCAATTTGATCTCTGGTTCCTCTGCCTTTTCTAAAACCAGCTTGAACATCTGGAAGTTCCCAGTTCACGTATTGCTGAAGCCTGGCTTGGAGAATTCTGAGCATTACTTTACTAGTGTGTGAGATGAGTGCAATTGTGTGGTAGTTTGAGCATTCTTTGGCATTTTCTTTCTTTGGGATTGGAATGAAAACTGACCTTTTCCAGTCTTGTGGCCACTGCTGAGTTTTCCAAATTTGCTGACAAATTTACGTAGTATTGGCTACCGTAAAGTTCACACCAATAAATCTTGTACTTGGCACATAGTAAGCACTCAGTGACTTATTATTATTCGAAGCCTCTAAAATCATGTGTGAAGTGATCCGCATCAAGACAGACTCTTTCATATCCTGGAACAATTGAATGAGGAGGGGAATGCCTTTATATTATACCTAGATGAAGTTAATGTAAGTAAGCGGAATTCTGACATAAATGACAGATAGTAAGCCAATGGTATCCATTTCCCCATATGGCATTAGAGACCCAGACTGAAAACATATTTAATAAAGGATACATATATGATAGATTTATCATGAATTACTAAGGAAATATGTTTGATAGTTCTTGCTACTGTGTGTGTTCATTAGTGCCTGACTCTTTGCAACCCCAAGGACTGTGCTGCCAGGATTCTCTGTCCATAGAATTTTCCAAGCAAGAATACCAGAGTGCGTTGCCATTTCTTATTCCTAGAGATATTCCCCCGATGGCTCATCAGTAAAGAATCTACGTGCAATGCAGGAGATTAGGGTTCAATCCCTGAGTTGGGAAGATTCCCTGAAGGAGGAAATAATAGGACTCCCCTCAGGTTCTTGCTAACCTCATGGTTAATCAAAAAGAGAACATGGCTATCTTCCCGCAAATACTCCTTAGAGAGAGATTGTTTAACTCGAAATTCCCTAAGGTTGATATAGTAGAGGCGGAACTGAAAATTAAACGGCCAACTGACTACTGTCAGAAGTAATCACACTTTTGTTTTAATTTTGATATTCCTAGGACAATGGCAGGTAACAACTATCAGAAAACTTCAAAGTCCTTGTTGTCTCTTGGCATTGTAAAAACACTATAAATATCATTGAACTGTTATTCAAAAAGACTCTATAGCTTTGAATGAAAATCTGTAGAAATACAGATGTGTTGTGACAGCTGAAACTTTTGTTAGAATCCTGACTCAACAAGCAAGACCCTATAAAATCCAATCACATAAAACATATGCAGTGTATGTCCAGATTTCTCAACGAATTTTCTAAAACTGTTAGAAACACAAATGAAACCTCAAAGTCCTGAAAGACATTGATTTGCTTGTGCTTCTTTTATAGACTTTTGTTTAGAACATGCATTTCAACGAGTCACTATGTGAATACCAGTTACTAGAATGGCCTTTATCTACTGAGTGGCTTTGGGAGGTATAATCGGATCAGTTAGGCTGGTCATGAAGTGTGTGACTAAAGAGAGTCTTTCTCCTCTATCAGAGATCAGCTCTGCCATTAGCAAGATACTGCTACAAGATCTTAACCCTACAAATTACTATTACTAGCTGTGTGTGAATTCAGGGTGGATAAGATAACCAATCTGAACTTCCATGCCATCATCTTTAAGTTGAATAATAACACCTGACCCATAATGTAGTAAGCATTAAATCCCAAAAATGGATATCCTATTTTTTAGTAATGTGAAATTAAATGAGTTCATTAACACAGCAGTGAGCACAGTATGTGGCATAAGCCAATTATTAATTCACTTTCTTAAGATGCACACCAAGCCAGATTTTATGCCCAAAGTTATGAGTCTTCTACTCATTGGTAAAACTGAATTCTATAGGATTTTGCCAGTTAAAGTAAATGGGGTGGGTGGAAGGCAATTACAGTTGGCTTATCACTGAGGTAGAGATATAAGAGAACCAGTGCAATGTAATATATGTACTAAATCAGTGAGCAAGAAGCAGGTTCAAATAGACTGCAGAATCAAAGCTAATAGCAGGAATTAATACCAACAGTTTAGTGCATGACTGCTGCTGCTGCTGCTGCTAAGTCGCTTCAGTAGTGTCCGACTCTGTGCGACCCCATAGACGGCAGCCCACCAGACTCCTCTGTCCCTGGGATTCTCAAGGCAAGAACACTGGAGTGGGTTGCCTTTTCCTTCTCCAATGCATGAAAGTGAAAAGTGAAAGTGAAAGTGAAGTCGTGTCCGACCCTTTGCCACCCCATGGACTACAGCCTACCAGGCTCCTCCATCCATGGGATTTTCCAGGTAAGAATACTGGAGTGGGGTGCCATTACTCAAAGTTAAATGTAGGAAGTCAAGAAACACCTGGAGTAACAGGCAAATTTGGCCTTGGAGTACAGAATGAAGCAGGGCAAAGGCTAATAGAGTTTTCCCAAGAGAACATACTGGTCATAGCTAACACCCTCTTCCAACAACACAAGAGAAGACTCTACACATTGACATCACCAGATGGTCAATACTGAAATCATATTGATTATTTTCTTCGCAGCCAAAGATGGAGAAGCTCTATACAGTCACACAAAAAAGACAGAACTGACTGTGGCTTAGATCATGAACTCGTTATTGCCCAATTCAGACTTAAATTGAAGAAAATGGGGAAAACCACTAGATCATTCAGATATGACCTAAATCAAATCCCTTGTTGTAGGAGACAGGAAGAATAAAAGAAAAGCAGGCCCCAACAAGGTCCACAAAAGAAATTTATAATTGTTGATAAA
The DNA here is from genome assembly GCF_014754425.2 of Oryx dammah. Taxonomy (NCBI): domain Eukaryota; kingdom Metazoa; phylum Chordata; class Mammalia; order Artiodactyla; family Bovidae; genus Oryx; species Oryx dammah. Next base: position 18,455,006 of record NW_024070207.1, read on the forward strand.
TTGGATGCTATAAGGCATGAGACTCTTGTAATAAGTCCAGAGGGAACAGTTCATAATCTTGAAAACAAGATATAATCCTCGGGTCAGAAAACCGACCCCAGACTGTTTCTCAACTGGCATCTCAGAGTCACATGTTTACGTATCTGGTGGAAAATCTATAGATAAGAATATTAGTCTTAGTTACTGATTACTTATTGATTACTGTTTCCTAATTACTCAATCCAACCAATCCATTCTGAGATCAGCCCTGGGATTTCTTTGGAAGGAATGATGCTAAAGCTGAAACTCCAGTACTTTGGCCACCTCATGCGAAGAGTTAACTCACTAGAAAAGACTTTGATGCTGGGAGGGATTGGGGGCAGGAGGAGAAGGGGACGACAGAGGATGAGATGGCTGGATGGCATCACTGACTTGATGGACGTGAGTCTGAGTGAACTCCAGGTGTTGGTGATGGACAGGGAGGCCTGGTGTGCTGCGATTCATGGGGTCGCAAAAAGTGGGACACGACTGAGCGACTGAACTGAACTGAACTGAACTGAACTGAACTGAATGATCATTTTGTTCTTTGGCCCTGAAGGCCACATGAGTTATAGTTTAACTCCCTGTGTATTCTTTCATTCATGGCTGAAAGTAAAATAAAGCTGGCTTGGATTCAGTTTCAGCACGTTAACTTTGGAGCAGTGTTGGTCCTCTGATCCTGGCTTTTCTCTGAATTTTTGTGTCTCGTTCTCATTCTCTCACTGTATCGTGCTTTTGGAAACCCTGCTTATTGAGCTGGTCTTGACATCTTATGATTATACAGTGGAAATGAGAAATATATTTAAGGGACTCGATCTGATAGACAGAGTGCCTGATGAAGTATGGATGGAGGTTTGTGACATTGTACAGGAGACAGGGATCAAGACCATCCCCAAGAAAATGAAATGCAAAAAAGCAAAATGGCTGTCTGAGCAGGCCTTACAAACAGCTGTGAAAAGAAGGGAAGTGACAAGCAAAGAGACAAGGAAAGATATACTCATTTGAATGCAGGGTTCCAAAGAATACCAAAGGAGAGATTAGAAAGTATCCCTCAGTGATCAGTGCAAAGAAATGAAGGGAAATAATAGAATGGAAAAGACTAGAGATTCTTCAAGATGATTAGAGATTCCAAGGGAACATTTCATGCAAAGATGGTCTCGATAAAGGACAGAAATGGTATGAACCTAACAGAAGCAGAATATTAGGAAGCAGTGGCAAGAATACACTGGAGAACTGTACAAAAAAGATCTTCATGACTCAGATAATCACAATGGTGTGATCACTCACCTACAGCTAGATACCATGGAATGTGAAGTCAAGTGGGCCTTAGGAAGTATCACTACAGCAAAGCTAGTGGAGGTGATGGAATTCCAGTTGAGCCATTTCAAATCCTAAAAGATGATGCTGTGAAAGTGCTGCACTCAATATGCCAGCAAATTTGGAAAACTCAGCAGTGGCCACAGAATAATTTGGGGATACACAAACATAAAAGTGGAAAAGGTCAGTTTTTATTCCAAACCCAAAGAAAAGCAATCCCAAACAATGCTCAAACTACCTTAAACTGCACTCATCTCACACGCTAATAAAGTAATTGCTCAAAATTCTCCAAGCCAGGGTTCAACAGTACATGAACCGTGAACTTCTAGATGTTCAAGCTGGTTTTGGAAAAGGCATAGGAACCAGATATCAAATTGCCAACATCCATTGGATTATCAAAAAAACAAGAGAGTCCCAGAAAAAAAAATCTATTTCTGCTTTATTAACTATGCCAAAGCCTTTGACTGTGTGGATCACCACAAACTGTGAAAAATTCTTATAGATATGGGAATACCAGATCACCTGACATGCCTTTTAAGAAATCTGTATGCAGGTCAGGATGAAACAGTTAGAACTAATAGGGAAAGGAGTACGTCAAGGTTGTTTATTGTCACCCTGCTTATTCAACTCATATGCAGAGTACATAATGAGAAACACTGGGCTGGATGAAGCACAAGTTATAATCAAGATTGCCAGGAGAAATGTCAATAGCCTCAGATATGCAGATGACATCACCCTTATGACAGAAAGCAAAGAAGAACAAAAGATCCTCTTGATGGAAGTGGAAGAGGGGAGTGAAAAATTTGACTTAAAGCTTAACATTCAGAAAACTAAGATCATGGCATCTGGCCCCATCATTTCATGGCATAGATGGAGAAACAGTGGAAACACTGGCAGACTTTATTTTTTATCTATTTTTGCTTTATTGACTATGCCAAAGCCTTTGACTGTGTGGATCACAATAAACTGTGGAAAATTCTGAAATAGATGGGAACGCCAGATCACCTGACCTGTCTCTTGAGAAATCTCTATGCCGGTCAGGAAGCAACAGTTAGAACTGGACATGGAACAACAGACTGGTTCCAAATAGGAAAAGGAGTACGTCAAGGCTGTATATTGTCACCCTGCTTATGTAACTTATACGCAGAGTACATCGTGAGAAATGCTGGACTGGAAGAAACACAAGCTGGAATCAAGATTGCCGGGAGAAATATCAATCACCTCAGATATGCAGATGACACCACCCTTATGGCAGAAAGTGAAGAGGGGCTAAAAAGCCTCTTGATGAAAGGGAAAGAGGAGAGTGAAAAAGTTGGCTTAAAGCTCAACATTCAGAAAACGAAGATCATGGCATCCGGTCCCATCACTTCATGGGAAATAGATGGGGAAACAGTGGAAACAGTGTCAGACTTTATTTTTTTGGGCTCCAAAATCACTGCAGATGGTGACTGCAGCCATGAAATTAAAAGACGCTTACTCCTTGGAAGAAAAGTTATGACCAACCTAGATAGCATATTCAAAAGCAGAGACATTACTTTGCCGACTAAGGTCCATCTAGTCAAGACTATGGTTTTTCCTGTGGTCATGTATGCATGTGAGAGTTGAACTGTGAAGAAGGCTGAGCGCTGAAGAATTGATTCTTTTGAACTGTGGTGTTGGAGAAGACTCTTGAGCGTCCCTTGGACCTCAAGGAGATCCAACCAGTCCATTCTGAAGGAGATCAGCCTTGGGATTTCTTTGGAAGGACTGATGCTAAAGCTGAAGTTCCAGTACTTTGGCCACCTCATGTGAGGAGTTAACTCATTGGGAAAGACTCTGATGCTGGGAGGGATTGGGGGCAGGAGGAGAAGGACGACCGAGCATGAGATGGGTGGATGGCATCATGGACTCTATGGACGTGAGTCTGAGTGAACTTGGGAGATGGTGATGGACAGGGAGGCCTGGCCTGCTGCGATTCATGGGGTCGCAAAGAGTCGGACACAACTGAGCGACTGAACTGAACTGAAAATCACTGCAGATCATGACTGCAGCCATGAAATTTAAAGACGCTTACTCTTTGGAAGAAAAGTTATGACCACCCTAGAAAGCATTTTAAAAAGCAGAGACAATATATGGAATTTAGAAAGGTAATCATAACCCTATAGGTGACACAGCAAAAGAGACACAGATGTATAGAACAGTCTTTTGGACTCTGTGGGAGAAGGCGAGGGTGGGATGATTTGAGAGAATAGAATTGAAACATGAATATTATCATATGTTAAACAGATCGCCAGTCCATGTTTAATGCATGAGACAGGGTGCTCAGGGATGGTGCACTGAGATGATGGGATGCAGAGCAAGATGGGAGGGGGGTTCAGAATGGGGAACACATGTACATTCATGACTGATTCATGTCAATGTATGGCAAAAACTACTACAATATTGTAAAGTAACTAGCCTCCAATTAAAATAAATAAATTTAAAAAATGAACATACTTAGAATTGTCTTATTTTTTCACCAGGAAAAGCAGATGACAGATTGTAATGGATGCATATGCTTTGTGATCACAGCATCTCATGCTCATTCCAGTTTGACAGTGGTTTCACACTAATGTACCAGATTTGATGATTTGAAAGGACATGTCTTTCAAGTTGCCATTATGGATAAACCTCATTTTTATAGGTGGATAAGTTATGAATATCCTGACATAATAAGTCCAAGACTTGATGGGACTATACATATTTCATGCATTTTCGTCATCACATCCTGTTTAACCTCTCATATCCTATTGACTTCTTTCTCAGTTCATATAACAATACTGGCTTAAAAGATTATGGTACAATATCACATAAGTCAGTATATGTTCATTGACTATTATTCAGTAGGAACTTAATACATGGTCATGTTTCCCCACTTGTTGGATGACATTCCCTATTATATGTATACATATATAATTATTATGATGATCAGTTCAGTTCAGTTGCTCAGTCATGTCTGACTCTTTGCGACCCCATGAATCACAGCACACCAGGCCTCCCTGTCCATCACCAACTCCCAGAGTTCACCCAGATTCACATCCATCGAGTCAGTGATGCCATCCAGCCATCTCATCCTTGGTCGACCCCTTCTCCTCCTGCCCCCATCCCTCCTAGCATCAAAGTCTTTTCCAATGAGTCAACTCTTCACATGAGGTGGCCAAAATACTGGAGTTTCAGCTTTAGCATCATTCCTTCCAAAGAAATCCCAGGACTGATTCCCTTCAGAATAAACTGGTTGGATCTCCTTGCAGTCCAAGGGAATCTCAAGAGTCTTCTCCAACACCACAGTTCAAAAGAATCAATTCTTCAGCGCTCAGCCTTCTTCACAGTCCAACTCTCACATCCATACATGACTACTGGAAAAACCATAGCCTTGACTAGACGGACCTTAGTCGGCAAAGTAATGTCTCTGCTTTTGAATATGCTATCTAGGTTGGTCATAACTTTTCTTCCAAGGAATAAGCGTCTTTTAATTTCATGGCTGCGGTCACCATCTGCAGTGATTTTGGAGCCCAAAAAAATAAAGTCTGACACTGTTTCCACTGTTTCCCCATCTATTTCCCATGAAGTGATGGGACCGGATGCCATGATCTTCGTTTTCTGAATGTTGAGCTTTAAGCCAACTTTTTCACTCTCCTCTTTCACTTTCATCAAGAGGCTTTTTAGCTCCTCTTCACTTTCTGCCATAAGAGGGTGTGATCTGCATATCTGTGGTGATTGATATTTCTCCCGGCAATCTTGATTCCAGCTTGTGTTTCTTCCAGTCCAGCGTTTCTCATGATGTACTCTGCATATAAGTTACATAAGCAGGGTAACAATATACAGCGTTGACACACTCCTTTTCCTATTTGGAACCAGTCTGTTGTTCCATGTCCAGTTCTAACTGTTGCTTCCTGACCGGATTAGAGATTTCTCAAGAAACAGGTCAGGTGATCTGGTATTCCCATCTTTCAGAATTTTCCACAGTTTATTGTGATCCACACAGTCAAAGGCTTTGGCATAGTCAATAAAGCAAAAGTAGATATTTTCCTGGAACTCTCTTGCTTTTCCCATGATCCAGCGGATGTTGGCAATTTGATCTCTGGTTCCTCTGCCTTTTCTAAACCAGCTTGAACATCAGGAAGTTCACAGTTCATGTATTGCTGAAGCCTGTCTTGGAGAATTTTGAGCATTATTTTACTACCATGTGAGATGAGTGCAATTGTGTGGTAGTTTAAGCATTCTTTGGCATTGCCTTTCTTTGGGATTGGAATGAAAACTGACCTTTTCCAGTCCTGTGGCCACTGCTGAGTTTTCCAAATTTGCTGGCATATTGAGTGCAACACTTTCACAGCATCATCTTTCAGGATCTGAAATAGCTCAACTGGAATTCCATCACCTCCACTAGCTTTGTTCATGGTGATGCTTTCTAAGACCCACTTGACTTTGCATTCCAGGATGTCTGGCTCTAGATGAGGCATCACACCATCGTGATTATCCGGGTCATGAAGATCTTTTTTGTACAGTTCTTCTGTGTGTTCTTGCCACCTCTTCTTAATATCTTCTTCTTCTGTTAGGTCCATACCATTTCTGTCCTTTATTGAGCCCATCTTTGCATGAAATGTTCCCCTGGTATCTCTAATCATCTTGAAGGATCTTTAGTCTTTCCCATTCTGTTCTTTTCCTCTATTTCTTTGCATTGATCACTGACGAAGGCTTTCTTATGTCTTCTTGCTATTCTTTGGAACGCTTCATTCAGATGCTTAGATCTTTCCTTTTCTCCTTGGCTTTTCACTTCTCTTCTATTCACAGCTATTTGTAAGGCCTCCTCAGACAGCCATTTTGCTTTTTTGCATTTCTTTTCCATGGGGATGGTCTTGATCCCTGTCTCCTGTACAATGTCACGAACTTCAGTCCATAGTTCATCAGGCACCCTATCTATCAGATCTAGTCCCTTAAATCTATTTCTCACTTCCACTGTATCATCATAAGGGATTTGATTCAGGTCATACCTGAATGGTCTAGTGGTTTTCCCTACTTTCTTCAATTTGAGTCTGAATTTGGTAATAAGGATTTCATGATCTGAGCCACAGTCAACTCCTGGCCTTGTTTTTGTTCACTGTATAGAGCCTCTCCATCTTGGCTGCAAAAATATAATCAATCTGATTTCAGTGTTGACCATCTGGTGATGTCCATGTGTACTTGTGTTGCTGGAAGAGGGTGTTTGCTATGACCAGTGCATTTTCTTGGCAAAACTCTATTAGTCTTTGTCCTGCTTCATTCAGCATTCCAAGGCCAAATTTGCCTGTTATTCCAGGTGTTTCTTGACTTCCTACTCTTGCATTCTGGTCCTCTATAATGAAAAGGAATTCTTTTGCGGGTGTTAGTTCTAAAAGGTCTTGTAGGTCTTCATAGAACCGTTCAACTTCAGCTTCTTCAGCATTACTAGTTGGGGCATAGACTTGGATTACTGTGGTATTGAATGGTTTGCCTTGGAGATGAAAAAAGATCATTCTGTCGTTTTTGAGATTACATCCAAGTACTGCATTTCAGACTCTTTTGTTGACCATGATGGCTACTCCATTTCTTCTGAGGGATTCCTGCTACAGTAGTAGATATAATGGTCATCTGAGTTAAATTCACCCATTCCAGTCCATTTTCATTCGCTGATTCCTAAAAGGTCAGTGTTCACTCTCACCATCTCCTGTTTGACCACTTCCAATTTGCCTTGATTCCTGGACCTGACATTCCAGGTTCCTATGCAATATTGCTCTTACAGCATTGGACCTTGCTTCTGTCACCAGTCACATCCACAGCTGGGTATTGTTTTTGCTTTGGCTCCATCCCTTCATTCTTTCTGGAGTTATTTCTCCACTCATCTCCAGTAGCATATTGGGCACCTACTGACCTGGGGAGTTCCTCTTTCAGTATCCTATCATTCTGCCTTTTCATACTGTTCATGGGGTTCTCAAGGCAAGAATACTGAAGTGGTTTGCCATTCCCTTCTCTGGTGGACCACATTCTACCAGACCTCTCCACCATGACCCGCCCATCTTGGGTTACCCCACGGGCATGGCTTAGTTTCATTGAATTAGACAAGTCTGTGGTCCTAGTGTGATTAGATTGACTAGTTTTCTGTGAGTATGGTTTCAGTGTGTCTGCCCTCTGATGCCCTCTTGCAACACCTACCATCTTACTTGGGTTTCTCTTACCTTGGGAGTGGGGTATCTTTTCATGGCTGCTCCAGCAAAGCGCAGCCGCTGCTCCTTACCTCAGATAAAGGGTGACTCCTCACCGCCGCCTTTCCTGACCTTTAATGTGGGATGGCTCCTTTAGGCCCTCCTGCGCCCAGGCAGCCACTGCTCCTTGGATGTGGGGTTGATCCTCCGGTCACCGCCCCTGGCCTTGGGCACAAGAAGGCTCCTCTCAGCCACTGCCCCTGACCCCTGATGCAAGGTAGCCCCTCTTGGCCGTTCCTGCACTGTCACAGCCTGGCACTCTTGGCTTCTGCCCCTGACCTCAAACATGGGATAGCTCCTCTCGGCCCTGCTTAGTGTGCCAGCCGGTCGTGCAAAGAGGATAGGTAAAATAAATAAATAAATAAATAAACAAACAGAAAGCAGAGACATTACTTTGAGAACAAAGTTTCACCTAGTAAAGGCTATGGCTTTTCCAGTAGTCATATATGGATGTGAGAGTTGGACTATAAAGAAAGCTGAGCACTGAAGATTTGATCCTTTTGAACTGCGGTGTTGGAGAAGACTCTTGAGAGTCCCTTGAACTGCAAGGAGATCCAACCAGTCCATCCTAAAGGAAATTAGTCCCGACTGTTCATTGGAAGGACTGATGCTGAAGCTGAAACTCCAATACTTTGACCACCTGATGCGAAGAACTGAATCATTTGAAAAGACCCTGATGCTCAGAAAGATTGAAGGTAGGAGGAGAAGGGGACAACATGTTGGGAGACGCATTAGGCATTACTGACAAAATGGAGGCATGGCCCCAACCCCCTCTCCTCATCTCGCAGGCACAGTCTCAGGATGAAGGAGTTAGGGCTTGTGATTCTGACTTTTTCTTTCCTTTCTTCAGTTGAGTTGGCTGGAAAGAATGTTAAGGTGCTTGAGAGAAGCATGAGAAAGCACAAAGCCTTCTCCAGTTGTGCCCAGAAAATAATCTATAAAATAATCATTGACATTTGTTCAAGGATCTTTACAAAGAATGTCCCAGGATGAGCACTAGGCTGCAGCTGGAGGCCATGGGAAGGATTATTATCTGAGACCTGTTTGTGAGGGGAATGTTTATGGCAAAAGAAGTTTGCTGAGTTTAAGGTTTAGGATTAATTAAGAATAGCTAGGCTTCCCTGGTGGCTCAGATGGTAAAAGCGTCTGCCTGCAATGAGGGTGACCAGGGTTTGATTCCTGGGTTGGGAAGGTCCCCTGGAGAAGGAAATGGCAATCCACTCCAGCACTCTTGCCTGGAAAATCCCATGGATGGAGGAGCCTGATAGACCTCAGTCCATGGGGTAGCAAAGAGTCGGACACCACTGAGGACTTCACATAAGAATAGCTAGAAGCCTTTTTAGGAGATAATGATCTGAAGATGCTAGGGGCAAACAGAATTTAGAAAGATGAGAAATAAACTGAGGAATGTAGCATGCTGCTGCTGCTAAGTCGCTTCACTCGTGTCCAACTCTGTGCGACCCCAGAGACTGCAGCCCATCAGGCTCCCCCATCCCTGGGATTCTCCAGGCAAGAACAATGGAGTGGGTTGCCATTTCCTTCTCCAATGCATGAAAGAGAAAAGGGAAAGTGAAATCGCTCAGTCATGTCTGACTCTTCGCACCCCATGGACTGCAGCCTACCAGGCTCCTCCATCCATGGGATCTTCCAGGTAAGAGTACTGGAGTGGGTGCCATTGCCTTCTCCGGAGGAATGTAGCATGAGTTACAATGTAATCACAAGTTAAGTAGAGTAAATCTGGGTGGGGGAAACTAAAAACATCAAACCTCTGCCCTAATGCTTTTTTCAAACTATAAAAGAGAACCTGAAGCTTGAAATAAACATGTAGTCCCGTAATTTGAGTCAGAGGAAACATCATTGTCCGCCGGAAGTAGTCCCCTGAGTCAGAGGCTACATCATCATCGCCAACACCGCCCATCTCTTCAGATTGAATCCCTGGGTGTGGTTGGATGTCATAACTGACACAATGGACATGAGTTTGCATAAACTCCATGAGTTGTTGATGGACAGGGAGGCCTGGCATGATGCAGTCCATGAGGTCGCAAAGAATCAGACAAAACTGAGCAACTAAACTGAACTGCAACATAAAAAAACAGATTCCTAGGCTTCCTGATAACCCTTGTGAATCATGATATCTTATCTTGATAAACTTTGAGAAACCTCTCCTTTCATTATGCAGATTCAGAAACTGACCCAGAGAGACGAAGTAACTTGCCCAAGTTTGTCAGTACACATGGTGGCAGAGCTGGGGTCACACCCAAGTCTTCAGATAAGTCCAAACAGGCTACAGTCCATGGGGTCACAAAGAGTTGGACACGACGGAGCTACTTCACTTTCACTTTCACCAACTAAAGAAGTCTGCTACCCAACTGGTACAGGTTCCAGGTATCCACTCCAGACTCACTGAATCAAAATTGCTAGAGACTGGGACCAAGAAGATTCTTATACACATTAAATTTGAGGGGAAAAACGGAATGCCTTGATAAAGGTCAATCATTAAGCTT